>NC_040908.2:122555330-122858361 GCF_004126475.2 Phyllostomus discolor
TATATCCTCTTCCCCAAGGGTAAAGTGTGTCTACCTGTTTTATATTTATATAGTTAAAGGCCCCCTCAAAACAATGAACTTTAAAATGGCAATTTCCGTAACTAAATTTCAGTTGTTTAACCTGGTCTTCAACTGAACAAGGAAGATTGTTCTTTTTTTATAATTACATTTTATTGGGTATGCTATTACAGTTGTTCCAATTTTCCTCTTTTACCCCCTACCAGCCAGCACTCCCCACTCCCTCAGGCAATGCCTCCACCATTGTTCATGCCCCTGGGTCATGCGTATAAGATCTTCAGCTACTCCATTTCCTATACTGTACTTTACATCACCAGGGCTATATTCTGTAACTGCCTATTTGTACCTCTTAATCTCCTTACCTCTTCACTCACTCCCCCACAGCCCTTTCCCATGTGGCAACCATCAGAACACTCTCTGTATCCATGATTCTGTCTCTGTTCTTCTTGTTTGCTTAGTTTGTTTTTTTAGATTCAATTGTTGTTAGCTTTATTTATTGCTATTTTATTATTCATAGTTTTGATCTTCTTCTTTTTTGTAAATAAGTCCCTTTAACATTTCCTATAATAATGGTTTGGTGATGATGAACTCCTTTAGTTTTTTCTTGTCTGGGAAGCTCTTTATCTATCATTTGATTCTAAATGATAATCTTTGCTGGGTAAAGAAGTCTTGGCTGTAGGTTCCTGCTTTTCATGACTTTGAACATTTCTTGCCAGTCCCTTCTAGCCCATAAAGTTTCTTTTGAGAAATCAGCTGACAGTCTTATGGGAACTCCCCTGTAGATAACTGACTTGTTTTCTCTTGCTGCTTTTAAGATTCTCTCTTTATCTTTAACCTTTGTCATTTTCTTTATGATGTGTCTTGGAGTGGGCTTGTCTGCATCCATCTTGTTTGAGATTCTTGGTGCTTCCTGGACTTGCATGTCTATTTCCTTCACCAAATCAGGGAGGTTTTCTTTTCTTATTTTTTTCCAATAGATTTCCAATTCCTTACTCTTTCTCTTCTCCTTCTGGCACCTCTCTGAGGTAAATGTTGGACCTCTTGAAGTTGTCCCAGAGGCTGCTTGTACTATTCTCTTTCTTTTGGATTCTTTTTTCTTCTTGTTTTGGTTGGTTGTTTTTTTTTTTTTTTTTTTTTGCTTATGTTCCAAATCATTGATCTGATTCTCAGCTTCATCCACTCTACTGTTGTGTCCCTGTAAATTGTTCTTTATGTTCATTAGTTATCCTTTGTTTCTGATTGGATCTTTTTTAATGCTGTTGAGGTCCTCACTAAGTTCCTTGAGTATCCTTATAACCAGTGTTTTGAACTCTGCATCTGATAGATTGCTTATCTCTATTTTGTTTAGGTTTTTTTTTTGAGTTTTGATATATTCTTTCATTTTGACCATGTTTCTTTGTTTCCTTGTCTTGGTAGTATTTTTGTGTTTGTTTCTATGTATTCAGTAGAGCTGCTATGACTCCCTGTCTTGGTTGAGTAGCCTAATGTGGTAGGTGTCCTGTATGGCTCGATGGTACAGCCTCTCCTATCACCCATGCTGGGTACTTGAGGTGTGCCCTTCATGTCGGCTGAGTACACCCTCCTCTTGTAGTTGAGACTTGGTTGCTATTGGCATATCAATGGGAGGAATTTACCCAGGCCAGTCAGCTGTAAGGACTGGCTATGACCACTTACCACCAACCTCTGCCTTCTGTGAAGAGTCAGCTGTGCAGGGGCAGGGTGGTGGTGCTCCACCGAGGTCTGTAGTTGTCCAATGGGTGTGCAGTCCCTGGGGTTTCCCCATTTGGTGCAGGCCAAGGTCAGCCCCCACCTTTGCCCTGGGCCACCCTGCCTGAGCTATATAGCAGTCTGAGATGGCTGCTACTTGTGCTGGGGTTGGAGATTCCCAGGCAAAGCCAGGCTGTGAATCGAAACTGACTGCTTCTAGTGCCAGGTGTGGTGCCACTTAGCAAGAGGTATAGAGGCTGGGGACCAGGGGCTTGCTGAGGCTGGCCAGCTGTTACTTATTTGAGAGGATTTAGGAAGTTGTGAAGCATGAGTCAAGATCAGCCATTTGTATCTTGGGTGGGCCCATAAGTTGGGTGGGACAGAGTCTCAGGGGATCTCCAGGGTGGGGCAAACAGTGGTAACCAGGTTGATGAAGTCTCAGATGTGGCACCCCTCTGCCACATCTGTGGCTCTTGGGGGGAGGGTTCAAAAAAGGGACAATGGCCTCTACCCCCTTTTCTGTCTGGGAGAAAGCTGTCCCTCAGCTTTCGCCTTGATGCCAAACACTTATCCTCACTGGGTTTTCAGCCAGACGTTATGGGGACTTATCTTCCTGGCACTGGAACCCTGAACTGGGGGCTTGGTGTGAGGCTGGGACTCCTTGCTCACAAGGTATTCCTTCCAAATTTTTATCTACCACATGTGCATGTGGGACCAGCCCATTTGGCATCTCCACCCCTCCTGCCAGTCTGTATGGATATGGTTTCTTTAATTCTGTAGTTGTCAGACTTCTGTTCAACTTGATTTCTGATGGTTCCATCTGATGGTTGTTTTATATTTTATTTGTAATTTTGATGTGTTTGTGTGAGGAGGTGAGCCATATTTACCTATGCCACCATCTTGATTGGAAGTCAGGAAGATTTTTTAAACTTTAGAACTGCTTGTCTTTGGAGTGGACCCACCCAGAGATGAGATCACCACTGTTAAACAGATACTAGAGCTACCTAGGGCTGGTATAAGGAAATGCTGAATTTCTTATTAAGACCACTATCCAGAATGAGTAAGGTTAACATTACAAAATGTGAGAAAGGGAAGCTGGACTATGTAGTCCGTCTTTTAAAATATTGCTTGATTCTGGGGCTCTCAGAGGATGTGTGCACACACAGGCAGTGACATCATAATTATCTGGTGATGGGCTGGAAGAAAGATGAGAGATGGGTAGGGGTTAGGATGACTTAAATGAGTGTGTGCTGTGATTTCTGGAAGTCTTACAGGCCCAATAGGGGGTCAGGAAAGTGAGTGAATGTGATGAAGTTGAGGTTTCCACTGATTTCATTTCCACATTTCTCCTGACCACTGCTCTCCCCTTAGGCCAGACAAATACAGCTATAAAGCAGTCTTTTATGTTCTGTATGTTTTACGATAGCTAAAAAAATAAAGCTTTTGTAATTGAACAATAAAATAATTTTAAAAAATACAGTTTTATACTTTGTCTGTTATGTTAATCTGTCCTTTTCTCATTTGACCCTCTCAACACCTTGGGATATGGACAATTAGGTGCTTTTTATGCCCTTTTTAGAGGTGAATAAATTGAGGTTCAGAGAAATTAAGTAACTTGCCTCTCTGGATTATGTACTAGATTGACTGGTATCCTCAGTACTATCAATAAATATTTGTTGAATAAATGAATGAACTAGAACTAAGGCCCTGCCCTGACCGGTGTGGCTCAGTGGGTTTGGCGTTGTTCCTCAAACCGAAAGATCACCAGTTCGCTTTCTGATCAGGGCTCATGCCTCGGTTTAGGGTCATGTCCCCAGCTTGGGGCGTGCGAGAGGCATCTAATCGATGTTTCTCTCTTACATTGTTTTTCTCTCTGTCTCCCTCCATTCTCCTCTCTCTAAAAATAAATAAAATCTAAAAACAAAAAAGAAAAGAAAAAAGAACTAGAACCCAGATTCTGTGTTTCCTTGACTAGTATTTTGCTTCCATATTATCCTGAGCCTCCTGGGGGCTTTGTGTGAACAACTTTAGGATTTGCTGTGTTTTACTGACCTTCTCTTTGGGATTCCCTCATTCTATAGCTGAAGTTGTGTGTATTCGTTAGAGAACATCATCTCAATTGTGTTCCCCACAGAGAGGGAAGAGAAAAACACACTCCACCCACTGTAATTCTTTTTTTGTTACTTGTTTTCTGGGATCTTTGTATCATTGCCGACAAGAGTGACTCATAGATTTCACTATGTGTTTTTCTTGGTTAAGAGAACTCTTTCCTTAGCTCTAGAAGAAATTAATAATTATGTATGGTTAAGGCATAAGTATTTAGCAGCTTTACCCAGCACACAACAGTTTCTCTTCTAGCTAAGCCCAGTTGGTAAAACTCTGCAGCCACTGTGTGCCTAGCTATTTGTTAGGTGCTATAGGGGATGCTCTTGGTTGGGAGACTGAGTCCAGTTGGAGAGACAAGGCACATATGAGGTCTGTCCTGAAGGTATCCAGGTATGTAATATGAAAAATGGAGATATTTATTAAAGAAGATACAAGATACAAGAAACCTTGTATATTGGATAGTGATACCTTAGTACCCCTTGAAGTAGGCACCTTGGGACCTTACACAGTTCTCTCAGTCTCCATCAACTGCCCCATCATATTTTCCTCAATCTCATTGACAGTCTGAAATCTTTTCCCTTTCAAAGGTGATTTTAATTTTGGGAAAAGCCAGAATTCCCAGGGCGCCAAATCTGGGCTGTTGGGGGCAAAGTCACCTGGGTGATTTGATGTTTCACCAAAAAATGCTGCATGAGATATGATGCATGAGCAGGCTTGTTGTCATGATGAAGCTGCCAGTCACCAGTTCTCCATAGCTGCAGCCTTTTGATTCATCCGAATAGTTTCAGTGGAGGACTGGTCAAGCTTAACACAAGATTTGGTGCAGGTTCATTGCTGTACTTGCTTAGTCATTTCGAATGCAAGGGTCACACAGTACGCACGATCACTGAACGGTATCTATCACCCCCTCTGATTAGTAAAGAGAAGGCACCCAGAGAAGGGGTGCAGCATTACATTGTACGGGATGTGTAACAATGTAATGTTACACATTGTTTATTCATGCACATTCCAGTCCATTCTCCTTGGCTGCTAGTTTTACATTGATGTTGAGCAAACTGTTCTGGTTACATTAATAATGGCTGGACTTTTTACAGACAGACTTTGTACCTAAACAGGAAAATAGTTTGAGACAGCTTTTAATAAAATGCAAAATCAAATAGTAGACATATAAATATTTCAATGTGGGGAATAGGTCATAAGAGGCTTAGAGGGTGTAGTGAAATGAGAGTGTGCTTTAGAACTATGGGCCATTGACAAGTTAACTCTCTGAACTACATTTTCCTTATCTGTAAAAATGGGCATTACAATAGCAGCCTCACAGGTTGTGAGGATTAAATGAAGTAATGGGTAAAGCCCCAGCCTCATGACTAATACATGGTAGCCATTAAACCAGTGATAATTCCCTCCCTAGAAGAGCTAAGCCTAAAAGGTGACTAGGTTTTTGGCAATAGGTAGAGGGGAAGAACAGTGATGAGAAGAAGGGGGATAGGAAGGGGCAGCTCCCATAAATATGTCAGTCTGGTGGGAGTGGAGGGTATATGGTAAAAACAGTGAGAAGTATAGCTAAAAACACAGGAGTTTGGACTTTATTCAAAAGACGTGTTATATGGGCAGTGTTTTTAAGCCCTGTATTCAGGTGTGTATATTATGTATATAAAAAGCTCTTCTTATACTCTGCAGTGTTGTGTCAGAACTAAGAGCTTGGACTCTAGAGCCTGACTGCTTATCCCTAAACTTATTTTACTTCTCTGTGCCTTAGTTTCTTTTTTTAAAATTGAGTTTATATTGGTTAATAACATACACGTTTCACATGTGCGAAGTAATAATTTAACATCTGTATATACTACATCGTGCTTACTACCAAAAGTCTAGTATCCATCCATCAACATACAGTTGACCCCCTTTTCCCATTTTGCCATCCACCGATGGATGTCTTTATCTCTGAGGGTTTTCTTTTTTTTTGCTGTTTAAATGTTTTGTTTTTGTTTTAGTGTTGCACATGTAGGTGAAATCATATGGTATTTATCTTTTTTCATCTGCCTTATTTCACCTAGCATAATACCCTAAAGTTCATTTATCTTGCAGATGGTAGGTCTCATCTTTTTATGGCTGAGTAGTATTCCATTGTATATATGTACCACATCTTCTTTATTCATTTATCTGTCAATGGACATTTAGGTTGTTTCTATATCTTAGCTATTGGAAACAATGCTGCAGTGAATGTAGGTTTGCATACTTATATATCTTTTTGAATTAGTGTTTTTATATTTTTTGGACAAATACCCAGAAGTGGAATAGGTGGATCATGTGGTAGTTCTACTTTTAATTTTTTGAGGAATCTCCATACCATTTTTCATAGTGACTATACTAATTTGCATTTTCACCAACAATGTTTTGGGGTTCCCTTTTCTCTGCATCCTCTCCAACACTTGATGTCTTGTCTATTTGATAATAGCCATTCTGACAAGTGTGAGGTGATATGTCATTGCATTTAAAAAATTTATTAATTTATTTTTAGAGAGAGAAAAACATTGATGTGAGAGAGAAACATTAATTGATTGCCTCCTGAATGTGCCCGGACCAGGGATCGAACCTGCAACCTACGTATGTGCTCTGACTGGGAATCGAATTCACAACTTTTTGGTGTATGGGATGACACTCCAACTAACTGAGCCACCTGGCCAGGGCAAGCCTATGTTTGTCTTTAGAGTTGAGATGAGTCTCCTACAGGCAGCACATAGTTGAGTCTTGTTCCTTAATCCACCCATCCATTCTGTGTCTTTTGATTGGTAGTTTATTTCCTTTACCACATTTAGGGTAATTATTGATATTATGAGAGCTTACTTTGCCATTTAATCTTTTGTTTTCTATTTGCTCCATAGCTCTGTTATTTCCTTTTTCTTGTATTTCTGTCTGCTATTTTAGTTTGGTGGTTTTTTGTGATGTTTTTTTCAGTTTTATTTTTTTTTTACGTTTTGTGTCTTTGCTCTATATTTTTGTTTTGTGGTTACCAAGTGGTTTATAAAAAAAGTCTCATAAATAAAATAGCATTTTTTTCTGATGATAGCATTTTATTTGCCTACACAGTTTCCATCTTTTTCCTCTACTCGTTATATGTTGTCACATATTGTCCCTTTTTATGTTGTGAGTTCATTACCCAATTGAAGTAGCTATAGTTATTTTTGATGTTTTTTCCTTTAACTTTTGTGCTAAATTTTAGTGATTTGAAATCACTAAACCCTGATTTGAAATAGTTGTGAAACTTTCTGATTCTGTTGGTCCATTTATCATAGTACTCAAGGTTTTGTATGGTTTTGGTTTTTCATTTGTGTGGTTTTTTTTTTTTTTTTTTTTTTGGTAGAAGGGCTCCTTTAAATACTTCTTGGAAGGCAGGCCTAGTGGTGAAATCCCTCAGTTTTTATTTGTCAGGGAAAGCCTTTATTTTTCCTTCATATCTGGAGGAAAACTTTGCTGGATAGAGTATTTCTGGCTGGGGGTATTTATCTTTCAATATTTTGAATATGTCATTTCACCCTCTCCTGGCCTATAGAATTTTTGCTGATAGCAGAATGGGGATAGCTTTGTAGTTTACTACAAAAAACAAACAAACAAACAAACAAACAAACAAAAAACCCCCCAAAAACCCTAGGTTTTTTTTCCCCTGGCTGATTTTAATATTATTTATCATTGACTTTTTCTGAAAAGATTTTATTCATTTATTTTTAGGAAGGGGGGATGGGAGGGAGAAAGAAAGGGAGAGAAACATCAATGTGTGAGAAAACAATCAGTTGCCTTTCTCACACCCCCAACTGGGGACCTGGCCCACAACCTAGGCATGTGCCCTGACTGGAAATCAAACCAGCGACCTTTGGTTTGCAGGTTGGTACTCAGTCCACTGAGCCAGACCATCCAGGGCATATTTATCATTGACTTAAAAAAAAAGAGATTTTATTTATTTATTTTTTAGAGAGAAGGGAAGGGAGGGAGACAAATACCAATATGTGGTTGCTTCTTGCGTGCCCCCTACTGGGGACCTGGCTTGCAACCCAGGCATGTGCCCTGACTGGGTATCAAACCGGTGACCCTTTGATTCACAGGCCGGTACTCAATCCATCGAGCCACACCAGACAGGGCTATCACTGACTTTTGACAAGTTTAATATAATATATATTGGAGAACTTCTTTTTGTGTTGAAATAATTAGGTGATCCCTTAGCTTCATGGATTTGTATAAACAGCTTTTCCTCTGGTTTGGGAAGTTCTCTGTTATTATTTCTTTGAGCTTTCATCTCCCTTCTCCCTCTCTTCTCCTTCTAGGATACCCATTATCCTAATATTGCTTTTTCTCATGGAGTTGGAAAGTTCTCATAGAGTGTTTTCATTTTTTTTTATGATCTTAGTTCTCTCTTCTTTTCTACCATTTCTAGATTTCTATCTTTGAGCTTGCTAATTCTCTTTTCCATATTGTCTGCTGTATTTCCAGTGCATATTAATGCATTCTTTATTTCATTTATTGAGTTCTTCAGCTCCAGGACTTCTGCTTTTTTTTTTTTCCCTCCAGTCTCTCTGGTATAGTACTTTTTCTGTTCATTAACTTATTCCTGAGCTCATTGAACTGTCTTTCTGAATTTTCTTGAAGCTCATTGAGTTTTTAGATGACAGCTACTTGAAGTCTCTATCAGTTAGATTACAGTCTTCTGTGAATTTTGGTTTAGTTTCTGGAGAATTGTCATTTTGTTTTTTTGTGATACTGTGTTACTATAATCCTCTGCTGGCACATTTGAAGTAGTGAACACCTTTTTGAGTTGCCTATAGTTATGTTTGATAGCTAGTACTTTCCATCTTCCTCTCCCTTGCCAGTGGCATTGCTGGTGCATTTGTTGCCAGTGCTTGTACCTCCCAGGTCACTGGCACCTTGCTGCTGTCAGTGTTACCTGGTCACAGGCACCATCACTGTTCCTGAAACCTCTGGTCTTGGGGTGCTGCTGTGGTTCCTGCAGTCTCTGGTCTCAGTCACTGCTGTGTTTCCTAGAGCCTCTGGTCTTGGGAACCATGCCTTAAGTTTTTGATCTGAAAAAATGGATATGATGATAATGA
This sequence comes from Phyllostomus discolor, assembly GCF_004126475.2. Classification (NCBI taxonomy): domain Eukaryota; kingdom Metazoa; phylum Chordata; class Mammalia; order Chiroptera; family Phyllostomidae; genus Phyllostomus; species Phyllostomus discolor. The sequence goes on from NC_040908.2 coordinate 122,564,258, forward strand.
CAAATGTGTAGGGTTATTGTGAGGATTAATGCTATAACAAATAGGAAGTGCTTAGAATGGTGCTTGGCCCATAGTGATACATAAATGGTATCTGCTATTATTATTTAAATGAAACAAAACTTTTATATAAAACTGTCCTTACTGACAAACTTTGATAATTTGAGAAAAAGCTGATCCATTAACTGAGAGATTGACATCTGCACTTTGAAAACCTCTGTTATAGGTAATGAGGAATCATGAACACGGTGAGCAAGGTGAGGCCTGCATCAAGTGGTGGTAAACAAGATCTGATTGGGAGGCGGGATGATTGGGAGGGAGGAGAATTGGCAATGGACTCTTGAGATAGGGTGTGTCTATGTTAGCTCATTTAGAATTATATTTGTTGCAGTTGGAGGTAATTCCTGGTAGGGTTAGGCAGAAGTGTAAGAATTGAGCAGCTTTGGCCAAGAACTTGAGTTCAGGTGAGGGAAGTGCAGCAATATCACAGCAAACAGTGCAGCCTTAGAAAAAACATTGCTATGCATTTTTTGAGAGGATAAACATTGCACAAATAAAGTTGGGTAATCATTGAGAACTGTAGGAGGCCTCTTTGCAGGAGGTGTTGCGTGGATTGGAGTTGAAGATAGGGTAGGATTTGATCATCGGAAGGACGGCATGGAGGTAAGAATGGGTGTAGTGTATAAGTTAGCCAAACTTCAAACAATTTCCTTTTTCCAGAGCAGTACTCCTTAAATGGCTATGTAATATATAGACTACATGTGGCAGTCTAGATATTACATATGTTACATTACTTATGTGGGCTGCATAAGTAGACCTCATTTCCTGAGAACAGTGGTCTGTGGTGCTTGGGTGGCACATTGCCAGCTTCAAGGCAGATTTCCAAATCTCATAGGGGCAAGGCTCAGCTGGCAGCTACTCTCTTTTATTTGGATAGAGCTTCGGGGAAGGGCCTGAGAACCTGCTCCCCTACCTTCCTTTCCAGTGCTGCTTGTGCTGTGTGCCTTAACTGGGCCTAGCTGAAACATGAGCTTGGTGATAGGTGGGTAGGGTGCCAGGGAATACTGACTACTGATTTTGGTCTTCCACTGAATGGACTGTGGTTTGGCAGGAACTGTTTGTTTTACTCTGTTTGTGCATCATCAGAGGACTTTTGTCTATATCTTTGGCCAGCTCAAGTTTAAGATACTGAAAGTTGCCTTAGAACTGGAATGTTTCTCATTTTGACTGGCTTTAAGTATTAAGACCATTAATGATAGTATCACCGGCTGAGCTCTTTCTTTGTGAGATAGGTGGTTGTGGCTGCTGGGGGAGCCAGTTTGCAAAGCAGGAAGTAGAAGTGTGTGAGAATAAGATAGGGAAGTCTCTAGTGTGCTCAGAGCTTTGGTCCTGTTTGAGTGCAGGGTAGAGCTAAGTCTGTTACAGAATATGATGGACTTTACCTGGAGCAAGTGCTCCAGAGGGGTAATATCACTTTTGAAGCAACCAGGGCCACAGTTTATTTCTTTTATCCCAAGGCAACTCTTCTGCTAGGAACCCAGCAGTCTTTAGTTTACCGTTAGAGACTTCTCCAGCCCTGTTCGTGCAGGCTCAGCATTTTAGCATTTAGATGTTCCATATTCCCTAAGGCCAAGCCAGTAGCATTTTCTCTAGGAAGCCTTTTCATGACCTTTAAAGGAGAATTAATCATGTTGCTTTCACAGAACTTGGTATACCCCTTGTTTGTAGCTCTTTCCTTATATCCTTATTACCTGTCTTCCCCACTGGTAGGTTTTCTTTCCTCTGTAATGCTATTGTGCTTTAATTTCCAAAGATTATTTACTGGTGAACATAGCTTTTTCCAAAAGTACCATATCAAGGTTCCCCCCCCAAAATAAAAAATCTTGTGGAATAGATGGAAAAATATACCCAAGAACAAACACAACTTCCCTTCATTCTTCCTCTCCATGTATCTCCCATAGTCATAAAATATTAAGACTTGAAGAAAAATTATATATATGAAGTTCACATAAGCAAAAGAAACGAATGAATTCATCAAAAAATGGCTTCATCTTTAACAATGAAGCCCAAACTAAAAGGTAAGGTTTTTGAAGGCAGAGGTTTGTTTTTTTTTAATTGTGTGGCTCTAACATGTAAATTGTATACAAAATAAACATTAATAATGAATGAATGAATGAATGAATGAGTAAGTGGTGGAATTTCAGTGCTTTTCCTAATTAGGAGATCAAGACCCCAACTGAGTTGATTTGGTGTGTAAACCTCAGGCTGGGGCCAAATTTGTTGTCTTTTGTACAAACTTAAGATGGTATGCAATATTCTTCTCTCATGGGGTGTTTTCCTCTTGACATTCCTTTTTTAGTGTTCCTCTTTTCCTTAATTGCCATTTAAAGATTTGTATGCTGAGAATGAGTTGGTGGACGGGAATATTTCCCTAAGGACATGGGATCTAATGGCAGCCAAGGCTTTGTGGATGATCACTGCACTGATTGAATCACTGACTTTGAGGCATCAAGGGAGGGAGCATGGGTATATGTAAGTGGGGTTTAAGAACTCTGTGTGCGTGTGTGATGTGGGGTGGAGGGAGGAGTGGGAATGGGAGTGATGGTAAGATGAAAAGAGAAATTTAGAGTTTTTAACTCTTCCTCACTACCATGTGTGTTGTAGAGTTTTCCTTTTTGTGATTTAGAGTCAGAGTGATCTAGTAGAAAGAGCAGAAGGCAAGAGGCTTGACTTTCTTCTGCCACCAGCTTACTGGGCCACCTAGTACAATCCATTGCTGCTCTATTGGTCTTATTTTCTTCATTTGTTAAGTGGGATCAGTAATCTCTGCCCTGTCTGATGTCTTTGACTGTCACGAGGATTGGTAAGATGTTGGAGGAAATTCTGTAGAACAGAGGTGATGGTGCCCTGATCACAGCAGGAGAAGAGTATAATGACTCTTGTCACCATCCTGTCTTTTCTCACCAGAGCCTTCCTGTCTCTGGAGGAAATCAACTATTGTAGCCCAGTCCTTGATCCTCAGCTGCCTCTGACTTTTCTGTTCTTTCCAGCTTCTAGATAGTCACTCTTCACTGTATATAATGTGGGTGACTCTGTAAGGCCAGTTGTCCCAGTGAGACCCTCTATTACCTCTGAGTTTCCTCCATCAGAACACAGACAGCCATCCAATGGCTGTCTCGCCATTGTCTTTTTGTAGGTAGGTATTAAGAATATAGGCTCTCTAGTCAAGTGCCTGGGTTTGAATGTTTACTTTTACAACTAAGTGGGTACGTGCTCTTAGGCAAGTTACTTAATTCCTCTGTGCTTTAGTTTCTATCTGTAAAATGAGAAAAATAATAACTGCCTCACTGAGTTACTGTGAGAGTTAAATGAGGCAGTATATGTGGAAAGCGCAAAATAGTGCCTGGCATATAGTAAACATTCAAACATGTTATGTATGGATTATTATAATAATTATTACTTAATGGTCTCTTCCCTGATTAAACCTCTTGTAGGCCAGGGACCATGTCTGTTTCCTTATATTTCTAGCCCTTAGCACAGGGTTAAAAGAGCAGGTACTTGCTAAAAATTCCTTTTTTAAAAATTGAATTTATTGGGGTGACATTGGTTAATAAAATTATATAGGTTTTAGGTGTTCAATTCTATAATACATTCTCTATCAAGTCAAGTCTCCTTCCATCATCATTTATCCCCCCACACCCTCTTCTTCCTGCCCCCACACGTCCTTTCTCTCTGGCAACCACCATACTGTTTGTGTCTTTGAGGTTATTATTTTGGGGGACTTAACCCCTCTACCTTTTTCACCCAGCTCTGCAACCCCCCTCCCCTCTGACAGCTATTAGTCTGTTCTGTTCTCTATCTGTGAGTCTGTTTCTATTTTGTTTTTTAGTTTATTTTGTTCATTGATTCCACATATGAGTGAAATCGTATAGTAATTGTCTTTTGCTGACTGGCTTATTTCACTTAGCATAGTGCTATCCAGGTCCATTCATGCTATCGCAAAGGGTAAAATTTCTTTTTTTAAGGCCAAGTACTATTTCATTGTGTAAATGTATTATAGCTTTTTGTCCACTCATCTACTGATGGATACTTGGGCTGCTTCCAAATCTTGGCTATTGTAAATAATGCTTCAGTGAACATAGAAGTGCATATATTCTTTTGAATTAGTGTTTTGGATTTCTTCAAATGTATTCCCAGAAGTAGAATCACTGGGTCATAAGGCAGTTCCATTTTTAATTTTTTGAGGTATCTCCATACTGCTTTCCACAGTGGGCACCAATCTGCATTCCCACCAATAGTTCACATCCTCACCAACACTTGTTGTTTGTTGATTTATTCTGACAGGTGTGTGGTGGTACCTCATTAGCATTTCTTTGATGATTAGTGATGTTGAGCATCTTTTCATATTTCTGTTGGTCAGCTGTATGTCTTCTTTGGAGAAGTGTCTATTCAGGTCTTTTGCCCATTTTTTAATGGAATTGTTTGTTTTTTTGATATTGAGTTGTATAAGTGCTTTATAAATTATGTATATTAATCCCTAATGGGATATATCAATGACAAATATGTTTACTAACTCAGTGGGTTGTCTTTTCATTTTGTTGATGGGTTTGTTTGTTTGTTTATTTTTTGCTGTGCAAAAACTTTTTAGTTTGATATAGTCCCATTTATTTTTTTGTTTCCCTTGCCCAAGGCAAAATGTCAGAAAAAATATTGCTATGTAAAATGTCTGAGATTTTACTGCCTATGTTTTCTTCTAGGATTTTTATGGTTTTGATTCTAACTTTTAAGTATTTAATCCATTTCGAGCTTATTGTTGTGTGTGGTGTAAGAAAGTGGTCTAGTTTCATTTTTTTCATGTACCTATCCAATTTTCCTGACCCTATTTATTGAATAGATTATCTTTACCCTGTTGTATGTTTTTGCCTCCTTTGTCAAATATTAATTGACCATAAAAGTGTGTGTTTATTTCTGGACTCTATTCTGTTCCATTGATCTATGTGTCTGTTTTTATACCAGTACCATGCTAGTTTGATTACTGTGGCCTTGTAGTATAGTTTGATATAAGGTAGTATGATTCCTCCAACTTTGTTCTTCTCTCTCAAGATTGCTATGGTTATTTGGCATCTTTTGTGGTTCCATATAAATTTTTGAAATATTTGTTCTAGTTCTGTGAAATATGCCATTGGTATCTTGATAGGAATTGCATTGAATCTATAGACTGCTTTAGGTAATATGGACATTTTAATGATGTTAAGTCTTCCTATACATGAATATAATATATGTGCATCTTTTTAAAAAAGATTTTATTTATTTATTTTTAGAGAGGTGGGAAGGGAAGGAGAGAGGGAGAGAAACATCAATGTGTGGTTGCTGCTTGCAAGTCCCCTACTGGGGACCTGGCCTGCAACTCAGGCATGTGCCCTAATTGGGAATGGAACCAGGGACCCTTGGGTTCACAGGCCTGCGCTCGATCCGCTGAGCTACACCAGCTACTGAGCTGTCCTGGGCAGTATATATTTATCTTCTTCAATTGTTATTTGTACCTTCTTCAGTTTTTTTTCTTCAGTGTTTTATAATTTTCTGAGTATAGGCTTTTTACATCCTTGGTTAAATTTATTCCTAGGTATTGTATTGTATTATTTTATTTTTTAATTTTATTTTTGATGCAATTATAAATGGGATTGTTTTCTTAGCTTCCCTTTCTTTTTTTTTAAGATTTTATTTATTTATTTTTAGAGAGGGGGAGGAAGGAGGGGGAGAGAGAGAGAGAGAGAGACAGAGAGACAGAGAGAAACATCAATGTGCGGTTGCTGGGGGTTATGGCTTGCAACCCAGGAATGTACCCTGGCTGGGAATTGAACCTGGGACACTTTGGTTCCCAGCCCGAGCTCAATCCACTGAGCTATGCCAGCCAGGGCTTAGTTTCCCTTTCTAATAGTTCATTATTGGTGCATAAAAATGCAACTGAATCTGGATGTTAATTTTGTATCCTGCTACTTTACCAAATTCATTAATCAGTTCTAGTAGTTTTTGGTGGAATCTTTAGGGTTCTCTATATTTAGTATCATGTCATCTGCAAATAACAGTTTTACTTCTCCTTTTCCAATTTGAATGTCTTTTATTTCTTCTTGTGTGATTGCTGTGGCTAGGACTTCCAGTGTTATGCTGAATAGGAGTGGTGAAAGTGGACATCCCTGTTCCCAACTTTAAGGGAAACACTCATAGATTTGCCCATTGAGCATGATGTTGGCTGTGGGTTAAGAATTTCTTAAATGAAATTTAAGTTTGAATACTAAATCTGCCATATACTGATACTAACTTTATAACTATGTCCAAGAGACTTGTCTTCTCTAAGCTCCAGTTTCCTTATCTGTTAAATAGGAATCATAATATTTGTCTTGCAGAACTGATGTGAGAATTGAATATATATAAAATTCTAGGGTTGTGTAAACTTAGTTTCCCTCCATAACTGCCAGCTGTGTGTTATGTGGGGGCCCAGAAATTTGCTAATTACTATAGTACCCCCATAGTAGCCTGCTGTACTCTGAGTTGCTTATGAGGTGATGTTTTCTGGGTATTTGGGCTTAGGACAGAAGAAGGAATTATTAGTACCTTGGGATTTTCCTTAGTGTTTTCAGCCTTTTTTGTTTGCCTGCCTGGCTTGTTCTTTTTTGAATTCTAAGTTCATAGACTAGCCAGAATATTTTTTCTGACTCTTAGTTTTTCAATGTGTCTAAATCAACCAGAGCACTTTTGTTTTGGCTCCTTTAAGCTTGCTCTGTTTGGTCCTTGTCATTCTTCATTGGCTGTTAGTATATCCTGCTTATTTTCAGTTTTCTTGACCTGTTGCACTTTTTCCAAGGCCAAAACAGCACCCACATCATCTGAGGTAAATCACTTTATCTGGGTGATTTTAACCAGTAGGAAGCACACTGGCCTGTAAGGCAAAAGATCTGAATTCCAGTGCTGGCTATGCCACTGTCTTGCTGTGTGACCTTGGGTAAGTCTCTTTCCCTCTCTGGGTCTCAGGCTTCTTGACATTAAAATGAATGATTTTAACTAAGTAAGTCATTTCTAAGGGTTCTTAAATTCTGAGTGTGAGTTTGGACAAGTTAATTTTTTGGGAGGTGGGGTACTTAGCTTCCTCATCTGTAAAGCTAAGAAGGTTGGACTGAATAATTTATAATCTTTTCTAGGCCTGCATATTTTCTCCTCATTCTTTTTTTCTTCTGATTTGTATTGCTTTCTGGAGCATTTCTATGACAGTTAACAGCTGTGGACAGGAAACCCTTGAACACTTCTAACTTGGCAAACGCTGCTCCCCCTGAACCTCATCCCAGCCCATTTCCTGTGTTTACAGTGTTTGGGTTTTTCACTTAGTGACAGTTCTGACAGGTCCTACTCCAGTTCTCTCTCCATGGCCTGGTGTAGAGTAGACCGAATGAACACCAGTTTGGGAGTTGAGAGACAGGGTTTCAGCCTCTATTCAGCTATGTGATTTCAGGCACGGGTGTGGGACTTTAGGCAAGGGATCTCCCTTGCAAGGGTTCAGTGTCGTCATCTGTAAAACCAGAGAGGTTAACTAGTGAGTCTTTCTGGCTCTGATATTATAGGATATGAACATCTGCCTCCCTTTTATTTCCCCTGAAGGGCCCTCTGTTTGGCCTGTTTCTTCTGCATATTCCACACTGGAAGAGACCCAGGGGAACTCCCTTTGCATTTCCTATATGGGAAAAAAATTAGAGGAAGAAAGGAAGCTAAACAGCCATCTCAGGCCCAGATTGGCAGCTGAGAGGAGTTGAGGTGGGGAGCTGGTATGACTGCATTGCCCAACAAATCAATTGTATAATTGGTAGCCAGGTGGACACCAATAGGCATTTATTCTTATGAAGACTCTGGAGACAGTATTCCAGTTCCAGCCCTGCTTTCACCATTTATGTGACTTGAGCAAGTCTCTTAGTGCATCTGGGCCTCAGATTCCTCCTCTTAAATTAGGGATAATGAAAGTACTGACATCACAAAGACACAGAAGAGACAACATACGTGTAAGTCCCAGCATAGTTCCTGACATACTCATCCTGCCTTCCTTAGACAGTTACAATGTACTTAATTCTATTCTTAGGTAGATAGCAGGTGGACACTCAAGTTCTATTCCAGAGGAGCTAACAGGCCAGCTGTGGCCAGAATTCAATTATGGTTAGAAGAAACCTTCTGAGGTAGTGTCTGGACCAGACTGAGCTCAGTGCTCTGACATCAGAGGGGAAGACTCACAGAGCCTGGAGTGGTGAATGAAGGTCTGCTGGTGGAAAAGTTCCCTGGGTCTTGAAGGGTCAGCAAGTCTTAAACATGAAGAGCTAGAGGGAGAGTAATTCTAGATAACCATCTACCCTTTGTCAGCTCTGGTGCTTTGTATAGGTCAGTTTCTCATACATCTGTTCTCTTTCTCTTCATCTAGGCAGTTATTATCCAAGGGATTTATTTCATTCCTCTTAAATTTTTAAGAGAAAAAAATGTTAAGACAAGGGAAAACACAACATTTATCCAGAATCAACTAGTTTTATTTTAATCAATGGCCTAGGTAGTTTGCTTGTATTATCTTAAGTACTTAGAAAATTGTATTATCATGCCACATTTTTATATGAAGAAACACTGCCTCCAAAAGGTTAAAAGGCTTTTTCAGCTCAATATTAATAAGTAATAATGGCAAATCAAGGGACCCTACATAATAATTGAGTAAGGATCAAATCAGTTTAGGAGATATGTATAACTTAGTAGTTCTTAGTTATATATATATATGTATATATGTATATATACATATATATATATTTTTTTTACCCAAGTTCTTGATCTTTCTTTAAAATTATACTTTAGTGATTATGCTATTACAGTTCTGATTTTTTACCCCTTTGGCCCCACTCCCCGCTGCAACCCCCACTCCCTCAGGTAATCCCTCCCCATTGTTCATGCCCATGGGTCATGCATATAAGATCTTCAGCTACTCCATTTCCTATACTGTACTTTACATCACCAGGGCTATATTCTGTAACTGCCTATTTGTACCTCTTAATCTCCTTACCTCTTCACTCACTCCCCCACAGCCCTTTCCCATGTGGCAACCATCAGAACACTCTCTGTATCCATGATTCTGTCTCTGTTCTTCTTGTTTGCTTAGTTTGTTTTTCAGATTCAATTGTTGTTAGCTTTGTATTTATTGCCATTATATTGTTCATAGTTTTGATCTTCTTCTTTTCTTAAATAAGTCCCTTTAACATTTCCTATAATAATGGTTTGGTGATGATGAACTCCTTTGTTTTTTTCTTGTCTGGGAAGCCCTTTACCTGCCATTTGATTCTAAATGATAGCTTTGCTGGGTAGAGCAGTCTTGGCTGTAGGTTCCTGCTTTTCATGACTTTGAACATTTCTTGCCAGTCCCTTCTAGCCCATAAAGTTTCTTTTGAGAAATCAGCTGACAGTCTTATGGGAACTCCCCTGTAGATAACTGACTTGTTTTCTCTTGCTGCTTTTAAGATTCTCTCTTTATCTTTAACCTTTGTCATTTTCTTTATGATGTGTCTTGGAGTGGGCTTGTCTGCATCCATCTTGTTTGGGACTCTTGGTGCTTCCTGGACTTGCATGTCTATTTCCTTCACCAAATCAGGGAGGTTTTCTTTTCTTATTTTTTTTCCAATAGATTTCCAATTCCTTACTCTTTCTCTTCTCCTTCTGGCACCTCTCTGAGGTAAATGTTGGACCTCTTGAAGTTGTCCCAGAGGCTGCTTGTACTATTCTCTTTCTTTTGGATTCTTTTTTCTTCTTGTTTTGGTTGTTTTTTTTTTTTTTTTTTTTGCTTATGTTCCAAATCATTGATCTGATTCTCAGCTTCATCCACTCTACTGTTGTGTCCCTGTAAATTGTTCTTTATGTTAATTAGTGTATCCTTCATTTTTGACTGGATTTTTTAATGCTGTTGAGGTCCTCACTTAGTTCCTTGAGCATCCTTATAACCAGTGTTTTGAACTCTGCATTGCTTATCTCCATTTTTAGTTCTTTTTCTGGAGTTTTGATCTGTTCTTTTATTTGGGCCATGTTTCTTTGTCTCCTTGTTTTGGCAGCCTCCCTGTGTTTGTTTCTATGTTTTACATAGAGCTGCATTGACTCCCTGTCTTGGTAGTATGGCCTAATGTAGCAGATGTCCTGTAGGATCCAGTGGCATAGCCTCCCCTATCACCCATGCTGGGTACTTGAGGTACATCCTTTGTGTAGGCTGAGTGCACACTCCTCTTATAGTTGAGCCCTGTTGGCAGGTTGCTGTTGGCAGATCAGTGGGAGGGATTTACCCAGGCTAGTCAGCTACAAGGACTGGCTGTGACCACTTAACACCAACTTTCACCCTCTGTGAAGGACCAGCTATGCAGGGGCAGAGTGGTGGGACTCCAACATGATCTGCAGTTGTCCACTAGGTACACTGGCCGTGGGATTTCCTGTGTGGTGCTGGCCAAGGCCATCTCCCACCTGTGCGTTGCCTGGGGCCATCCTTGAGCTGTATAGCAATTGGAGATGGCTGATACTTGTGCTGGGGTTGGAGATTCCCAGGCAAGGACAAGCTGTGAAACTAGGCTGGCTACTGCCAGTGCTGGGCCTGGGGGCTCACTGAATCCAGCTGTTGCTTACTTGAGAGGATTTAGGAAGTTGCACAGCATGAGCCAAGACCAGTCATTCACAGGGAAAAGCAGCTTTGGTGAGCCCCTAAGTTGGGTGGCATAGAGTCTCTGGGGATCTCCAAGGAGGGTCAAACAGTGTTATCCAGGTTGATGGAATCTCAGGTAGTGGACCAGCTTGCTGGCTTTGTGCTAGGAGGTTAGAAAACGGACAATGGCCTCTGCTTGCCTTGATGTCAGTTACTTCATTTCTTCCCTTTATGCCACTGGTGCCTCTCAAGCTGCTATCTGGGTGCTGGAGCTCAGAGTGAGTGAGTGTGAGTAGGTGATTCTGTGTGTGGGTTCTGTAAAAGGAACTACTTGGGGTTCCAGAAGTTTCTTCCACCAACTCAATCCCTGCTGGTGTTTGCAGCCAGAAGTTTTGGGACCTTATCTTCCTGGCACTGGAACCCTGGGCTGGTGGGCCTGGTGTGGGGCTGGGACTCCTTGCTCCCGAGCTATCCTTCCTGAATTTTTGTCTACCACTCTTGGGTGAGGGACCAGCCTGTTCCTCATCTGTGCCCCTTCCGCCAGTCTGGATTAATATGGTTTCTTTGATTCTGTAGTTGTCAGACTTCCATTCAACTTGATTTCTGATGGTTCTGAGTAATGGTTGTTTTATATTTTAGTTGTTATTTAGATGTGGTTGTGTCAAGAGGTGAACCATGTCTGCCTATGCTGCCATCTTGACTGGAAGCCTGTGTAATAGAGTCTTTTGTGCTGAAGGTGGTGATCTTATTCCTGGCTTTTACCTATATTTACCTCTTGTTATTAGCAGTCCTTCCCAATTCACTAGATCCCCAGTTCTACCATTGACTTAGATTCTGGCTCCCTACTCCAAACTTAGATCCTTTCTTGTCCCAAATATTTACTGAGCACCTACTATATGCCAGACTAGAGATGGATGCAAGTGTCAGTTTCTGCTGGATCTTGCAGTGAGGTGGTTAAACAGACAATTACAACAAAAACATCTTGGTAGTAATCAAACACTTACTGTATGTCGTGCTGTATTTGAAATACTTTATATATATTAACTCATTTCATTCTTACAACTCTGTGAGGTAGGTACCATTTTCTCCTTGTTTTAAAGGAAATGAAATGGGAATAGAGAGGTTAAGTAATTGGTCTAAATTGTAAGAGAGAGAAACATATGTAGAGAAGAATATCTGGAGGAATTAGAAAAAGGCTGAGTAGAATCTTGAAACTTGAGTAGGAATTAGTCAGGTGTAGAATGGGGCAAGGATACTGTAGTCAGAGGGAGCATCATGTACAAAGTCATAAAGTGATCCTTGCTATTTATGGAGTTGAAAGTAGTTTAGTGTGGTGGGAGTGTTGGGTATATGTGAGTGAGTGATGTGAAGTCAGATTAAAGAACTTGGCAGGTACCACTCTAAAAAACCCTTGTCTGCTTTGCTATATTATATTCTTTATATAGGCCAATGATTCCCAATCTTGGGGATGTGAAGCTCTGAAAGGGGTCTTAGAAAGGTGTGTCATGAACCCATAGTATTTCCTCAATCAATCATTTCATACTGAAATTTACAACTATTATTATATGAAGCTTTTTTTGAATTCCTCATTGAAAAAAGTTAGGAATTGCTATTATAGGAATTTGGGAGCCCTGCAAAGAATTTTTTTTAATTAAATTTTTTCTTGAGATAATTGTAGACTTCCATGTAGTTTTAAGAAGTAATACAGAGAGATTACTGGAAAACTGTACAAAGTTTCTCCCACAGAAACATTTTTAGAAAAGTGTAGTTGAATATCACAATGAGAATATTAACATTGAAAAAAACCCCACCAATCTTGTTCACATTTCCTCAGTTTTACTGTACTTATGTATGTGTGTAAATTCTGTTCCAACACATGATGATCCTTGCCCTTTTATAACCACACACTCTTCCCTCCTACCCGTTTTCCTCTCCCTGACATTTCTAGAATTTTGTCCTTTCAAAAATTTTACATCACTATAAATGGATGTAACATTTGTATGTAACATTTTGGAATTGGCTTTTTTTTTCTTGCTATAATTCCCTAGAGGTTCATCCATGTAGTTATGTGTATCATTACTTGGTTTCTTTTTATGCTGACTAGTGTTTTGTTGTATACAAGTACCGTACTTTAACCATTCACCTGTTGGCTATTACACATTAGGTGTCTCTGAACATTTGTGTACAGGTTTTTGTGTGAACCTGTGAATGATTTTTTTTATTCAGGAGAGTGGTCTACTCAGATTTGAATTTTAGAAAAAAGTATACTGACTACGTTAGTAGATGAGTTTGAGAAACACTAGAGCAGAGACAGAGAGATCAGTGAGGAAATCCCTCATAGAACCTAGGTAAAATGTATTGAGATTTGAACTCAGTTCTTCATGCTTTATGCTTTGCTGTAGAGGTCTTTCCTCAGAAATCACATCAGGCTTGTTCAGATGAGGGGGCCAAGGTTAGGGAGCCTGGGCTGTCAGAAGGCTCAGGCACTCTTTATTCTTGATAGTCCCCATTCAGGGGAGACACTATGCTACCATAGCTGAGAACTGCATTAAGTAAGGAAGGGTGGCAATCTAGTTCTTAGAATCACCATCCTGATAGCAAGGTTTTTCAGTAGATGTTCTTGGTTATTTTCTCTCAAGAAAAGAAGGGGGATTGGTTATCTTCCTTGTATTGTTTGAATGTGTGGGATGGAAAGATGATGAGAAGCTCTCTCCTAGTTCTGATCTCTTTTGGAGTCCAGGAATGTGTTCTCTGGTCAGCCAGCCAGCAATGGGCCTGGGAGACTTGAGGATGACCTCTTGTTGCTATAGAAACTGAAATCTACATTGTTTTTACCCCATGCAGTGATGTGCCTGGCTCCTCACTGTTTATATCTTCAAGGCATTTATCACTGTGCTCTTGGGGCTGATTGTTGGGAGCCAGCCTCACATATGAACCCAGAAGGGTATAATTCCAGAGGCCCCATTAATGGGTGTGGCACCTTCCCTGGGCACTGTGTGAAGTCCCTCTTTGGGCAAGGACTTGGGTGCTTACCCCAGCACTTTTAGGAAACTTTTCCTAGCAAGAAAATTTTGAGCCGTCTGTAATTATTTTTTGGCCATCTCAGACCCTGATGAGTGCTGGTCAGGATGAAGAATGGTTGGGTTAGGCACCAGGTCAGAGAATTTGGGGTAGCTTTTGAACAAGTATGGGTTGATTTAATTTCTCTGGGGCTGTCATACTTCTTGGCACAGATAGCTTTAGAATATAAAAACCTATAGTGTATAGAATATGCTGAGAAAGCATATCTTCAAAATCTGTAAGCAGCTTTTAGTTGCCCTTTAGCAGATGTGGTGTTGCCCAGCACTGAAACACCAGAAAAATCAGCCTCCTCTTGCTGTAGTTGGGAAGTTAAGACTCACAGGTAAAACAAAGAGGAGAGAAACGATAAATGAAGTACTAATGTTTTTACAGGGCTTCACTGTTTTTCATAGGACCTCACTGATTTTAAGATGAGACAGTTAATTCAGAGGAATAGTCAGGGTATAGGAAAGCTGGAATTCAAAGACCCAAATCTACCACTTCTGCAATCCAGCATATATCTTAATAGCTGGGGGTTTGGATAGAGGGGACACTGGAGGCCAGAGAAGTGTGTCTTACTTTTATTTGTTTTTCCAGTGCCTCTGACTGGTTCAGCTAGCTAGTTCAATGTTCAGCAAGTAGCTGTTAGAAAATTATAGATGAGTGTTGACATGGCAGCGTGTGAACACTGAACTGGGGGTCAGATACTTTTTGGTCAGTCAGAAAGGTTATGGTACTAAAAGGGCAGTCAAATGGGCTATTAAGCAGATGGACAAGAGTCCAAAGCCCTGCAGGAGGCACAGGAGGAGGCACAGGGCATTAGAACAGCTGGAAAGTCCCTCCACCTGAAGCCCAAGTTAGTGAGGTCATGGCCTACTTGGTAGGAACTAATGTTAGGGGTTAGCCATTTTCTTCTGGAATAAGGCTTTTTGTGAGATGAAAGTTTGAAGACAAGAATACTGAGAGGAAGGTCCTGGCTGATGTGTCTCAATGGACTGAGTGCCAGCCTGTGAACCAAAGGGTTTCTGGTTCGATTTCCAGTTAGGGCACATGTCTGGGTTGCAGGCCAGGTCCATGGTTGGGGGTGTGCAAGAGGGCACACAATGATGTTTCTCTCCCTCTCTCTATCCCTTTCCCTTTCTCTAAAAATAAATAAATCAAATCTTTAAAGAAAAAATCATACTGAGAGGAGGAATAAGGCAGAAATGGGACCCAGGAGGGGTGGTTGACTCCCTTTTCTCCCAGGGACAACTGATGATTTCTTCATCTTTTCTAGCAGATGGTTAGGTTTCATATACTTAAACAGAAGCATATTCCTCTTGTCTTTTTCTCCTCCCAGCAGAGTGTACCAGAAACTCAATATTTCTCCCCAAGCATCTTTTAAAACTTTGTTTCTCAGTGAGGAAGGGGCCTTTTCATTTCTTGATGAGGAAGTCTTAATGAGGAAGGGACCTTTGGCTAGGATACCAAAGAAGTTAAGGCAAACCCAGAAAGTGCTATTTTGTTTTAATTAATTATTTTTTTTCCAGAAAGTTCTATTTTACCCTACTTGGGAAATGGCAGAAGCCCACTTAGGACTTCTCTGTTTGTGCTTAATAGACAAAAAGTACCTAATGGAACCTGCCCCTGTTTATTGGCCTTGGAGGGTAAGAATTAGTAGTTCTGAAGAGCCCTCTTTCACAGGCTCACCTGGGTCTCCAGCCATTCCTTGCACAGGACACGGCATAGGATGTTAATGTGGCTTTTTATCCGGTTCTGCCACTGTTTTGCCAGCCAACCTAGGGTAAAACAATCCCATTTCATGGCCTTGTATCCTTCTCCAGTAGTAAAGTGAACAGTGACCCTACAAAGCCCCTTCCACTCTGCCTTTTAGAGTCTGAGTACAATGAGGGAATCCCAACATCCATTACTCCTACTCCGTGCCCAGAGCTTTTGCAAGATTGCTAAAAAGAACCCTCTGACTTTGGATCCTTTAATAATCAAACTGTGTGAGATGCTGTGCTTCTTGCTCTTGGGCTTGCTCTGCTTGGCTTGCTCTCGCTTCTGCACCTACTGTCCTCTACCTGTTCAAACGGTGATATATCCTGCTATTCTGGTTTCTTGCCTCTTAACATATTTTACTGTGTCTTTGTAATTTATATACTGTGCTAATTCTAGTGCTTTTTGTGAGCAAGAACTGGATTATTATCACTGTTTGAATTTGTTCCTTCGTGAAACATTTTTCCAGGAATTCATTTGTTCATTCAACAAATGTTTATTGAAGCCCAGTGGTTACAGCAGGGACTTCGCTAGGTGTTAGGTGTTGGCTAGAAGCCAGGGTTCAGGCATAAAGAAGACAGCCATCGTTCCTGCTGCCATGGAGCTTACAGTTTAGTGGAGAAAACAGACAATAAATGAATTATCATACTAATATTTACAATTGTGAAAAGGGTTATAAATGAAAAATATTATAGGTGCTTTGGAGAATGTATCATGCAGACCTAAACCAGTTTGGGAGGGATGAGTCAAGGAAGGAGTCTTTGAAGAAAAAGTATTTAAATTGAGACCAGCAGCTTCAGTCAGAGTTTGCAGGTCAAGAAGGAACGAAGAGCATTTCACATAAAGAGGAATTCTAGGTGGTTCTTAACATGGGCTGTACATTAGCATCACCAAGTAAAAGAGAGTATATGAAGCAATAGGACTGACACTTCATACTGGGGATTAGTGTTGGAAGTATTAAATTATACAACTACTTTGGAAAACAGTTCAACATTATTTAAAAAGTTAAACATATTCCTATCATATAACCTAGCAGACCACTCCAAGTGGATCTCAAGATAAAAATGAGAACTTGCCCTGGCCTGGTAGCTCAGTTGGTAGAGTGTCATCCCAATATGCCATGGTTGCAGGTTCAAGAACCAGTGAATGAACTCATAATAAGTGGAACAACAATAGAACAACAAATCGATATTTCCCTCTCTCTCCCCCCACCCTCTCTCTTCTCTCTCCCTTCCTGTCTCTAAAATCAATAAATTAAAAAAATGAGAACTCATTTTAACTTAAGAAAAATGACAGCCTTTTTCCACTCAAAGACTTGTACATGAATCTTCATAGCACTTTATTTGTAATAGTAAAAACTGGTGAATGGATGAACAAACTTGGTATATCCATTCAGTGGAATACTACTCAGTGATAAAATGGAGCAAACTGTTGATACACATGACAACATGGTTGACTCTCAAATCATGCTGAGCAAAAGAATCCAGACACAAAAGAAAACATACTGATGATTATGCTTATTTGCAGTTCTAGAACAGGCAAAACTAATTCATAATGATAGAAATCAGATCACTGGTTGTGCGGGGGAGAGGATGATAGCTGACGGTGAAGGGTCAAGGGAAAACGAATTGGAGTAATGAAAATGTTCTATATTTTATTGGGGAGGTGGTTATGCAAATGTGTATGTTTGTCAAACATTGAACTGTACACTTAAAATGGGGCATTTTATTGCATGCAGCTGTATCTTGAAAAAGATACATGCACCATTTTCATAAATATTAAGAACAGGCAAAGCTTATCTATGGAGGTAAAAGTCAAGAGTAGTGGTTACCGTTGCCAGGGGAGAGGGTGGGTCATAGTCATGGTCATATTGATGGTAAAGGGGCAAGAGGGAGGAAGTCTTCTTGGAGTGTTGGGAATGTTCTGTATCTTGATTTTAATGGTAGTTGCATGGATATATACATATGATCCATATATTGATTTATGTACTTAACTGTATGTATGTTATGTCTTAAAGGAAAACAAAAAAAACCCTCCCCACTTCCCCAAACCAAACCCATACCTAGGTCCCATTCATAGAGATACTGATTAAATTTGTCCTGGATGGGGCCTGGGCATCAGCAATTTAAGAGCTCCCTATGAGTCCAGTATGCAGCCAGAGTTGAGAACCACTGGGCTGTGTGCAAAAGAGGAAAGAAACTAGGCACATCAGAGAAGGATCACACGAAGCTGAAGGAGTTGTTGGATATGACACCAGCAGGTGGCAAATGACCTCTTGGCCTTTCAGTCACCCTATAGTTTTCATTTATAACACTTTTCATAATTGTAATTGAACTTTATCTTAAGAATAATGAGAAACTTTTGAGGGCTTTAAGTAGGGAGATGACTTGGACAGAGATTCAGCTGGTATGCACTAGCACTACCTATAACTAGCATTCCTGATGGCCTTTCTCAGGGCAAGGGTGGATTCTGAGTCACTGTAGAGCATGCCAGTCCTAGCTGGGGAGGTGGAGGGTGAAGCAGGAGAAATTATTCTCACAAATGAGACCCCTGTTGGTAAAATTTAGCAATTTCCAGATTCCCCTCAGGTTTCAACCAAGTGCTGAGGAATAGTCCGACCTCTACAGTGCCCTTTCTCTACCCTAATATGTACCATCTTTCTTGACTGCTGTTTCTCTTACTTCTTTCCCTTTGGGCTTGTGTCTCACATCAGACAATCCATTGTGAGGCTCAACTGCAGTGGCTCTGCTTTGCATGCCTACAGGTATGTGTTCTCTGGGGGATGAGTTTCTGTTCAGTGATGAGAAATGAAAGTGGCTGGGAGAGAAGAGGCATTATTAGGTGGATGGTGGATATTGGTGGTGGGAATTGGTGGGTTGTACTCAAGAATTCTCTTGCCTTTTGGAGAGATATGGTTTGTTATGAATCCATCCTTTTGTGCACTCATTCATTCAGCCAGCATTTACTGATTTTATGCTTGACAGGGCATATGTTGTTGGCGCCATATGGGGCTCTGGGGCATAGACTGAGTCACACTTAGTCCTTGCCCTTTTCTGGATGTGGCATGCAAACAACTCAGAGCATGAGAATTAATGTAGCAAAGCTATGTACAAAGTACTTGGGACCATTCAACAGTAAATGATTAACTCTGTTTGGAGGAAGAAGAAAAAATTTGGACATAAAGAAAAGGACTTTGTGGTTTTATCTGCCAGTGGTTAAGAAAGTGTAGTCTGCAGACCCGTGGGAGTCACCAAGATATTTTTGGGGGCCCAGAAGGTTAAAGCCGTTTTAATTATAATGCTCAGATGCTATTTGCTTTTTTCCACTGTGTGTACATCTGCATTAATGGTGAAAAAGCAATTAGTAGGGACAACTGCTAACACCGTAACAGGAATCAGAGCAGTGGCAAAAACCTGTGCTAGTAATTATTGTATTCTTCAACTTCATGGCACTCTCAGTTGTTTTTTAAAAAGTTTTTGATAACGAAGTAAAAATGTGTTAATTTTATTGTATTCCATGAATACACGTCTCTTTAGTATCGTGTGTGATGAAACAGGAAGGTAAGCATAACACACTTCTGCATGTAGAAGTTTGATGTTTATCTCAAGGAATAGTGTTTGTGTGATTGAGTTGCGAACTGAACTACCTTTTCTTTTTTTTCAGGGAATGCTATTTTTACTTTAACATATAACACATATTTGGCAGACATTTTCTTGAAAATGAATGAAGTGAGTTGCTTCAAGGAAAAAACTGATAGTATTTGTTGCCAATGCTAAAATTTCAGCTTTTAATTGAAAATTAGAATTTTAGGAAATTTGTGCCTGCCACTGTGAATTGGACAGCGTCCCCAAATTTAAAGCTTTTCCGATGAAATCAGTGGTGTTATTAATAATCGTGATTATTTTGATATTATATAAATGAACTGTTTTAAATTTAGAAGGTCTGCCTAACCCATTGAATTAGTAGTTTCTAAATGATGAGTGCACTATGTTACAAAATCGTGCATGGATCTGTTCAAAGTACAAGATAGGCCAACGGATTTTAATGTAATAGATACAAAAAGCTCATCCATGTAGTTTCAGATTTTGCACTGCAACTAACCTTTAATAAACCTACTACTTGTTGAGTTTTGGTGTAGTATCCGAGAAGAACGTCCATTGTTATCTGAAAGGTTGTTAAAATACTCTTGCCTTTTCCAACTGCATATCTATGTTTTGATCTTCAAATAAAACAAGACATTAAATGAGGAAACATATAATAAGATTGCAGCTGTCTTCTATTAAGCCAGACTTAAAGAGATTTGCAAAACTATAAAACAGTTCTATCTTTCTCATGATATTTTTCCCCAAAACAATTATTTTTATAAAAACACATTATTTATATTAACAGAGGAGATTTATTGTTTTAAAATGAATTAATTGCTAAATACTAGAATTTGTGTTTTAATTTTTAATATGATACACATCAAACAGCTTTGGTATTTAAAATTTTTAATTGTGTAAATGGGTTTTAAGGTAAAAAAATGACAAAACCTGGTTTTATGGTATTGTCTCTACTTTGAATTCTTCTCTTTTCTGCCTAGAAAATTGTATATATAATTGTGGAGTTGGCATTTAGTTATTCATTCAAAAAAACCCCCCAAAACAAAAAAAAACATTTACTGAGCATCTACCAAGAACTGACTTTTGCTTGCTGCTTGGGACATGTTCCTAAGCCCTTAAAGAAGTCAGAGTCTGATGGGGAAGGCAAATTAAACAGGAAACTGCAACACAGTAGGAAAAATGTTACCAATGATAGATGTAACTGTTGTGGGAGTCAGAGTCACTTGCCAGCCCACCTAGAATGCGTGAGTGATCAATTTAATTGGACTGTACCGCCTATATATTTGATTCTCCATGGTCTGACAAGAGAAGTGGCTGAAGTTAGCAGGAGATGGGAGTTGTTCACTTGCTGCTCTGGGAGGAAAGAAGGAAACTACAAATGTATTGAATGTCTGCTTTATGCAAGCCCTCTGCTAGGTGTTTTGACAAATGTGGTTTTATTTAATTCTCACAAAATCTCTATGCAACAGGAATAAATTATTTTGCCTCATTTTGCAAATGAGGTATTGGAGTCTGAGAGAAGTTAAACAACTTGTCCAATATTCTATGGTTGTGACTGATGAAGCTGGGAGTTTGACATATGTGTTCTGACTCCAAGACCAGGACTTTCATTGATGTCATAATGTGTTGCTAAATAGGTGGACCTAAATCTAAGGTATTCCTAGATGGCTGTGGGAAACCTTGCCAGATTAGAATGTAAAAAATAAGGTAGAGAAGGTCTCAGAAAAGAGAGGCAGCCTAGGAAATGCTTGATTGAAGGACTTATTTGAGAATTTTGGACAGGATTCTACAGCCTTACAGGATATCAAGATTTTATGCTCTCTCATCTTCAGTCCCTTTAATCCTTCTCTATGCCAGACGATGCCAGCAGCAAAGGTCACCTGTCTGTTTGATCAGGTTACAAATCAGAGCCTGTTGTTTGAAGCCTAAACTTCCTGGACTGGCCATAGGCTTATGGGAAAAGGCCTGGCTGATTTCAGGTGCCTAACCTAGAGACCTGCAGTCCCTCAAACTTAGTAAACTATTTCTATTATTTTAAAAAGCCCATTAGGAGTTGTGCTTTACTTAGGATAAACCTGTGTGTGGATGCAGGCTAATGAAAAGATTGAGATTCTTTCCTTTGGGTCAGAAATCTGTCAGTTCACTGTGGTTCAGGGGTGCTACCAAAGGTTTTCTAGAACAGAGGTTAGCAAACTATGGCCCAGGGGCTACTCAGCCCACCACCTGTTTTTGTAAATAAAGTTTTTTTGGAATACAGCTAAATTCATTTACTTGTGTTTTGTCTATGGCTACTTTTATGCTCAATGATAGTACCTAAATAGTTGCCACAGAGACAATATAGCCCATAAATCCTATTTTTTTTATTGTCTAGTCTTTTACAGAAAAAGTTTGCTGACCTTAATTCTATTATAGCACTTAGCACATAGTGTTTTAATCACCTGTCTCCCTCTCTTTCAGCTCTTTGAGAGCAAAGATGAGATCTGATTCATCTCTTTACACCCCACCCTGATTACAGAGCCCGACATATGAACAGCACTCAATAAATGTTTAAATGGATGCATTATATGCTGATCAGAAAACTATGATGGGCAATTATATGTGCCTTTGGGTCATACAGAAACAAGAATAAAGGTGGGACAATGTTATGTTGGTTGTGCTAATCTTAGTGCTGTGTTCTTTATGAATTAGTCGTTACCTATTGCTTTGTTGCAGTTTTTTGGATGGGTAGGATAGGAGTCCATGAATGAAACAGTCATGACAAGAGCTCTTGTTGATGAGCAAGTTGAGAAACAATGGCTTAATCTTTGGTTATATTCTACCCTTTCCCTCAGCACCCACCACCCCTTCCCCCTTGCCCCCCCCCCTCACCCCCCGCCTAGCTTAGCAGGACAGATGTAGAGGAATATAAGCATACATGGAGGTACTTCTTTTGTATGCATACCATTTATCTTACTATTTTTTTCTTAATATAAAGCCATTTCTTCAGTGAGCTTCTTACTAATATTACCATTTGTGGCTTCCAGAAGATGAAATCAACCTAAAGTTATCTGGTCACCGTGGCATAAAGGCAGTCAGGTGAAATGCTGGCCTGAGAATCAGTAGACCTGGGCTCTCTCTGTGGCTGTTCAGCTGCCTTGGAATTTGGGCACATCAGTTAACACCCATGAACTTCAATATTCAACATATTTTTATTGAATCACATCTGAGACACTTAACATTTTTTTAATTATGACCCTTCCTCATTTCGAAAAGGATTTGAGTAACTAGCAAGTGTAGCAGGCAATCTGTCTAGTCCTGTCACTGTCTGACCAGCAGACCAGTAAATGATTAAATGGATTAGAGTGTTTTAGGTCTTTGATTAGTGCCTTCTACAAGGCTTCAGAGCAGCAGCTTCCATACCCTGTCTTTGCTTTCTCTCCTATTACCCTAGCATCTTCCATTATCTAGGAAGTCAGGGTCTTTCTTGTAATGTCTTTGGAGGTGATCTGAAGAGTATTTTGCCTAGAAAGTAGTTATCAAGCTCAGGGTCAAAGGAAAGAGGAATGTTATAATCTGAGAATTGGAGAAAATACTAAAAACTGTAATTAAAATGTCTTTTTCAAATAATGAATTTGAGGCCTGGAGAAAGGAAGTCATCTCCATAGAGTCACATGATAGAGCTAAGACTAGATTCCAGATTCTGCTGTATGCATCCGTCGGGCTGTGTGTCTTCCAGGTTCGTACGAGAGGATTAGATGTCATGAAAGAACTAGGGTGGCCTAGCCTCTTGTGCTGGTTTTATTTCTGCATGAGTGAGTGTGTGCGATGGTGGGCAGAGGAGGCTGCACTCCAGACTTCCCAGACCGGTTTATCAGATGAGCTTAGGGCTTCAGATTTATGATAGATATTTCCTGAATGTAATTGCCTGTGGGAAGGCCTGTGATGTGAAGAGTTTCCCAAGTTGGTTTGTGGCTGGCATTATATGTCCCAGCGGTGACAAAAAGAACAAAAAGGAAAACTATATATTCTGGCATTGGAATGGAGAAGAATTTTTCCTGTTTCCAGAAATATTGTATTAATTTACATTTGTTTATTGACTGATTAAAGATAATATTTCATCTGAATATGTATTTCTTTGATTACTAGTGAGGTTAAACTTTTTCCTGTGTTCACTGGCCATTTGTCTTTTTCCTCATTTAAATATATTTTTAAAGATTGTATTTATTTATTTATTTTTTAGAGAGGGGAAGGGAGGGAGAAAGAGATGGAGAGAAACATCAGTGTGTGGTTGCCTCTTGCACACCCCCTATTGGGAACCTGGCCCGCAACCCAGGCATGTGCCCTGACTGGGAATAGAACTGGTGACCCTAAGGTTCGCAGGCTGGCACTCAACCAGTGAGCCACATCAGCCAGGGCTAAATATTTTTTCTTCTGAGTTACCTATTCATGTTTTTTGTCTAGATCCCAGTGTACTGCCGGTTCTATGCTCAACTTCCCTGCAAGGGGACTATAAGGATGATAAAATATTGTATTTAAATGGGGGAGCTCAGCATATCCTTGGGGAGGCAGTTAAAGGCTAGATGAAACAGCTTCCTCACTGTACAAATAGTTGGTTAAATGGCTACATGAGGAGTCATGTGCTAGAAGCTAAGGTCCCTGAGACAGGTGGGTAATAAAGGTTGGGTGGCAGCCTTGGTAATGTTGTCTCTTGCTTTTCCTGTACAGAGTTTTGCCGGATCGACAAGCTCCTGTGCCACAGTGAAGATGAGAAACTCAGTTTCGATGCAGTCCGCAGCATCCACAAGCTGATGGATGATGATGCCAATGGTGATGTGGATGTGGAAGAAAGTGATGAGGTGAGCCCTCTCATCCTACTGTGGCTCTCCTCTCTTCCTGTGTGAACAGCCCCTGAAAGTTGTCTAGATGGACTGTTCCCTATGGAGAGATGTTTTGGTACTGGCTTGTTCTCTAGGAACTTGTCCCTGTCAGGGGAGGTGATTCTCAGCAGAGCAGACTGCTAGGAGCTGCTGGTCAGAGTGCAGGCCTTATGTCTGCATCTGTGCCTGGACTGGGTCCCTTTCTTCTACCTACTAGTAGTATAACACTAACTGAGCTGTGCTGTGTGAGAGGGAGAGGGAGCCCCAAGCTTGGTCTCTAAAAGTTCTCCAGAATCCTTATTGTAATCCTGCTATAGACAGAGGGCACCAGCCTGTTCTTACTCTGTGCTCAGCCCTGTGTTGGTATGTGGGAGAGAACGCAAGACAGATTTTGCCCTCTAGGAGCTTATACTTTATTTGGGAGGAAGAAACAAATGGTCCTAGAAAGATCTTTCTGAATACCAACCTATAATTGCTGGGAGCCAGTTGAGTGGCCCAGATAGTAAAAGCAAAAGGAATCTCTAAATGGAAAAAGGTCTATTATTGTTTCACCTTTTGGCATTACTACAGCTCCAATTCCACAGAGCCCAGAGTACAGAGTCAACATGTGTGAGAAGATTGAAAGGTTTCAGTTGATTTCAGGTTCAACATGAACCAGCAGTTTGGTGAAGCTGCCAAGCTGTACCAAATCTTTAACAGCAATAGGGTGTATATCATGAGGGAGGAGGTAACCCTAGTCTCTCCACCCTGCTGCTTAGCTCACCTTTATGTCAGTATTTGTAAGTGTCTTTTATGTGTGTGCCAGGCACTATTCTAGACATGGGATGTGGCAGTAAAAAGGACAAATACGTCTGTCCTCATATAATTTATACTCTAGTGAAGAAACTTTAGCCTGAAAAAGAAACAACTCAGGTAATATAATTTCTATCTTCAAAAACATTATAAGTGGAGGAATCAGACTGACTATACAACAATGATAACAATGAAAATCAAGCAGTAGCTATCATTTATTAAATGCTTATGCTATGCCAAGTACAGTGCTAAGCTCTGTGCATAGTTATTCTTTTAACTTTCTTAGCAGCCGCATAGCATTGATATTATTATCAAGGACTGGAGCCTTGGAAAGGTTAAGCATTTTGTTCAAGTACACACTGGGTGTGAGCACAGACCTGATTTAAAGTTCATGCTGTTAAGTATTGCTATATCGTTTCTCTCATTCTAAGGACAGAGCCAGGACCAGTGTAGGGAAAGCAAAAGATAGGTGTATTCTTCTAGAATAAAGAATTGCCTAGTGGCACTAGCTCCTCATAGAAGGGGCTTTCTTGGTAGGTGGGTAGTTAACTCTCTGTCACTAAATATGAGCAAGTAGAACATAGCACACCATTGACTGGTCAGCAGAGGGGATCCTTGTATTGGGTTGAACTAGATAATGTATAAGGGATTTATAAGAGGAAAAAAAAATAGATTTCCTGGAGGAAAAGTAGAATTTGGGTAGAGTGGAAGGGGTAGGGTAGCCTGAGCATTAGGGAACAAGGGTGAGTGAAGATGTGGACGTGGGTATGTTTGGTTAGACAGTCACTGTGGTAGAAAACTGCGGTACAAAAACCGGGAAAAGAAAGTGGGGCCCAGGCAGCCAGGCTGAGCTACGTGTACTTCTTGAACCTGGCAGTTACAAATTCTTGGGAAAAGACAACAACTATGATGAAAATGTCTAAACTTTTGGCCACATGTAGAAGTGTCACTGGTCCTCACAGGACCCAGTTTTGTCTCTGCCGAAAATAGAGTCATGTGTCTGGTGATGAATGAAGACAGAGGTGTCCTGATCTCCCTCCAGGGGCCTAGCCACAGGACTGGGCAACGGATGGCCTAACAGTTAAGGTGATGTGATCCAAGATCCACCAATTCCTGGATATTGTTGTCATTGCCCTTCCCTCTTTTTTTTTCATGTTCTGCTGAATTGCTCTGTAAATGAGAGGAGGAAGAAAATGTTCTTTTTAGAGGAATGTTACCACAACAAAAAGCTCATCAGCACAAACTGTTCTAAAATAACACAAAAGCTGTCACCCTGCTCTGCGCCAGTGGCGAGCTGTTCTTTTTCAGCATAGCTTCTGCCCGCCTTGGCTTCAGATGTTCTCGCTACAATTTCAGGCCTGTGGTGGTGAGAGTAGCCTGCTTGTCTGGGTTTTCACGATCAGTCACAAGCTACTGTATATGAAAGTGAAAGTAATGTTAGCAAAATGTGTGCTTAAGTCAGCCTAACCACATATGAGACAGCCTTGAAGTTCAGGATCTAACTAGAAAATTGGGGACAGCTTAAGGCTTAGAATATTGGATAAAGGAACCTGAGGCACCAGAGAGGAAACCCTGGTTGCACTGGCCATCAAGGACTGAGATTTTTATGACCCATTTAAAAGCGTTGCTGATTACCCAAGGACCTTGGTAGAGGTCTGAAGGGATACTCTATTAAGTCTTCATTTATTTAGCCTCGTATCAGTAAGTTTTTCAGATAACTTGAACTATAACATCAGTACTAGATCTTGAAAAATTCTGACCATTTTTGAAGTAAGTCTTCTTACAGATAATTGTGAGCAGAGTGTTAACTTTCTATGGATAATTCAAAGCATGCCTTCAGGATCTCTTGGGCTATTTACCCCAGTGCCTACATTCCTATATGCATGGTTGTGATTTTTTCTTATAGCTTCTTGTCTCTTCTTTGATTCATTCTCATTTCTAATTGCTGTATCTACTCTGCTGTGAGCTATAAACTTAGGCTTATGGTAAACTGAGACTCAGCAGGCATTTTATAGAAATTATAATATCTTTCGTGTATGGGGAAGCTTGTTTGGCTGCCCAAGTGCCATCTTTGCTTGCTTTTGTCCTAGATAGCAAAGGCTGTAGATTGTGGGACTTTCAGATGAACAAGATGCCACTATTGGTGATGGTGCCCTTCTTGCTAAGCTGGCAGGGAATTCTACCAGCCTGGCAGTGTGGGAATTTATGACCTATGTTCTATTCAGAGCTTGGTGGGGACACTGCCCATGGGCAAAGCATTAGCTGCAGTGGGATGGTCCTATCAGGTTGTCCTGACATTCTGAGGTGGACAGACAAGGTCCTGCCTAAAACCACTGTCCTATGATTGGACCAGGCTCTTTGTAAGTAGTGCTATTTTCTTCTCTGGAGCCTACATGAAAAATTAAGGGTATTTATTCACCATTAAACAAATTCTGATTGAATACCTATTATTTGTTAAGCCCTATTTGTGGGCCTGTGGATTCTATAGTGAACAAAACTGATAAGATCTTTACTTTTATAGAGCTTGCATTCTAGTGGTCTGTAAGTCCCAGGTGACTAAGTAATAAGTTAACTTTGAAATTAGGCAGGATTGTGACCAGATTGTAATGGTTTAGTGACTCCCCTTTTAATTTTCTCAGGGTAGAATGATGGCTAATGATACCTGTTCTTGCAGGGTTGTTGTCAGAATTAAGTGAGAAAAGTGCTGTTAAAAGTTCCTAGCACAAATAAAGAACTCTCAAAACTCAACAATAGAAAACAAGCAACTCAATAGAAATATGGGAAACAATTTCAATAGATATTTCATCAAAGAAATTATAGAGATGTCAAATAAGCATGTGAAAGCGTGCTCAATATTATTAGCCATTAAGGAAGTGCAAATTAAAACCACAATGAGATACTACTACATGTCCAATACAGTGACTAAAATTTAAAAAATGGAAAATACCAAGTGCTAGACAAGGAGGAAGAACCACTAGAACTCTTGCTTATAGTTTCTTATAAAGTTAAATATAACTTACTTTGTGGCCCAGCAGTTCTACCTCTTAGTATGTACCCCTATAGGTAAATGAAAATTTATGTTCACACTAAAATCTGTACACAAATGTTTATAGTAGGTTTGATCATAATTGCCAAAACTGGGCACAAATCAAATGTCACTCAAAATGTGAATCGATAAAAAAACTATGCAACACTACTCAACAATAAAAACCATTAACTACTGATGCTCACAGCATAGATGAATTTCAAAGGCATTATTCAGAGTGAAGGAAACCAGTCTCAAAAAGTTATTTGAGAAAGCTGTTTGATTTCATCTATATGACATTTTGAGAAAGGCAGTATGGATGGAGGCTAGATCAGTGGTTACCAAGAGTTAGGAGTATGAGAAGGGTTTGACTACAAAAGGACAGCATGAGGGAATTTTGAGGGGTAATAGAATTGTCATGTGTCTGGATTATGAGGAACCATCCAAGAATGTAAATATGTATTAAGATTCATAGAACTCTATCCTCTCCCCACAAAAGTTAATTTAATCATATGTTATTTAAACAAAAAAAATCCCAACATAGTACCTGATGTACAATTCAAGCTCAATGAACACTAGTGCTACTTTCCCCTTTCTCTTTCCTCTATATTTTTAGGAAAGCTGCCTGCATCCTGACAGTTGTATTTTAATGTTTGTTTGACTATAGTGTTTCTCTCACCAAATTGTGAGCCTTTTCAGTGCAGGGACTGACCTTACCTTTTTTTTTTTTTTTTTTTGGTCTTTGTTTCTCCAATGCCCAGCAGAGCCCGATACAGAATATATGGTTAATCACTGTGTGGAATGACTGACTGATATCACTGTAGCAGCATGGATTCAGGCTGAGATGGAAGTCTTGAGTAAGGGTGTGGTCACACTTTTTGTGGGGTGGGAATGAATAGGTAGCAAGCACTCTGAGCCCAGGAAGTGGCAAAATCTATTTACGCTTCCGTTAGTGCCTGTGGTGTCTTGTGTAGAAAGATAGCACAGGGTTAAGAGTTTGTGCTTTAGAGTCACACAGACCTAGGTTTAAACCTGGCTCTGCTTTTACCAGTTCTGAAAACTTAGAAAAGTTATTCTCTTTAAGCCTCAGTTTCTTCAGTAGGAGTACAAATAGTAGGTACCTCATGAAGCTGTTGTAAAGATTAAGTAAAATAATGCATATAAAGCACTTAGTACAATGCCTGGCACATAGAAAAGGCTCAGGAGAAGTTAGTTTTTGTTATACTGCTATTATTGTTATTGCTGTCATCAGAAAGAGCATACATTTTGATGCAGATGGGCCTATGTTCAAAACTTGACTTTGCTACTTACTGGCTATATGACAAATAGACAAATAACTTCACCTTTTTGAGCCTCATTTTATTCAGGTATTTGAGGAGGGTAACTCTTTACAGGGTTACCTGTTGTAAGAATTTAATGTAGGCAAAGTCCTAAGTTTAATGTCTGGCACATGTAGGTGTTAAATCTGTGTTTTTTTCCACCCTCAGCATGATGGTACAGATAGTGAGGGCTGGCCTGTATAGCAAAAATTCCAAATCAGCTTTCTCATCATCCCATGGCATGCCAGCATTCAGCTATTGGAGCCACCCCCAGCAGCTTGGCTGACTTGACTAAGGCCAGCACTCTGCAGGGGTAGTTTTATTTTTGTCTGAGTGGCTGATATTAAGGAGTAGGGACAAAGCAGAACCACATATTTCTAGTGGCTGCAACTTCTTTGATGGCTTACCCAGCCTCCTGCCTAGATACCTGTGTACTTTACAAAAGATCTAGGTGACCATCTGGAAAGCTAGAGGATTTTGAACAACAAAGCCATATTAAAGCACAGTTATCACATCTACTTGTTTTTTTACCTTTTTTTCCTTGTTCCACCAAGAAGCATGTTAGGTCTTGGAAGGCTATGAGAATTGGGGAAGGATGGAATCTAGCACCAGGTAGAGTCAGGGCTGGAGGAACTAAACCTGGAGGGGAGCATCCAGCAGTTCTACTTGCAATGTCCAAAGGGCCAGTAGGACTTGGATTTGTTAGAAAGTAGTATATGGGGAGGGATGGAGAAGCCCTGTGCTGTGGGCAGCATGGGCTAATTTGGATGAAATTAAGTAGCTAAGTTATACTCAAAAGTTATTATCATGATTAATAATAATTGTTATTCTCTCCTTAGGCTTTGGGCCTCATTTTCTTATATCCAGATAATTGCAGCTACCTCTCGGTGTTCCCTTGCCTCTGGTTCGTGCATGCTGTCAATGATCTTCTTAAGCTGCATTTTGGTTTTGTGTCTTTCTGCATGATTTCCTTTTCTAGTTCCATTTGACTTCCTGTGCTGAGCATTCCATCCCTTCAAATCTGATCTTAGTCTTATTCTTAAAACTCTCTAAACTGGGATTTTCAACTGGTGTGCTGCAAGAATTTTTTTTTTACATAAAAGTTCTTAGTTTATTAATCCTCTTGTTAAAAATCTGCATAATCACCACAGATGAAGTCACTGAAGAATCTTTACTCCTTTCTGCCAGCACCAACATTGACCTTTGCAGTCCCCCTGACTTTCTTCACTCTGTTCTTGCATTCCTTTTTCTGTTTTCTTGAGGTCTTCTTCTCATATAGGCCATGTCTGGCAAGTCTGTGTTTGTGTTCATTTTTCTTTGTGTAATCCAAGTAATCGTAAATCATGCTAAAGCCAGTTTGTCTTGCCACCGCCAACCAGAATGGGTTCTGAATCGAAACACAAAGATGACATCTGGTGTGATCTTGCACATTTTGGCTAGTTTTCCCCCAATTTCTGTCTTGGGTACTGTTGCCTTCCCTGGGTGAAGGATGTTAATGACCATTTGTTTTCATTAAAATAGTCTTTCAGTCACGAACTTCCTGGTCTGGATAGTTACTGTGTCATTCATGATGGCA
Source organism: Phyllostomus discolor (assembly GCF_004126475.2). Classification (NCBI taxonomy): domain Eukaryota; kingdom Metazoa; phylum Chordata; class Mammalia; order Chiroptera; family Phyllostomidae; genus Phyllostomus; species Phyllostomus discolor. The sequence goes on from NC_040908.2 coordinate 122,594,930, forward strand.
GTCAGTCTTTAAGCAGCCATGGAGGAAAAAAACCAAGAACTTTTAAAACATGCAATACCTGACTATTTAGTCAGGGGCACAGATTTCTTTTCCCTTAGGTTGTCAAATAAAAAAAAATGACAACAGCCAGCACAACAATAACCATCTGGTGTGAATGAACCAAAATTATACCTACTTTTTGGTCAGATCAGCAAAAAATAATATATGTTGGTCTGCCGCAGAATTTTAGTAATTAGTTTATGCTTGCCATGAGATGGAAAAGGTTGAAAATTGGTGCTCTAAGACATACCTCCTACTGCTGTCTCTGGCTCATGTCTCATAGTCAGCCCATGTTTATCCCAGTCCCCTTTCTTTGCTCAGGTAGTTCTTACCAGGAATAAACTTCTCATACTCCTTCCTCCAACCCCTGGTGCTGTCTGTACCAGTCTTAGGAGTCCTCTGGAATGTTGCAGCCTCATTTTTCATGAACCTTCCGTGACTTTCCTACCCACATTGACCTTTCTCATCTCAGTGCTAAGTCTTCTAGTACACAGTCTGTATCACTTAATTTAGCTCTTAATTCCAATGTCTTGCTTTGTGTCCTAATCATTTTGATTTTATTGTCTTGCCTATAAGTTAGTCTTTTTGCACTAATACTGGAATTTTTAAAAAGCACAACTCTCATCCTTATTCCTACCATGTTAAGGGAATGTGGTTGAATAGGAGCATCCCTACTGTGTGCCAAGCCCTGTGCCAGCTGATTACATATACAGTTTCATTTAATCCTCAACCACTCTATGAGTTAGGTGTTACTAACTTTATTTTAGTCATAATGAAACTATAAGAGGCTTGCCTTGGCTTACTGAATTAATGTAAATTTTAACCTGCCCTTCAGTGCTCTCATAATCTGACTTTAGCTCACCTGTCTAGTTTACATTATACTGCATTCCCTTACTCTTTGTGACGGCCATCGCATGTGCTCTTCATGTCCCATCACTGTGCCTTTGCTCCAGATAATTCCTCATACTGGCATCTCTCTGCCTCCTATTGCCTGTAAAAATTCCACTGGTCCACCAAAGCCTAGATTAGGGTTTCTTAACCTCCTCATTATTGACATTTTGGGCCAGATAATTCTTTTTTGTGGAGCTCTGTCCTGTGCATTATAGGATGTTTAGCAGCATCCCTGGCCTCTACACATTGGATGCCAGTAGCAAATCTCTATCTTACCCCAACCCCAAGTTGTAACAACCAAAAATGTCTCTATTGCCAATTGTGAATTGCCCTGGGGGACAGAATCACTTCTGGTTGAGTATCATTGGACTAGAATAAATGTTGTTTCTTCCAGTAAATCTTTTTGTTTCCCTGTAGTGGGAAATGATTCTTCCTCTCTCATGTCCCAGAGTACTTGGCACGAGTCTCTCACTTGGCATGTTGCTCTGCTGGGTATTGTAATTAGTTGGGTCCATCCTTGTGTGTCCTACTAGACTTCAAGTGCCTCCAAGGGGAAGGAACCAGTTCTTACACATCATTGTTTCTCCCACTGCGCTTGGTACAGAGCCTTAGATGTAGTGGTAATGAGTTAAGCTTTTGAATTTTGAATTTTAAAGCAAAGATTTGATCTTATCTCTGTGTGCCCCTTAAATTCTTTCCATAGGGCAGAACAAGAGTACACAGTTGGCTGGTCAGTGATATGGAGGAACAGGGTGCTTTGGACTTGTGAGTTCCTCACAAGGTTAGTAGCAGAGTCAGTGGTGGGCTTTTATTGGAGTTGCTAGGGCCTGGGCTCCGGACGTGTTAGTGTATGATGTGCATCACTGGTCTCCTCTGTGACCTTCTTCCCTGTCCCTCTACCCTATCACATACAGATCCTAGGTAGAGGTAAAATCACTGTAGTTAAAATAATTAAGGAAAGACCAAGAGGAAAACACACACTAGAGGTGCATAGATGAAGAAAAGAGGAAGACACTGAGAGTGCTGAAAGGCTGTCTTAGCAAAAGTATACATAGGCTTTAGAGCAAGAAAGATGAGGGTTTTAGGTGTCCTTTAGCCAATTATAACTAATATGGTGAAAGGCCTTGGAAAATTTCTTAAGCTCTGTGAGCTTTTGTTTCCTCACTGTCAAATGGGGATCGAGATCTCTACCTTGAAGGATTATGGCAAAGATGAAATGGAATCCTGTGTAGAGAGTGCCCAGCCCGTGACTTAGTTCATAGTAGTAGTATAACTCTTCCTCCTACCACTGCTACAATGTGCTAGGCCCGTGCTGAGTGCTTTTACATACACTCTCTCAGATAGTCTTTACCAAAAACCTGTGGGGTAGATATTAGTTTTTCCATATAACCAATAAGGTAACTGAGACTGAATTAGCTCATAGTTATCTTTTGTTTTGTTTTGTTTTTGCAACTCAGATCTGCATGAGGCCAGTGAAAACATTAACATGTGGTGATGGTTGCAACCTCTGCTAATATGCTAAAAACCCTTGAATTGTACACTAAATTGGCATGTGAATTATATCTCAATAAAGAGGTTTAAAAAGAAGTGTCACTACATTGGTCACCTCCCACTTGCCTTTCTGTAGCCCAATCCATAAAAATCCCTAGGGCTCTATAGAAAACACTTTGAAAACCCTGTTCATTTCTATCTTTGTTTCTCCCACTCCTAACTTTGGAAGATATGTAGAAATGCATCCAAGTCTGAAGTGCCATTGTTTCTAGAAGCAGAGATTCCTGGTTAGCATACAGACTAGAGGTAATCTGTGTAGCAGAAGACACATTGTCAACCAGCACTCAGGGAAGGACACCAGTTGCTGAACAGAGGGAGTATAGGCATAGCTTGCAATCTGTCCCAGTGCCTTAGCCAGATACAGGAGGAAGCAGCAGCTCCCCCAGATGGTCCCTCTCATGTTTCTAGGAAAACCCAGACGGTGGTTTACTTTAACAGACAAGAAAATTCTTTCTTACTACACAGACTGTTGTATTTCCTTCCTCCCCATTTTGTTAATGAGTCTGCTTTATGTTTTCTGGGTGGCAGTCCTGTTGATGACGGGGATTAGTGATACTTGTAACGTTTCTCTCTGTGTGTGCTGACATATGTGTATATGTCTCTTGGTGCCTTTGTGTTTGTTTCTTTGTGTGTATACATCATTTTCTGCCTTTCTGTATTTAGATATGTCTGTGTATGATAAGAAATCGAGGGAAGGAAAGAATACTGAGCCAAGGAACTAGTTGCTGAGAGAAGCTCGTAAACCAGGTTGAGGATTAAGAAGTTCAGGTGCAAAAGATTAGGCTGCAGTACAGTAGGTAGGAACTAGAGGTCAGAGCAGAGCCAAATGTGTAAGAAGGAACCAAAAGATGCTGTTAGTCTAGGCAGGATCTGGGCCCTACAAAGTGGTAGGCTGAACACAGTGGTCATCTAGCAGACAGAAATTGTCTAACTAACAAAGAGAGAAAAGTCCTGCTTCAGGTATTAGGCTTCTGACTCTTCCTAAGAAGGAGGAATCAGCGGCTGACTCTGAGGGCCCCACTTGCCTTCATACCTAACTGTTATTTGTCTTTGTTTGCCTGTATGTGTATTTGTGCAAGTCCCTGTGTGAGTGTCTCTACCTGCATGTGCATCACATTCAGAATACTCTGAATCTAGTGCCATCACATGGCACTAGAAACAATTGGTTTCCAATGCAAAGTCTGATTCACTTGAGGATCATTGACTCTTCTCTTACTTGTTCTTCTCTTACTTCTCTTCTCATGTTCTCTCTCCATTCTTTCTCCAAACAAACCTACTATCTGCTCTGTGCTGGGTACTGGATATGCAAAGACTAATAAGGAAGATATATATTAATGAAGCAGAAACACGTTTATGTTTAATTCTAATAGGTGTTGTGAGACGAGATTAGCACTATATGCTCTGGAAATACAGAAGAAGGCATCTAATCTGTCCTAGGATGCCAGGAAAGACTACCCAGAAGAGGTGATACCTAAGATGAGTTTTGAGAGAGGAGTAGGAGTTAATCTGGACCAGAGATAAAAAGGGCATGCCAAGTGGAGGAATGTGTGTGATGTCCTTAGGGAATCTGTGAGTCAGTGGTTCTTTTAACTTAAGCATAGAATGTAATGGTGGAACAGGATAGATGAGACTGGAAAGGCAGGCATTAACACTTGGATTTTATCCCAAAGATAATGAGCTAGAAGGAATGTAAATAGAGATGGCTCTAATTCTGATGAAGATATGTCAGGAGTAGGCTGGCAGAACAGGTGAAACTGGAACTTGGTTTTTAAAGATGAGCAGGGGTTTGTTTACTGATGAAGAAAGGAGGAGCATTCCAGGAAAGAGGAACTTTATGAGTAAAGGCAGTAGGCAAAAATATAAGTTTGGGAGATGTCATGTAGGGAGGTGTCTAGAGAACAGTTTCTTCATCTATGTGATAGGGAACTAGTAACATATACCTTCAGTGGCTGATATGAGGTTCAAATAAGAGAATGGATGTAAAGAATACTTTGTAAAACATAATGCCATGTGCAAATTTCAATAGTAATGTTATCCATCTTCTCCTCTTTCCCCTCTGTGCCCAGCAGCATCGGGCCTCCCAGGTGTAGATCAGGTAGGCATGCCCCCCAGTAGTGTGGCTCTTACTGGGTGAGAACCATGCCCTCTTTCATCTTGCCAACTGGAATTTTGAGGAGGAGGAGCTAAGATTAGAAGCTGCTGGGACTCAGAAGCTGAGTGTTGGTTCATTCGGGACACACCATTCTCCACAGTATGAGGTCTCTTGAGCACAGACCTAGCTAGGTTCAGAATAGTTGAACAGGAAGCACCTTCTACTTACAGGCACTGTGAAGGGCTGTGCCTTAAATTATTTCATTTGTTACTGTGAGGCAGTCACCATTTTACAGGCTATAGACATAGCACATATGTGGTAACGATGGTATTTGAGTGTGTATCTGTGAGATTCTTTTTCTTATATGTCACTTCACAAGTTTTCCGATATCTCTGGGTTGTGAGCAAGCTCCATGACTAGTGGACAGTGAAACAGACAGAGGGCTCAGACAATGTGTGGCTGGGAGGGTTGAAAAGATAGTTTCTGGGCTTTGATTTTGGGATTGAGCCACAGTACTTCCCTCCACATAGAACATAGAATCGTTTTTGCTTTCAAGGACTGACTGTCCTCTGTATATACATCTGTCTTATTTAGGTGCTCTCCATATGTCTGATTGATCTCCGTGTCCTTGGATCCAAGCAGCACTTACAGAGCAGTTAATATGTGACATGTCCTGTGGAGAGTGGATCCATGGAGCTTCTCACACTGTCAAGCCAGAAGTCCACTTAAACTCATCATTTTTTTTTAAAACATCCCTACTCAGAATGTATTCTGTCTAGTGCTTTGTAGTTATCCTGTGTGAATATATCAGTATTGACCTCAATTAAGAAGATAATCCCTTCTCTCTCTGGAAGTATAAAATTAGTGATCTATTTCTATCTCTCTCTTTTTTAAGGAACTAAAAAAATATGATTATTGAGGGCACGAGGATGCAAGCAATATAAAAATCAAAAGCTTATCTGGCTTTAATTGGCTTTTTTTCTCTTGTCAAATGGGGGTAGAATTTTATTTGTACATTTCCTAAGGGTCCCAATCTGTTTGTGAAATCCTTTTACAGGGGAAGCTGTGGGGAAGAGAGATTCCTTAAGTGACCCATTCAAGAATACTCATATCAGGGAAGGAATACTTGCTCAGTGCTGCCTAATTCTTTCCCTTCTGCTTTTTGTGTACTACAAAATAGACTGTATGTGATGGTGAGTCCAGCATTTAATGAAAAGGAGCTCTGGAAGCCTACTCCACCATCTTGGCACTGATCTAGGTCCTTCATTATTTTGTCCACAGCCAGAGGATTTTTTTTTATCCTTACCAGAGTATATGTTTATTGATTTTAGAGAGAGAGGAAGGGAGAGGGAGACAGAGAGAGAGAAGGAGAGGGAGAGGGAGGGAGGGAGAAAGGGAGATGAGAGAGAAACATTTACTGACTTTGGTCCTCCTTTGTTAAGTAACTTTATCCTTAGCAAATTTGTGAAGCGAAAACATTATAGTTTCCATGACATTTTCCATTTGAGACAATTTTGGTGAGGTCTTGGTCAGAGGCAAGACAGGATCTGTAGGCTGGCTGGGACAGGTGGCCAGTGAACTGAGTGCCTCTGGCTGGGCACCTTAGTAGGAGGGAGTGTGGGGGAGGTAGAAGGAGCCTGGACCTGTGTTCAGGCCCCCTTCACCCCCTATCCTTTCACCTCTTCCTGCCCCACCTAAACCCCACCCCCACTCCACAGGGCTCCATGCTCACACCCTTTGCTAGCCTCTTATCCTTCTTTTATAACACAGAGATTCCCCAGCCAGTAGTCCTTGGCTAGCTGGGGTGCTTTGGTCCTGATAGTTTGCAAGACTAGAGATGTCAAAGTTTCCCAGTCTTTGCCATTCTGACCTGGTACCTAGCAAGCTGCAACCTCTGCCTCTAAGATCTGACCTATGTCATGTACCCTATGTCATAGCCTGAGGACATCAAGGATGATTCTATGACAAGGACTGAGATTTTATCATTAACCTTAGAGGGATTCTCTTTACCTGCATATGTACTGGGTATGGAATATATAGGGATAATAGGAATGGTGACATTGCTGCCTCAGAAGTTCCTTTAGTGGTGGAAATAGCCATAAGGATACTATAGTAGGAAGAATGAATACTGTGATGGAGTCACAGAAGAGGAAGACCTAAGTTAGTTTTATCCATGAGCAGAGTTGCTGACATGTAATCTGTGTCTGAAAAGATGACTAGGGGTGATTAGGAGAAAAAGGCGAGTATTTTATAGGTGAGGGAAAAGCATGTGCAAAGACATCAGATGTGAAAAACCTGGTAGTTTCAGCCAATTTAAAGTAATTATCATTAGGGAGGGGAGGAAGTGGCAGTTGGTGTGGTAAAGAAGACAGGTAGGGACCAGCCCATAGTGGGCCTTGCATAGGTTGTGAAATTTCTACATTTAATGGAATTAAAGCTTTCAAAGTAAGAATCAGAGAGCAGAACAGAAAGGACCTTACAGGTCAGTGGGTTACAGTGCCTTGTCCTAATGATCTGTATTGCTGATCTCCTGGCACATGGCCTTTATATAGCAAACACTTAGGAAATATCTATCCTCTACCTCCTCTATGTGTCAGTTTCCTTTACATATGAGAGATCAGTATCACTGTAATAGTGGACTCTAGTATTACACATTCTTAGTATTTTTATATTCCTCTTATAATGTATTAATTCTGTTAATATTTGGGAAAACTTAATTTGCACATAGGAGAGGTCGTTTTGTGCCAGGCACTATTCTAAGCCCTTTTGGTAAATTAACTCATTTATAATACCCTCAACATGAAGATATCATGAAGTTTTATGCTAAATACTATTATATCCATTTTATAAATGATATGCATGATATTTTGAAAGTAACTGGTAGGACCAGGATTCAAACCCAGGCAGCCTGGCCCTAGGATCAAACTCTGAACCATCATGCTATACTAAATCCAAGCCAGTGTAATCCTCTGGCCCCTAGCTGAATATGTTTGTTTTAGATTGGACAGATATTTGGGGGTATTTTTTTCTTCTGTATAGTAACAGAATATGCATTGACTAGCTGTTATAAGCCAAGCACTCTGCTAGGTGTTGTAGGAGAAAATCAAGTGAGACACATTCATTTAGTTATTTAATTACCACATATTCTGCTCTGTGCCAGGCCCTATGTTTGGAGGTAAGTTTATGAAGCTAAATTAATTATTCACTTGGGTATCCCAGAGAATGTTCAAGATGCTGAGTAAAGACATAAATGACAAATAAAATACTTTCTATATTTGAGTTGCTTAGGGAAACTAAGAGGGGTGTAATTAAATAGTAGTTGTAGTATGACGGGGTAAGTATTGTCATAGATGTGTATATCCTGAGACATGAGAGAACAAATAGGATAGCACTGTTCACTTTGCCTGGGAGAGGTCTGGAAAACTTCACAAAGGCTGAATAAAGACAGGGAGGAAACATTTTAAATGGAGCACCTTGTATAAAGGTTTAGAGTTACAAATGAGCATGGTTTGTTTAAGAGCCTGAAGTGGCTTGATGTGTGTAGAGAAAATGTTGGCAAACTTTTTCTGTTAAGAGCCAGATAGTCAATAGTTTAGGCTTTGCTGGCCATACAGCCTCAGTCATAACTCAGCTCTGCCTTTGTAGCACAAAAGCAGCTATACACAGTATATAAATGAATGAGTGTTGCTGCATTCTAATAAAACTTTATTTACAAACATAAGCAGCAAGCTGGATTTGGCTCATTGCCATAGTCTCCTGTCCTCTGGTCTGGAGTGTAGGTATCCGGTAGGGAGGGAAAGTGGCTGAGAAGCTGACTGGGAAGTTAGTTTATGGGCCAGGTTGTAAAAGGCCTTGAATGCAAGGTCAAGAGGCTAAGGCTTTATCCTGCAGGTAATGGGGAGCCCTGAGATTTTAAGTAGTTGCTTTGGTGTAGATTTGTGCTTTACAAAGGCTGTTCTTATTATGGACAGGCAGAAATGAGACTAGATATACCAAGATGAGTGAGACATGGCTATTATTTCCCTGCTCTCAAGCAATAGCTTCTGATCTCACTGGAGACAGATCCGTCTTTGAGACATCCATGCTTCAGCACTCTCTATTGATGGCATTCAGAGCTGTTATAGCTAAGGTGTGGGTCCTTGCTAGATGTGCTAGGTGTTCAAGAGGAGAATATGAATTGGGAAGCATCTCAGGCCTAGGGCATGTGTCTTATGGGTTCTAAATATTGTGTGTATGGGGAACTGGAAATGGAGATGGTATGGGTTGGTTTGGGAGACATGGAAGTTGAGTAGTGGGGAACAAGGTGAGAAAGGAGAGGGAGGAGTAATTGGTTCTAAGGAAGAACCCAAGAGACCTGCCCAGATCCCTGCACCTGCAGATGTGCTTCTTATCGGTGAATTCTATTCTCTGAAGGATCTGGCTGGGCTTATTTTGTGGGGATTCTAGAGAGAGATGTCTCCCTTATTCTCTGCTCTCACCCACATTTTACTACTGCTTAACACTTGGGTCAGGGTTGCATGCTTTGTGCCATCACCAGGAAGATCACTTTTCTGAGCTCACAGAGCTAAATATACCTAGTGACAGCTGGTCCCTTGGCTCTTCAAAGAGCTATTAAGCTGAAGCTCTAACCAATGCTGAATTCCCCGTGGTAAGGAAAGACTTTTAGGGAGCCTTCCTAGACTTCTCTGAGAGAAGAGCTGCTTGTTCTGAATCTGAAATAGTAAATCCATGTGGAGCCAAAAATTGCGTTTGTTTTTTTGTTTTTATTTTGCTTCTTGTTGCCTTTAAACTTTGTCTTAAATCAGACTTCAGCTATTAGCTGGATGTAGGACAGTGTTCACAGTAGTACGGTGGTAATGCCTACCTCAAGTATTTTGATCATCAGAGTTCTAGTTCAGTACAACATTCTCGTATGCTGTGTTTATGGCTGGGTAACTGGAACCTTCTGTTTGGTAGAGTAGGTAGAGACATGATAACACCAATAATATGCAAAGGGGCTGTGAGAACACAGAAGAGTCACCTTTGATCAAGAAGCTTTTTCTCTTTTATATCCTTATCTCACCCTTCTTGCAATAATTATCACAACTAACATTCTTGTTGTGCTTTAAAACTTACAGAGTGCTTTTGTGTACATGAGGAATCACAAGCTCCATGCCTCTGAGGAGCCAGGGGTTTCATAACTGAGTAATATGGGCTGTACCGATGCACATACATAAATCTGTGAGTAGGGAGAGCTGTGGCAAACTAGAGAGCACATGCCATTTCAGGAGGGGGCAGCTGCTGCTCAGCCTGACAGGTTGTCACCAAGTAGAAATATGAACCCAGGAGTGGTGCCAGGGGGTAGGGTCTTGAGGCCCTCTTATCTCAATACCAACTCCTCCATCTCTAAGCTGCCCCAAATTACAACATATATGATATTCTTTGATATGGACCATTGATTTTTCTTAATCTTAAGTAAAATGTGAATAAAAAGATCTTCATTAAATTTGCATCTTAAATTTAATTTGTAAGGAACAATCTACATAAAAACACTGTGTTTGCCACCCTCTCTTCTAATCAAATTGCTGTCCATAAGCCTCTCCTATATAACATTCTAAAGTTGTCAGCAGAGCTCAGTGCTCCTAGATTTTTAATTTTTTTTAAAGATAGCCTGAAAAAACTGGACTTCTTTTTTGTAAAGTTTTTTTTTTATTTTTAAGCAGGTTCAATTTATAAAATGGGCCATTAAAAGAAACACACAAAGGCAGTTTATGACTTCTGCACACAGGTCTCATTTTAGCCCTTCTCACACTCCAATGAAAGGGATATTTAGCCCTCATTTTGATGGGGAAACAGGCTCAGAGGGGATAAGTAGCTTTCTCAAAAGTTACACAGGAAGTAAGGAGTCCATTTCTATAGGTTCTGAACTCCCTAGTTTTAGTACATTTGCTTTTCCTACTTGTGAGGCTTGATTGTTGCAGCTTCACTTCTGTGTTCTCTAAAGAGGTTCCACTCAGCATCAGACCCTTCCTTCAGGGAGAGGTTCCATCAGCCCATATTTCGCATTTGGCACCATCTTCTTGCTGGCCTTGTTTTCTGATCTCACACTCCTTTGCATGCTTTGTGGTACCAGTAGAGCCTGTATACAGACCCCTGTGCAGATCCTCGTTGAACTTTCTTCCCGTGAGCCTCTCTGCTCTCCATATACCTCAGTATTCAGACTTGGTTATAAACAGCAGTATGTTTCTTGTTGATTCTCTATAAGCAGCTGGTATGTCTCAGATGTTTCCTAAAGTTAGCTGGTAATGGCAGAAAATACCATTCTTTGGAGATTTTGGCATTTCTGCTCATAAGGCCTGCATATGATACATGTTTCTCTAGTCTTAGATTAAGAGGGTCTTGGGTTAGAGTGTAAGAGGACCAAAATAGGGTATACCTTAAAGGACCTGATGAAGCAAAACTAAAAAATTTTGAGGATTACAGATTTGATCTCTTTGAAATATATCATAAACCTCACAACTCTTCATTACCTCTACCCTACTGCCTTGTTTCAAGGTACCACTAGCTCATACCCAGATTATTGCAATAGCCCACTGCACTGGTTTGCCTGTGTCTGCCCTTTCGCTCCTATTGTCTGCTTTTAAAAACACCATTCAGAGGAATCCTTTTAAAAATGTTAATGTGATCATATTGCACCACTATTTAAATCTCTCCAACTTTCATCTCAGAGTAAAAGTCAAAGTCCTTATAATGGCCCACAGGGACCTTTGTGATGTGGACTCCTGTTACTTTCCTGATTTCATCTCCTATGGTCACCACCTATTCTCATTTCTTTTCAGCCACACTGGACTCCTGGCTATTTGTTGAACATAATAAGTATCTCCTTGCCTCAGGGCCTTTACATTTGCTATTCCTTTCTTGGGATACTCTTCTTCTAGTTATTCTGCCTGCTTTCCTCCAACATCTCCTTCAGATATTTGCGTAAGTCACCTTTTTAATGAGTCCTTCCTTTACTCCTCTAATTAAAATGGGAAACCAGTAATAACACTACTCTGGCATTCTCTATTCTCTTTTCCTGCTTTAAAAAAATTATTGTCTTTTTCACCCAAATAGGATATTAGTGTTACTTGTCCAAAGTTTGTGGGTCCAGTTCTTTGAAAGGCCAAAACTCAAAATGTCAGAGTTTGGAGTAAGGAAAGTTTTGTTGATTGAGAATGTGCTATTGAGAAGTTCTAATCTTCAAATCCATCTTAAGAAAGTATACCAGTCAGGCTTCTTTTATGTCAAGAGAAGGGAAAATGGGAGGGACTGTTTTGTAAAAACTCAAGCCCCAAGCAGAAATCCTCTAATGGTTAGTATGTCTAGGGCAGGAGCTATTAGCCTGAAGGCCACGGGAGTAATAGCAGGCAGGCTTAAACAAGTTAGAGTCAGCGAGAGAGGCAGCATTTCACTCTGTTACATTAGCTCAATGAAAACAAAGATGTGCATGTGCTTTTTCTACTTACTGTCTTTCTAATGTCTGGAACTATGCTTGATACATAGAAATATTATATGTTTTTGATTAAATGAATGAATTTCTGTCACCAGACTAGCTGTCTCAGACTGCATCTTCCCTGAGATGTTTCACTGTCTGTGTGTCAGTGATGTGTTAGTGATCTTATCACTTAGGTCCCCAAAAGAACAATTAGACTCTCAATAAAATTAACAAAATTAAAATAAAGTCCAGGAAGCTCAGAGAGTCCCAAATAAGTTGTACCCAAAAAGGAACACACCAAAACACATCATAATTAAATTACCCAAGATTAAAGATAAGGAGAGAATCTTAAAAGCAGCAAGAGGAAAGGAGACAGTTATCTACAAAGGAGTTCCCATCAGACTGTCAGCTGATTTCTCAAAAGAAATCTTACAGGCAAGAAGAGGCTGAAAAGGAGTATTTGAAATCATGAAAGGCAAGGACCTACATCAAAGATTGTGCTACCCAGCAAACCTATCATTAAGAATGGAAGGGCAAGCTCTGGCTGGCATAGCTCAGCGGATTGAGTGTGGGCTGCGAACCAAGGTGTCGCAGGTTCGATTCCCAGTCAGGGTACATGCCTGGGTTGCAGGCCATGACCCCCAGCAACTGCACATTGATGTTTCTCTTTCTCCCTCCCTTCCCTCTCTAAAAATAAATAAATAAAATCTTTAGGGGAAAAAAAAAAGAATGGAAGGGCAGATAAAGTGCTTCCCAGATGAGGTCAAGTTGAAGGAGTTCATCATCATCAAGCCCTTATTATATGAAATGTTGAAGGGACTTATTTAAGAAAAAGAAGATCAAAACTATGTATAGTAAAATGACAAACTCACAACTATTAACAATTGAACCTAAAAAACCAAAAACAGACTAAGCAAACAACTAGAACAGGAACAGAATCACAGAAATGGAGACCACATGGAGGGTTATGAGCAGGGTGGAGGTAGGTGAAGAAGGGGGAAAAGGTACAGGGAATAAGAAGCATAATTTGTAGGCACAAAATAGACAGGGGGATGTTAAGAATAGTATAGGAAAGGGAGAAGTGAAGAACTTATATGTACGATCCATGGACATGAACTAAGTGGTGGCAAATGCTGGATGGAATGGGAATACTGGGTGGAGGGGGATAAAAGGGAAAAAAATGGGACAACTGTAATAGCATAATCAATAAAATATACTTAAAATAATAAAATAGAAGAGCTATAGGAGGACAGGGTCCAGATAAGGGAAAAAAACCTTTTTTTTTTAAAGATTTTATTTATTTATTTTTAGGGAGGGAAGGGAGGGGGAGGGAGGGAGAGAGAGAGAGAGAGAGAGAGAGAGAGAGAGAGAGAGAGAGAAGGAGAGAAACATCAATGTGCGGTTGCTGGGGGTTATGGCCTGCAACCCAGGAATGTACCCTGGCTGGGAATCGAACCTGGGACACTTTGGTTCTCAGCCCGCGCTCAATCCACTGAGCTATGCCAGCCAGGGCGGAAAAAAACTTTTTAAAGTATAAAGTAAAATAAAAAGTATAATAAAATAGTCAAGTTCTAGTATTCAAGTGCATAGTCAAGTGCATAATGGAAATATGGTTTAGTACAACAGACTGGAGAACCTAGAAATATACCCTACTACGCATAAGGACTTAATTTATTATTCAATCACGTTTTCCAAAAAAGGAATGAAAGACAGATAGCTTAAGGAATGGGGTTGGGATAACTGGGGAAAAAAATTAAGATGCACAACTTATAGCATGTAATAAAAATAAATGTCAGGTGGCCTAAAAACTATTAGAAAATAAAAATATACCTTAATCAGTTTTTCTAAGAATTGACAAAAATTTCTTTGCTCTGGGCCCTTTACCATGTTACCAACTTAATCTTTATTTAAAAGTAGATTCTCTCAACAATTTTAAATGAGAGTTGGGGAGTTGTAGAACCTAACTCTCAGATATCAGAGGGACTTGAATTTACCCATGGCCGGAGGGCACAAACTGCTGTTAAACCTATGATGTGAACGCTGCTTTCATGGTCTCCACCTCTGATTAACCCCCGTGGGGTATATACCTCTACCCCAGGTAGTAGAATATATTAGTGCTGACTGTACCATGTAGCTATTTAAATCTAAATTAATATGTAAAAAATTTCAGTTCTTTCGTCACACAAGCCACATTATGAGTACTCAATAGCCATATGTGGCTTGTGGCAACTGTTTGGACAGGACAGAAATTGAACGTGTTCATCACTGTAGAAAGTTGCATTGGACAGTGCTACATTGTAGTTCCTTGTGCACAGCGGCATATACTCTGACTAGGTTGAGAATACTCCAGTGTGGACTCTGTTCAAACTTCTTGCCTGGGTCTTTAAGCCCAGCTGTCTCAATGTCTGCAAAACTCAGGGGGCATCAACCACCACTTGTTTATGGATCCAGGGAATCTGGGGCCATACTGTCAATCGTCTATTCATTTAGTCAACAACATTAACTGACATTACTCTGGGTCAGACCCTTTTCTGGACTCCAGGTTAAAGAAAGGAGGATGGGAAGACATATCCTGAAAATTCTACTAAAATGTGCTGTTATGAGAGTAGTGATCAGAATTGCATATTTCTGTGATGTTTGAGGCGCTGTGGAAAGCAGTGATCAATGTTCAATCCTGTACATACTTATGAGTTTAGGGATCAAGTTGATTATCTATAAAGTTAATTACCAGTTAAACTTATAAAAGCTTTGATTTCTTCTATTTTTCTTCTTTCTTGTAAAAGTATATTATGAAAAGAAACCAGATAATTAAAGAACAGCAAATGCAGAGCAGGGGAAATTTTTGGACTATAAAACCAGGTATCTTGGGTTGGATGGAATACAAACTCCATCACTTATCAGCTCTAACCTTGAGCAAATGTTTCAGTGATCGAATGCTGTATAACAAACTTCCCTAAAACTTAATGACTGAAAACAGCAACATTTATTTTGCCATGTATTGGCAATCTGGGTATGGCTTAGTAGGGACAGCTCATCTCTGCCCACTTGGCCATCAGGTGAAGTAACTCAAAAGCTGGGGACTGAAATTACCCAAAGCCTCAGTCACTCACATGTCTGACTCCTGGGCTGGAAGTTTCACAGCTGGGGCTGCTCTGACATCTCCCTCTGTCTCTATATAGTCTTCCTACAGTATCTCTCCAGCATGGGGACTTCAGGGTAGCCAGGCTTCTTACATGTTTGCTCACGACTCCAAAGGCATGGGTCCTAAAAGGGAGACAGCTAGGTGGACTCTGTATTGCCTTTTCTAACCTAGCCTTGGAACTCACTTGACATCATTCTGTTAGAAGATGAATCTAATGTCTGCCCATATTCAAGGGGAGGGATTTCACCTTTTGTGGGAAGATTGTCAAAGAATCATGGACGTATTTTAAAATCATCACAGCAAATAATTTAACCTGTCTAAATAAACTTAATGTGATTTGGGGTAAATTGCATTATGTTTGAAAATATTACTATTCTCATTTGGGTTTTTTTTGTAGTTTATTTTTTATTGTATTTTTTTCCATACCATGTATCCCCCTTATGCCCTCTTCCATCTCCACCCCCTCAACAATCACCACACTGTTGTCTGTGTCCATGAGTTCTTTTTCGTTTTGCTTCATTCCACCCCCGCCAACTGCTCTGCCCCCATAGCTGTCATCTGCTCTCTATCTATGAGTCTGTCTCTATTTTGCTTATTAGTTCAGTTTGTTCCTTAGATTCCACATATAATTGAGATCATATGGTATTTGTCTTTCTCTAACTAGCTCATTCACCTAGCATAATGTTCTCCAGGCCCATCTATGCTGTCACAAAGGGTAAAATTTTCTTCTTTTTATGGCCAAGTAGTATTCCATCATGTAAATGTACCATAGCTGTTTTATCCACTCATCTACTGATGGACACTTGGGCTGGTTCCAAATCCTGGCTATTATAAATACTACTGCAGTGAATATAGGGGTTCATACATTCTTTCAAATGAGTGTTTCAGGTTTCTTTGGATAAATTCCCAGAAGTGGAACCTCTGGGTCATAAGGCAATTCCATTTTCAATTTTTGAGGTAACTGTATACTGCCTTCCACAATGGCTGCACCAGTCTGCATTCTCACCAACAGTGTAGAAAGGTTCCCCATTCTCTGCCTCCTTGCCAGCACTTGTTGTTTATTGACTTATAATAGGTGTGATAATTCACTGGTTGTGATGATTAGATGAGAAAATACTGTAGAATTTCTTGGAATATTGCTTGTTATATAAATAAGTGCTAAAAATTGCACTTATTTCTTCCTCCATTCTTTCCTCTTCTGGCTTATTGAATTTCAATTAACTCTCATTTATTATCTTTCCATAATTAAGAATGAGGAAGAAATTTCTGAATAGTCATATTTATACATTTTTTCAAGTGGAATATATTACAAAGAAGTAAAGGCTATCTAGTTGGCAATGATGACTTAGGCACATGGAAGGATACACGAGGGATGTGATACACTTATTTGTTGGGTAGAGGGGGTGTGCTATTGATGGCTCAATGACCTGTATGGAGATCTTGGTGGACTCACTTCTAGGTATCTCTTATGACTTGTGTGCTTTTCCCTTGCAGTTCCTGAGGGAAGACCTCAATTACCATGACCCAACAGTGAAACACAGCACCTTTCATGGTGAGGATAAGCTCATCAGCGTGGAGGACCTATGGAAGGCATGGAAATCCTCGGAAGGTAATAGGCAGCCTGGTTGTCAGTCTTAGTTGCTGGCAGATTTAGAGAAGAGAGAAGAAGATTGTCAGTAACATGGCCTTAAAAGGGCATGAATATAAAATGCTTAGTAAAGAGCAAATTATTGAAATTGTTTTACATACAGTCATTGAATAAGAATGAATATAGTCACTGTGCTGAGAATGGGGGAAGGTGCCCCAAACAGAGTTGAGGTTGTTCTTCACTAGAATTATAATTGAATTCTGCCCTATCCATACCTCCCTCCTTACTAGCCCCCATCTCCAGTTTCTAGTCTTTCATCTCCAGAGATAGGGAGCATGCTGGCCTTTTGAGGCAGCCCCTTTCTTCTGTAGCTCCCCTTTTGATCCCAGCTCTGCTGAGTCCTGGATGATTCAAAGATTGGAAGTTAGATGATCTTCCCCTTGAATCTTCTGTTTTCTAGGTTAAATAGCCATAGTTCTTTGAAGAAAACAATGTTTCCTTATCCTTCCCCTCATCTTGGTTTCCTGTCTGTGAACACTTTTGTTAATGTCTTTCTTAGATCATGGCTTACAGAGTTGGATGCAGTCCCCCAGGTGTGTTTTAATTAGCACGGAGTTGAGCAGGACCATCAGTCACTCAGTTCTGGACTCTGTATACCTATTAGTACAATTTGATTAGGTACTGGGGCCTTCAGCAGTTTCATCATTCTGTTGACTCAAGTTGAACTTATTAAATAAAAAACCTTAGATCTCTCTCATGCATAAATCTGTTAAACCAGACAGGTGACTTGTGGGAGCAGGGAGTGTACCCTGGAGAGCAGGCAGCTGAAGGTGATGGCACTGGGTGGTGTCGAGGCCCAGGGGTCACCGGAACCAGCAGGAGCCTGTCCTGTCATCTCCCTTTACTCCCACTCTGTCCCTGGCATTGTTCCTGCAGCAGGGATATCAAGTGTGGGAGAAAAAGACCATTGCTGGAGTGCTCATTTTCACTTGCTAATATGTGCCCTGGTTTGGGGAGGAGGTCATAACTAATTGGAGGGAGAAGGCCTGAGCCTGGACTGGTGGACTCTGGTTTCAGGAGGACAATGGAGGCATAGGTAAACATGCTTTACCTCCTTACCCAAATAGAGAAAAAAATTGCAGCTAGATTTCAAAACAAATATCAGCCAGAACCATCAGAAAATCGAGCCTATGGGAGTCTGACAACCAAGGATTGGAATAAACCACATTCATCCAGATGGGTGCCTTTTCTACAATAGGCCACACTATTAAGACAGGTAGTCAAAGCAGCTCTACCTAACACACAGAAACAAACACAGGGAGGCTGCCAAATTGAGGAGACAAAGAAATATGGCTCAAATGGAAGAACAGAACAAAATCCCAGAAAAAGAACTAAACAAAATGGAGATAACGGACCTATCAGATGCAGAATTTAAAACACTGGTTATCAGAATATTCAAAGAACTTATTGAGTATGGCAACAGCATAAAAAAGACCCAGTTATAAATGAAGGTTACATTAAGTGAAATAAAGGAAAATCTATAGGGAACTAACAGTGGAGGGGATGAAGTTGAGATTCAAATCAACTATTTGGAACATAAGGAAAAAATAAACATTCAACCAGAACAGCAAGAAGAAAAAAGAATAAAAAAAAAGGATAGTATAAGGAGCCTTTGGGACATCTACAAATGTACCAATATCCGAATCATAGGGATGCCAGAAGGAAAAGCTGAAGAGCCAGAAGTTGAAAACTTACTGAAAAAATAATGAAAGAAAACTTGCCTAATTTGGTGAAGAAAATAGACATACAAGTCCAGGAAGTACCAAGGGTCCCAAACAAGTTGGACCCAAAGAAGACCACACCAAGACACATCATTAAAATGCCAAAGGTTAAAGATAAAGAGGGAATCTTAAAAGCAGCAAGAGAAAAGCAAAGAGTTACCTACAAAGCAGTTTCCATAAGATTATCAGCTGATTTATCAAAAGAAACTTTGCAGGCTAGAAGGGACTGGCAAGAACTATTCAAAGTGATGAAAAGCAAAGACCTACAACCTAGATTACTCTATCTAGCAAAGCTGTCATTTAGAATGGAAGGGCAGGTAAAATGCTTCCAAGACAAAGTAAAGGTAAAGGAGTTTATTATCACCAGTCATTATTACATGAAATGTTAAAGGGATTTATTTAAGAAAAAGAAGATTAAAGTTATGAACAGTAAAATGACAACAAATTCACAACTATCAACAACTGAATCTAAAAAACAAAGTAAGCAAACCACCAGAACAGGAACAGAATCAGAGATATGGAGATCATTTGGAGAGTTATCAGCTGGAAGAGGGAAGGGGGAGAATAGGGGACTAGGTGCAGGGGTTAAGAAGCACTAATTGGTAAGTTCAAAATAGACAGGGGGGTGCTAAGAATAGTATAGGAAATGGAGAAGCCAAAAAACTTATTTGCATGACCCATGGACATGAGCTAAGGGGTGGATTGCTGGAGGAAAGGGGAGTACTGGGCAGAGGGTAACAAAGGAGGAAAATTGGGACTACTGTAATAGCATAATCAATAAAATATATTTAAAAAAATAAAATAAACCTGCTAAACCAGGACTATCATTTTTTTTTTCTTTGCTTCAGTGTTCTGAGTAGAAGGGTATGTTTAATTGTGTGAGACTTAACGGGAAAGGGAAAACAGGACTTTTGCCTTCTTTCTGTTCTATCTGTGGCTAGAGCTTCCTTTGATACTAACAAGGTTGGAAACAGTCTCTTCCCTACTGTTAGGGCAGATCTTGATGCTAAGAAGATTTGAACATAAGTGACCACCAGGGCCCCTGGTTTTGCACATGAAGAACCTCAGGTCTAGATTTATAAAGTTGCTGTGACTTCATGCATTTTTATTAATAGTAGAGCCAGGACTTAGACCTGGGCCTTCTGTTCTCTCGGCCATTGCTTTTCCATACCATCTGGGTTGAAAGCACTCTTCTGCTGATAGAGAAGACCAATTTTGAGGCAATGAGGCATAGGAATGAGGCAATTTCTATTTTTTTTTTAATTGTTACCTAACATTATAGAATTTGAAATCTGGAAGGGATCTTCTGAAATGTAGATGGAAAGCATTAAATTTGAAGCAGGAAGACTTAGATTGTAATCCTGGTGTTAGGATGGGCAGGCTGATAGTTCTTGTTAATTTAGGAGAAGTGTAAATTAGCAATACAGACAGCTTTCTGGAAATCTTTAGAAGCTAAGTTTTTTGTGGGGGCTTTTGTTTAATAGCTCCTTAGCAACTCAGGCTGTCTACTGATGAGAGATTCATCAGTGAAGTGATCTTTGGAATTACACTAGCACTGCCAGGAAAAATCTTCTATTATTATCATGTAATTTTAATTTACTTATTTTTCTGCACTAGCATGAGGGCATGGCGCCTGGGTTTTAAGAGCGAGTTTCAGAAGTAGGAACTCAGAATGAAAGATGGCAGGGAAAGCTTTCCTGGCTCACACAGAAGTAGCTGGGAAGAGAAAGTAAGTGGTCAAGAAAGGGCAGAAACAGAGGGACTAAATCATAATACTAGAAAACAGCCCAAGACAGTTTTTTGGTAAGAACTTTATTTCTAGGCTTAGCAACTATTTGGAACACTTCCAAATGTGTCCTAAACGACAGGAAAATGGAAGAGAATGAAGTGAGTTTTCATGAGTTGGTCTCCATTACTGATGAGCAGAGAAAAACATTTCAACTATAAGCCAAAATTAATCTTAGACTATAATAAAGAATTAAAAGCATTTAATTGAGCAAAAGAGGCTGCAGCCTGGGAGACACAGATTCAAGTAGCAACCTAGATTGTGTTCCCTGGAGACAAAGGGAAGATTGCATTTTATGGTGAAAGTTCCCCCTCCTGCAAGGTTCCCATTAGGTCCATTTTATGTAAATGAGGTATCCAAATTATGCACTTCTGATTTTGATAGGGCAGATTTCAGTCCTTTGGTAGAAAAAGGAAACTCAAATGTGTAAATAAGCGAGGCATAGTGTGGGAAGCTGAGAGTTCAGTCTGAGGTTCTTCCTGGGACACTGTGTGAGAAGACCCTGTCAGCAAATGACCACCAAGCTCTTATTATTATAAAGTTTGGGCCTTCGGTTAACTATGGGGAGCCTATCTCAGCAGATAAATTTCCTCCCAGGGTTCATATCAAATGAATCTTTCTTCTTAGGGTCCACATAATACACAGTGATGTGACTTACAGCTAAGCTGAGAAGTGATATATATGTATCATTTTAGGATTTGCTTACCATGTGTCATGCCTGGTGGTCTGACAAATGAGAATCTTCTTGTGTACTATTCCTCACAACAAAATGCTTCATTATTCAGAGCAAGGCCCCTAATCTCTCTGGAATGATGATTTCCAGAGCTACAAAAAGAATGTAATATTCTGGTGCTGGCTCAAACTGGCTGGACTGAGTTTCATTAGATAATGTAGATATCAGCAGTGTTGATTTGTGTCTAGAACATTACTGGTAGTTGGCTAATGTCAGTACCATCTATGTGATTAGTGTTGTTAAGATTTCTGACTAATGTTAGGAGCCAGTCTTCTCTCTGTGTTATTTCTATTTTAGCAGAAAAGCCTGGTAATCTCTACACTAGCCAGCTCTGGATTTAATAGTAAAAACAACAACTCAAAAACTATTCTAATATTTATATAGTGTTTAGTATGTGCAAGACACTTTTCTGAGTGTTTTACATAAAATAACTCATTTATTTCTCACAAACACCTTATGAAGTATAAATACTATGATTTAGTATTTGGTATACTATTTCCTCATTTCCATTTACAGATGAGTAAAATGAGGCAGAGAGAGGGATTAAATGAAATAATGTAATGCAATTCTGTCACTAATTACCCAGAGTTAGTGCTGACTTCGAAAGTTAAGGGCACAGGCTCCAACAAGACTGCCCTTATTTCAGACACCAAGCCAGCCACAAGCTCTGGATGTTCCCAGGCCACCTGTGCTCTCACCAACGAGCTACAACATCAAGGTTTTTCCACTGTCCCCTCGTGTTTGATAATTTGCTAATTCAGCAATTATCAACTGGTGTGCTGCAAGACATGTAATACCTGGGACACTGGCCTCATTTCCCTTAGATTGTCAAATAAAAAAATGGTAACAGCCAACACAACAATAGACATCTGGTGTGAATCAATCAAAATTATACCTACCAGGTTATTTTGTATCAGATTGGCAAAAAATAAATATTTTTGATGTGCTGCAGAATTTTTATAATTAGTTTATATGTTCCATGAAATGAAAAAGGTTGAAAATGACTGTGCTGAATGATTCATAGAACTCAGGAAAGTGTTATATTTATGATTAAAGTTTTACTACAAAGGATAAAAATTAGGACCAGCCAAAAGAACAGACCAATAGAGCGAGTTTTGTTGGCTCCACAATGTGAAGCTTCTGTGTCCTCTTCCTGTAGAATCAGGATGTATTATCCTCCCAGTTCATCAATCATTAATGTGTTTGCTAGCCAGAAAACTCACACACATGAGCCTCAGTGTGCAGAGTTTTTACTGGGGTCCTCTTATGTAGGCATGGTTGGATGATTCATTGGTCACATGATGGGACTCAATCTCTAGCCTACCTGCTCTTTCTCTCTGAAGGTTGGGCTGATACCACCTGGCTAAAAGCCCCAATTCTCTAGTTACTGGTTGGCCTTTCTGGTGACTAGTGCTCATCCAGTTTCATCTGATTAGCGTGAACTTTAAATGTGATCCAAGGGGCCCATCAAGAATTACAAAGATATTCCTATCACCAGGGAAATTGACCTGAAGATAAAGACCAGCCAAATTCTTTATATACAGAATAAAGTGATTAAATAAGGAAGAGCTGAACAAGCATGGCTGAAGGATCAAGAACAAGGGCAACCCAGGTTCGATTCCGAGCCAGGGTACATGCCTGGGTTGCAGGCCATAACCCCCAGCAACCGCACATTGATGTTTCTCTCTATCTCTATCTCTATCTCTATCTCTATCTCTATCTCTATCTCTATCTCCCTCCCTTCCCTCTCTAAAAATAAATAAATAAATAATCTTAAAAAAAAAAAAAAAAGAACAAGGGCAACTTCAAGGATCCTAGCAGCAGAGATCAGAGGACTGGTCCTTTCCAATTGCTACTCTCAGATGCCTCAGCTTCATTAATTTCTCGTCTCTATAAGTGTCTTTGCTCAGGAGTGAGATTCAGCAAAAGGAGAATCAGATCCTCATAGCTAGGATCA
Source organism: Phyllostomus discolor (assembly GCF_004126475.2). Taxonomy (NCBI): domain Eukaryota; kingdom Metazoa; phylum Chordata; class Mammalia; order Chiroptera; family Phyllostomidae; genus Phyllostomus; species Phyllostomus discolor. The sequence goes on from NC_040908.2 coordinate 122,617,943, forward strand.
TACACATATATAGGGGAGTAATAGTGACAGAGTATTTATGGGGGTGGGAGGGTGCTGCAATTTCCAATCTCCCTAAGACCCTGTGAGGTAGGGGGAGTGGCAGTTCTTTAAAAGGAGGGATGCCTGATAGATTTTTGTAGAATTGTTGGTAGTAGAATTGTTGTTTGTATATTGAGCCAGTGGAAACAGTGACTTGGTAGTGAGGGGTTATAGGAGGTACTGACCTAAGAGGATTGTCCTCTAAAGCATGGCTCCATTCTTTATTCTGGAAACACATACCTCTGAGTCTATCAGATATCTTAACCTCCACCTTGGTTCTTCACTCTGTTAGATAATATGTCTTGTTTTTCTTTTTATTTAGCTCAGTGGCTGGATTTGAGTCCATTATCTTGTTATTTGTTTTCTGTTTTTCCCCTTCTTTTTTTGAATTAGTATTTTTTATGATTCTATTTTATCTTCTCTGTTGTCTTAACTCTTTGTCTTCTTATTTTAATCATTGCTGTAGTAGATAAAATTTGCATCTTTAACTTATCACAGTCTGCTTTTAAGAGATATTTTTATACCTTGTCACATAGTGAAAGAACTTGACAAAAGTATATTTCCATTTTCTCCCTTTCAAGTCAATTGTATGACTTGCCTCATTTGTTTACCATCTCTCAAAGATCATTGTCCATTGTAGGCTGATTCTCAGTGTCTTAAAAACCATTGTTTTATGTGTTTTGTCTTTTTTTAAAAGTTGTTTCAGGAAGGGGAGGGTAAATTCCATTCTTGTTACTTTATCTTGGCCTGAAGCAGAAGTCTCAACTTAATCATCTTTTGCTTGGATGCTTTCATACTGTTCTTCTTGGCCCAGTCTGGCTCTACTGTGGTCTATCCTACAATTGGTTCCAGAGAGATCTTTCTAAAATAAATACCTGACTAGGTCTCTGCTTACATTTTTCATTGGCTACTTTTTTTTTCTTTTTAAATAGTAAAATAAGCATGCTAGGACACCAAATTTCTGGGTGATAGAAATATTCTTAAGTGGAACCTGTACAAATAAAGATATTGTTAAAGATGTTACAAGTAAATTCCAGTGTAATCACAATATGATAATTTTATGATACTTTGAGAACATAAATATGTCTTTCCTATTGTTCAGGTAACACTTGAGTTTGTGTAGAACTTGTAGTAAGTTTAGATCCCAACTGGTTTCTCATTTGGAACTCAACAAAATAAAGTCCTGAAAGCTCAGTAGTTGTTGATAAGAGAAATTATTATAGAAAATGTTATCTTTTTTCATGTTTATCTCTGAGATGTTAGGTGCATTGAAATTAAATGTCCATTTGTAATTTCAAAATGAATTACCTCAGTTGGGAAAAAAATATCCGTGTGTACATGTAAATAAAAATCTGGTGAATTTCTTTTATACCTTACAAGTTCCTTTATGTTTTAATGTTGTGGTTCTCCATCATTCCTTATTCACCTCTGTAGTATTGGCCCCCCAAATTTCTGTTTCTCTCCTACAATTTGTGCATACATACTTGTGGGTATATATTAGGCATTGTGCTAGATTAGTTTAGCATACGAGGTTAGCATACTGCTTATTTCTATGATTCACTTTCTTATTTTCTATCACTCTTCATCACATCTCTTTCTCTGTAGCTGCACTGATTTATCTGCAGCTACTAGAATATGTCTTTCTCTTTCATCCCTTGATGCTTTCATATATACTGTTTCCTCTGTCCTTCCTCCTTTGTTGATCTGGTTAAATCCTATGTGACAATCAGGAGTCAACTTAAGTATCCCCTTCTTTAGGAAATCTTGCCTGGAAACCACAGGCTAGGTTAAATGCCTCCTTCTGTGTTTCCACAGCCTCTTACTTCTATCTCATTGTGGCACATTAATTACAGTGATCTGTTCCTCTGCTTGTTTTTTACCACTCTGCTTGAGGGCATTACCTAATATGATTCTGTATCTCAACACTTAGCTCCTGGCCTGATCCAGAGTAGGTATGTAGAAGACAAACGCTTGTCCTTGGCTCTACTGTTGTGTGATTTTGTACAAGTTGTTTGGCTTATTCAATTCCATAGCCTAGGTTCTCTTACAACTCTGCAGCTGTGTAGAACTGGTTTTTGCCAGGTAGCTTAGTGGGCCTATCACATGAGGCCTAGGCCATGGGCCAGACTTTTTTTTTTGCAATGGTGATTAAGGGCTTGATATTGACTCTACATGTAGATGACACGCTGCTAATGTGAGCCAGAAGAAACTGTCCTTAGAGAAGGCCACTTGGTAAATTCTGTAGTTCTCCTGGAGTGCTCTGTATCCAGAGTATCCAGATAAAAAGCTAGGCTTTTTGATGGCTTTTTATTTTTTGCCTCACTCTAGTTATTAGTCACTTCTTTCTCCCACATCACCCCATATAGCCCTCTGGCACCTCCCTAGCACCTATCATACTGTATTATATACTCATTTATTTTCTTGTATGTCTCCTTCTCTAGAAGAAAGCCCTTTGTGATGGAGATCATGCAGATTGATTTCTGTATCCAGTAACTCACCCAGTACCTACTAAAGTAGAAGCCAGTGAAAGCTTGGTGAATGAATGAATAAACAAATAGTGAAAATAATAATAATAACCAATATTTCTTTAGCTCTTACTGTATGCAAGGAGCTTCCATATCTTTACTACACTCTTACAATGTGAGAACTCTGATTTTTACCATTTTATAGGTGATGTAAAGGAAGCACAGAAATATTAAGTAACTTGCCATAAAAGTAAGTGAGAGCTTCATTTGGAGGCACCACTGGTCCATTATGGAAAAGAAATGCTGATTCCAGAGCCTATTTCCTACTGCTTATTCTTTCCCTGGCAAGAGAAGGGATTGGCCAAGGCCAAGGAAGTGTCCTGGAATATCCCTGGAGGTATGACTATAGCTCAGGTGCTAGGGAGTAATACTTACTGTTCTATCTGCTTGGAAGGCCCTTCCCCCAAGTATTCACATGGCTCACATCTTTATTTAATTTTCCACCCAAATGTCACCTCATCAGAGGCCTTTTGTGATTACATCTGATATAGCATTGCTCTTTATCATTTTACCCTGCTTTGTATTTCTTCATTGTACTTATCACTACCCAATATTTGTTGGTTTATAGTGCTTTAGTTTGTCTCTCTCCACCAGAATATAAGCATCAGGAATCTATGACTGTTTTGTATACTGTTATATCCCTAGCTGTTTGCCTTCTTTCTCACTTTGGCCCAGAGAAACTTCTCATTTTCTCTATTGCAATGAGAAAGCAGAACAAGGCTTTTAACTTTTAGGTACTTGAACCTTAGTGACAAGGGCCTCTGATCTCTCAACTTAACTGTTAATGGAGCTCTTCATGCTGGGACACGGGATTGCTAATCTGTCAAGAATGCAGCTCATCCTGGTTTATTTTGTTCAGACTGCAGTCTCTCTGGTTGGGAAACCCCATGCTGCCATGCCCCACCTAGGTAACAGAATGATCTGTCGGGCACCAAAACCAAAAACCAAAACCAACTGCTTTGAGGTTTGGCCTGACATGCTCAAGCCATTATCCTTTTTCCTTATAGCTTGGCTGTATAGGGGCCGAATGTGTTCGGAGTTCTTCCTCACCAAATTGCAGTGATGCCATTATAGACTCTGTCTCACCTATGGTAGTGTTTAGGACAGCGGTTTTCAGTCAGGGTAGTTTTGTCCCGTAGGGAACATTTGGCATTATCTGGAGACATTTTTGATTGTAATGACTGGCAGCATGCTATTGGCACCTAGTGTATAGATGCCAGGGATGTTGTTAAACATCTTAAAATGTACAGGACAGCCCCCCACAACAAAGAAGTGTCCTGTCCAAAATGTCAGTGGTGCAGAGACTGAGAAACCCTGGTCTAGAGTGATTCCTACCTATCTCCATGGCAGTGTAGGGTACAGATAGAGGAATTCCTGTGTGCCAAATGTCTGTGCTCAGGCTCGTAGCAGGGCGTCCTCCCAGTAGACAAAAGACCTTTGTAGCACCACCAGCCTCAGGCCTTTCTAGCAATAAAAAAGTGGACTTCTTTCCATTCCACGTGCCCAGCAGAAAGGCCGCTTTGTCCTGGATGAGGCTGAGCTCCCTTGGCAGCAGTGTCTGGAGCGTGTTGTTCTCTTTATCGTACAGGCTAGCACTTGGCTGTCTGCCTCATGTCTGTGTGTCCCTCTACTACGTCTTTATTACCTGATACTCCAAACCATAGTAAATGATCACATTTGTAATGTGTGTGGCTATTATATCCATTTTCAGGAATGATGGCTCAGGAATACATTCTACCTTCTGTAATGCTTCTTTAATCCCAGCTCTGTCATCTCTCCTTTCCCAAACCCTAAGATTTGAACATCTCTTAGAAATTAATTACTCTCTTCTCTCCAATGTATCTTACTCTGGGAATTAGAAGTTTAAGCAATGACTAGGCACCATTCACCTAAACTTCTAGAATCTTGTCTTCTAGGATGCAGTCTTAGGGCATTGTACCTGCTTCATTTTGTCCCATGACTCCTTTCTCTTCTCACATCCTGTGTCTTTGCAGACAGTGTGATCTATCTCCAAACTCTGTTGGTTTTGGGACTTTTCTCCTGAGCTCTAGTAGCTTGCTTGGGAACATGAAGAGATTGGAGTAGTTATACCTTCAACTTGGTTTCGTTCAGGATCTCTTTCTAAGTGTTTGCTTTGGACCAGTACTGGACTCCACTGTAGGGGAAGTAGGAGAATGAAGGGACAGGGCCCAGCCTTCCAACTTCTCTATCTTATGTGAAAATGACAGAAACAACCTAAGATCTGAGGTGTGTCTACCAGAAGAATGCCTGTTTTTTTGACAAGCATTTCAGAAGTTAACCATTTACATGAGCTGTATTTTAGTCTAAGGGTACCGTTGTGACTATTTGGCTCACCTTCACAACATTTCTGGAACTCCTCATTTAGGGTAGTTATTCTTTGAGTAAATCCTTATTAATACCACTGTATATGAAGCTCTATTTTAGAGACAATGGAGTGTGCAAAAATGAATGGGACATGGTCCATGCCTTAATGTTTCCTAATTACTAAAGGGAAATTAGAAAGCATTCTCATTAAAGACAGTTTTTGGTAAAGATATGAATCTTAAGCAAGGAGGATGATAAATCTCACCATCTCATTCTGCTTCATACTATTTAGGGTTCTTGCTGCTTACAGCAGTAGTTTTCAAACTTGAGGCATATACAAATTCCTTTTAAGGGAAATAATTTATCTAGGGCCTGAAATGCTGACTTATTTTCATTATAAAGTTACTTAAATATGTACAAGCATAACATGAGGTTTAAGTTGCTATATAAAATTTGTATGCAAATGTAAATGAAAACAGATTTATACATTAAATAAAAACAAACTTCAAATCCAATAAAATGATACCTTTTTGCTGAAACTCAGTTGCTCCCAGGCCCTTTAAGTTCAGCAGGCCTTTATTACTGGGTACCATCTGATGATTCAGTCCTCCCTCCATCTTTCTTTATTCACGCTACTACGAAACTTTGATTTATGTAATATATCATGATGTCATTTGATCTTCACCTGGCTTGAACTTAATTCCTTGTGTATTAAGTCCACTTCTATTTCTTTCTTGTTGACTCTTGACAAAGTATGGAGATAAGTTTGTTATCTATGTGTCTAAATACCACACAAACATTAAAATTATTTTAAGAGAATTATTTTTATAGTAATCCATTTAAAAATCACAACATTATAATATTGACAAATGATTAGCTACAGTGGCCATGGAGGGTAATGATGTGATTAGCCATGTTGTGAGTGATCGCTCAGTAATTATTTCAGTTAGAATTGGGTCCTGTTGTGACAGAAAATCTTTTCAATCTGATATAAACAAAAGGGGAAATTTACTTGTTGCACAAAACTAAAAATATCTGAGAGTAGGGCTATTGACCAGTATGATCTGACTCAGGGTTTAAGTGACATCATCTGGATCCATCTCTCCATGTAACGTCTCATATACATACACACATATACAGGGGTGGGCAAAACTTGTTTGAGTATGCAAAACACAGAGTTTATTCTTATATTATTATTTAGTTATTAGTGGTTTTTCCCCATACAAACAACTGTAAACCTCCTTTTGCTCACCTCCGTATATGTACATAAACAAAAAGTAGGGTGCGTATTTTATGTGAGAGTGAGATGTTGAACACATAAACATGTGGTAAATGTTAAGGTCAATGTGACTGTGACAGTAAGTGCAAGCAGTGCTTGGCCTTCTGGAGTCATGGCTTTCCTGTGTCTTCCCACAGTATACAACTGGACCGTGGATGAGGTGGTGCAGTGGCTGATCACATATGTGGAGCTGCCTCAGTATGAGGAGACCTTCCGGAAGCTGCAGCTCAGTGGCCATGCCATGCCAAGGTCAGGAGAAGACAGTTCTGTTACTTAGGGGTACAGAGAATGGACTGGGGTTGGCCTGCCTTCAGGTTGTTCTGGTCAGTTAAATGAGGTCACATCCTTTTTAGGGCAGAATCTATAGCCTGTTTTCACATCTACTGTGCACTTGCTGTAAAGCACAATGGCTACATAGCATTCATTCTCTGATTTAATATTTCTATCAGTACTGGGAATAGTACTAATAACTGCTACTTATTGAGTGCTTAGTGCATGCCAAGCACTCTACTTCAACACTTTTTATACAGTATCTCATTTAATTCTTACATTACTCTTATAAGGTAGGTATTATTGTATAATGATGATGAAACTGGCTAAGTGACTCTTCCAAGGTCATGTGGCTAGTTAGAAGCAAAACGCTTGATCTGGGTAGATTTTGAAGCCTGTGGTATTTCTTTTTTCTTTTGCTGCCTCTTTTATTGTCCAGGAGCCTTAGGGTTCTTTTAGCTTCCTTTGAATTATCCATATACCACGTACTCTAAAGAAATCATGCAGAGGTAGGGCCTGACTTCCTTTGGACCCAGCCTGTTCTCTGGAATGACTCTTCCAATAGCTATTGTGTCCTAACTTTGCATCCTTTACAGGTGCGATATGTGAGGGCTTGGGGTGGAAGTGGGGAGGAGATGGAATATTACTTGGACTTCTTATGTCAAACTAGTATCATATGTCATTCAATCATTAACCCATTTACTTATTCATTTAAAAAATATTTACTGGGTACCTCTCTGTGCCAAGCACTTGTCCTGGGTTCTGGGGATAAAGATGACAACAACCTGCCCTTGTCCTCAAAGGGCTTACTGTCTGGTAAGTGCTGGTTGTGCATAATCCGTCATCTTGTTATGTAGGTGCATCTGGTTATAAGCTTCAACAACGGGGGAAAGGGGAAGGCGAAGCTGTTGGAATGCCCACACATTGCAGTCTCCAGCTACAGAACTACTGGGCACTGCTGGCCAGGCCTAGCTGAGCTGATTGTTCCCTCTCTGCTGCCTGCAGCCTTCTCTTCACAGCTTCTCCCTTTTCTGGAGAGAGTAATAATCTAAATGTTTGTAAATCCCTTTATAGAGTGCTTCCTAACTATTATTTCAGTTGATTTTCACAATTCTGGGAAGAAAAAATAACTGTCTCAGCTTTCAGGTGAACAAGCTGAATTTCAAGTATTTTCTGATTTATTCAAGCTGGTAAGTGGCAGTGCTGGGATTTGAGCCCAGGTCTGCTTGGTTCTAAGTGCCTTGCCTTTTTTACTGCATTTTTCCTCTTGCCCCGTGTAGTTGAGGATAGACTTCCTGGAAATAGTCAGTTTAGTTCTATTTGACAAGACTTTACCAAGCATCTACCATATGCCATGCTCTGGGCCCTGAGGACAAAGACATGCATTAGACCTCATATCTGCCTTTAGGAACTCCATGTTTAATGGAAGAGACCAGCACTGAATAGATGATTGACTATGAAGCGCCAGGATTTAGGTTCCTTTCTCATTACCCACAGCAATGGCAGTAGTGCCTTGTGGATCACAGCACCATTTCATCATGAGGAATGGCTGTGGCTTGGATTAAAACTGTAAAGCTTAGGATAAGAAGTCAGTTCTCAGGTCATGGGCTCACTTAGCCCTCTTGTGGCTAGGATTAGATCTAAGACCAGATCTAGCTAAGTAAGCTGTCTCAGGAATAAAGGAAGCCAAGCTGTGACTCCTTAGTGACAGTGAGAAGCATGGAACCTTCAGTGCATAGAGTAGGGATGTTCTAGGCCCATCACTAGGCAGCATTGTATAATAGAAAGAATATGGCAGATTTGAGTTTGTTTCTTGGCTTTGCCACTTATTCATTGTGTGACTTTGAGCAAGTTACTCAACTGTAAGTCTCAGTTTTTGTATCTGTTCTAATAATAGAACTGGGCTCTCAAAATCATGAGAACTAAATGAGGTATTGTATGTAAAGTGCCAGAACAGTAGGAGATACACAGCAGTTGCTTAGTAAATGTTAGCTAGTAAATGCTTTTCATTTCTCTCATCACTTAGAAGTAGATAGCATTCAAATTTGTGGGTTTCTTTGACAAAAAGACCATACAAAAGATAACACTTATATTGATCAGTCAGATGAAATCCAGTATACCTGATAGAAGTTCTCTGAAGAGGAGCCCCAAGAATTCCCAGGCTTGTAGGAAGCATCTGATTTTACAGAAATTTATGAAGGAGAGGGACCCAGCAGCTTATGATTAGACAAGTGAGTCACTCAATGATAGGGCTGAGACCAGAAACTAGATCTCCTGACCCTCCCACTTCCTACCAGTGCCTTGTGCCTCTCTTGTAGGAGGACTCGATTGCTTCCCAGGACTAGAGAAAGAACTAGCTGCTTCTGCATACCCAGGCAGGAGTATAGACACACACTGATGTTAGAAGCTTCTTTTCTACTCGGGGAAACAGAGATATGCATTTGAAAAGAGCATTGACCTTATGGAGTAGTATAGTAGTAAACGCTCTCTTGTGGGACCCAGACCAGCGTTTTTCAGTCTTTCATATCTTAGACTCTTCTCCTCTTAATATCCACTGTGTTCCCACAGAAGAGAAACAAAGTCTAGTTTTTCTGAAGTCATTTCTTGTGTATAGGCCTACTCTTATTAGAGTTATTATTAACAATATGGTTGAAGGTCATAAAAAATTACAGTAATCTGGGAGCAAATGACAGTGACTCAAGTACAAGCTAACTAGATGTGTAGTGTTTGTCATCAGTAGCTTTATATTTAATGAGTATTAAATATATTCATTATTGAACATATTTAATTGGGTTAGGATTAGGATAATTCAGAGATCCCCAGAATCACTGGACATTTTGAAAAGGCTGGACAGGAGGAGAATGCATTTATAAATGGTGGGAGTGTAGAAGATATGTAGTAGGTAATCCCTGTAAGGGGAAGCACAACAGCAAATTTACAGCTGGGCCTGGGAATGGGCACAATGGATAGTCCTCAGAGAATAGGATACTCAGGAGAGGTGGACATGTGTAGAAGGGTGAACAAATTCTTGGTAAATGTTATGTGTCCCGTGTAGACTCTGTGTTCTAAAGTGCAGAGGAGAGCAGTCACCAGCAGCTAGAAGTCATGGAAGTGTTTCTGGAGGAGATGGGCAGTTTTACCAGGATCCTTCCTGGCTTTGGTGGCAGGGAACTGAATACCTACTCTTTGCCTCAACAGGCTCGCTGTAACCAACACCACCATGACAGGGACCGTGTTGAAGATGACAGACCGGAGTCATCGGCAGAAGCTACAGCTAAAGGCCCTGGACACAGTGCTCTTTGGGCCTCCTCTCTGTGAGTCCTGTGGAGAGAAGGGCTGCTGGTGTGCCATGGAATCCAAGGCTGTTGGGGTGTCTGGGCTGAGGTGCTGGGTCTCCTAGGCACACCTGCAAGGCAGTGCCTCCACTTTTTCTGCTGCTGTTGAGATGAAATGGTTTTACCTTGTAGTCCATCCAGCTATCAACATCCATTCATTAGATATGTTAATAAAACATCTGCTTTGTGCCAGTGCTGTGCTGAAACCTATGGGGAGACCTGGATGAATCATATTCTGCCCTAAAGGGATAAAAATGAATGTTCTAGAGAGGTACACAGTACTTCTGAGGTTGAGAGGAAGGATGGAGAAGGCATACTATTGAAGAAGTGGCGTGTGAGCTCTGTCTGTAAGGATGGGTGTGGCCTTATTCCATAGAGGTGGCTGGGGAGGGCATTTTGGATGAAGGAAACAACCTGAGCAGGAACACAAATGCTAAAATATGAAAGTTATGCTGAGGGATAAAAGTAACCATAGGGGCTGAATGCTGTTTAGCTGTTTCCTGCTCTCACTGTGTGTCTTCAGAATGTATGAACTAATTGTTGAACATCTTGTGTCCTTCTGTATCGATAGGGGACTAAGTGGGCTTTCACTGCAGCAATAGAGACACACTCAGGCCTAAGGAAGAGCATTTTCTTCATCCAGGAGTTAGTTGAGAGAATTAGGTGGTTCAGCTCCTGAAGATCCTGCAAGAGCCTGACATCTTATTTCTTATTCTAAGTAAACTCTGGGGGAACAAATATTTCTCAGAAAATTAGCCCTGACCAAACAGGCTCTTAGGGTTCACTCCCTGCCATTTGAGAGCTATTGGCATCAGTTGAGGATGCCAGCAGCAGAATGCTATAGAGCCAAGAACCAGTCCAGAGAAGCGGCTGGCATGTGGGGTGGGAAGTGCTTTATGGAGTAGTGATGTTTTAGAATTAATTGTACTGATAGTTGTGTAACCTTGTAAATATGCTAAGACCATTGAATTGATTTTGAAGGAGTGAATTTTAGAGTGTATGAATTATATCTCAGTCATCATCATCATGTACATCTAGATTTGTTTTGTAATTCCAGGACTTTCATATAGAGAACTTGTAAAGTTTAGGAAAGCATCTTGGTCTCTTTTCAAAATTGCCACTCACTGTGAGACCTTGTTTAGGTCACTTTTCTCAGAGTGTGTTTTCTGATTTGTATTATAAAATAATTGAGCTAATGGATCTTTAAGATTCCTTTCAACTGCTACCTTCTATAATTTTGGGGAGAAACCCTTTGGTTGATTAAGGGCCTGTATAAAAGACAGGAGGTGTGTTCCCTACTACTACTACTGTCTATATCCTATACTTTTAGGAATTCTGTGACCCTTGCCTTATCAGAGGATCTTTGGCCATTCAGTTCTCTCATCTAGAGTTAGGTTTCCTCACCTGTAAAATGGACTTGGTCAGTAAGTCTCTCACTGGCTCTCATTCAAGGTCTCAGATAGAACTGGGTATACTCCTGGGAGCTATGTTGGGATCCATCAGCTGTCCTGATGGGAAATATTGTTTTTATAGTTTCCTACTGATGTTTGTTAAAGAAAAATTTTGAAAATTGCCAGGTGGAATCTGAGGAAAATATCAGGAAGCTCTTTGGCAGGAGACTCTTGCAAGGGTGGGGCCATGTCTGGTGGGACCTGCAGAGAATCCCTTGATCTGTGTCCCTTTAGGCTCTGCGTTCCCATCCGAGCATGGACTAAAACCCCTAGTTCAGTGCTGTTCCCTGTCCAACACCCACACACGACTTACAATGAGGGCCTGCACTGGCTCTGACCTGTGTTCTGCACCTGGATGAGTTCCTAAGGCTATGGCTCTCACGCCTCACCATAAGGCATGTAGTAGACAAACACCCCAACAAACCTGGGCCAGCCAGGGCTACCTTGCCCAGCCTTAATGAAAATCCTGCCATTGGCATGAGGAGTGAGACATCTCAAAATCGATGGTTTGTTGTGCAGCAGCCAGGAGGGTCCGCTGAGTTCACAGGTCCGCTGTGAACCCATGGGCTCACAGCAGCTTCAGAGCTTGGGAAGAGGGAGAAGGGATCAGACTGGCTCAGTAGAGAGTCATCTTGGGGTCCATTTTCTGACAGTAGAAGACATTTCAGTCCTCCCCATGTGGCTACAGAGTAGCACATGGCCTTTTGCAGACTTTTCCACTCTGCAAAGTTGGCCATAGGCTTGGAGGCTCTTGTGGGGGCTCCCCTAACAGTGCCAGTGATCATGTATTAGTTGTGCTCTAAGAAGCAAAGGCCCAAAGGCAGTGTCCACTTTGAGGCCTAAGCTGATGTCTCACTCTGGCAGCCGATCATTTGTTGAGGGGCCTTTTTCTCCTCTGCAGATACTTTCTCAGAGAAAATGAGGCTCAGAGAGATGAGGTGAGTTTTTAGAGGTCATTCAGCTTTTATGTGGCAGAGCCATGACTTGAACGCAGTGCTGTTTTCTACTGTATGGCCCCACCCTCTACTTCTGTTAATTGGAAACAAGTTATAATACAGAGTTCCAGCTTTGAAATCAAGCAAACTGGCTCTGTCACTCAGAAGTGTTGTGACCTTGGGTGTGTTCCCAAGGTTGTCTATGTCCCTATTTCCCCTAAACAAATGGTAGCTACTATTTCCAGTGTGCAGTGTACCTGTTGCAGGTAGTCTTGGGCTAGGGGCTACCGTGCCCTTGGTGCTTTCAGCAGGAGTATCGTGAAGCAGGCAGGGAGAGGCCTGCCAAGGAATTGCTAGGGTTGGGGGTAGTTGTGGAAAGGAAAAGACAAGACTATACCCAGTCAGCCTTCTTCAGTGGCTCAGATAATAGGGAAGAGTCCTTGGTAAACAGGAGTGGCTGCCTCTTTGACATAGCTTGCTGTGGTCTCTGTCAGCTCTATCCTTACCTTCTTTCTCTTTTCTGTTATGTTCCAACTCACCCTTCAAGCCTTCCCCAGGATACCTTTGTAGCCTCTTCCCAGGCATTCTCAACCCTTCTCTCCTACTCTCCTCTGGGAAGTCACAGCCCTTTGTACACGCTTCCTTTGTTAACATTCTCTTTCCCTGTCTGTTACCATTTAAACTGGGAACTCCTCAAGGGCAGGAAGAGCTTTGTTCATCTGTCATCAGCACTTAGCATAAGGCCCAGCAAGAAGTAGGTGTCAGGTGATGTATCCTCAAAGTTCTGCAGGAGGAGGCTGGGAGTTGCCAGAGCTATAGGACTGAGGGGTGATGTTAGAAGAATCCTTTTCACCTTGGTCGTGCTACCTGTGGAGCCTCTTTGGGTAGGTGAGGCAGCCAGGGCACTTTTGGGGCCACATCCAAAAGGGAGGTGGGTCCAGGGATTAGTCATTCCAGGTTAAACAGACACCTTAGCACAGAAGGCTGTGTAAATGACAAAAGAAATTCCTAGCACATATTTTGGCAGTAAGGGATGAATATCTGTGTCTGTCAGGGGCAGGGTATTGTGGGCAGTAGAGTGGGTGGACAGAATAGATTGGGAGTGAGGATTCCAGAAAATGATAATGATTAGAGGCTCACATTCTCAGTGCTAACTGGTACCTTGAAAATTTTCACCATTACCTCTGACTCTGTTAACATGTCAGCATCTCATTAGTTTACACTCTTCTCCCCTTCTCAGGCCTGATTGTGTTAATAGTTGACCTCATTTTGCTGAAATCTATTTGCAGCACTTGGACTAGGAATCCCTGCCACCCTCTGGATTCTCAGATCCCAGCCAGCTCTGTTCACTTGGCTAGCCACATCTGCTTTCATGAAACCTCTGTGGTCTTTCTACCCTGGCTATGTTCCCTGGGTGTGAGGTGGATTCTGAGAGCTGGGCTTGTATAGAGACTGTGTAGGACAGCTAGCCGTATTCTTCATATCACCAGGAGCTGGTATTTGCCCTTCACATGCACTTTATATTGTAAACTCCACCCCCCTCCTTTTGGGCTAAAACCTCTCTTCCTGCTCTTTTCCCCTGCTTCCCACCTTTGCCGAGCACTTGCTTTGGTCAGGCTCTATGCTAAGTGTGGGGCTACAGAGATAAATTAGTCTTGTGCCTGGCCCTGAGAAACTCACAAACTATCAGAAAAAAAGGTGACTGATGTGTAACTTGAAAAACACACAAGGCAGTCCCTGAGATAGCTAGAGATAAGCCTTGTTTACCTGTCTGAAGAATGGATTAATTAGGAAATCCTAGTTTAGAGGACAAGGAATGGAAGGATCTCTGTGGGCTGTGATGGGCTGGGACAGTAGGTAGTAGGAACTGAAGAATGGGAACAGAATTATGATGGGAAGAAGTACATCATTCATTAAGCATAGACTAGACATTTGATTTCCCTATTTTCTCCTCTTTTTCTTGTACAATAATTTGTAGATTCTGTATTTAGCATTCTCCAGAGAAACAGAACCAGTGGGACATGTATATAGATATTTATAAGAGGCCATTTATTATAGGAATTGGCTCATGTAATTAGGGAGACCAAGAGTCCCATGATCTGCCATCTGCAAGCTGGAGAACCAGGAAAGCCTGAGAACCAAGAGAGATGATGGTGTTCCACAGGCTGGGAAATCAGAGACTTGATGGTGTAAGTCCCTGTCTGAGTCCAAAGACCGGAGAACCAGTACTGGTGTAACAGGAGAAGATGGATGTCTCAATTCAAGCTGAGAGAGCAAATCCACCTTTCCTCTACCTTTGGTTCCATTCAGGCCCTCAGCAGCCTATGGATGATTGGATGATGCCCACTCACATTAGTGAAGCTGATCTTTACTCAGTCTACTTATTCAAATACTTCTCATGAAGAAAACCTCATAGACACCCCCAGGAATAATGTTTTACCAGCTATCTGGGCATCTCTTAGCCCAGTCAAGTTGACACATAAAATTAACCATCATAGATTCGTTTAGGGCTGTGGGGTTCAGCCCAGGGCTTCACTGGAGGGACCTGACAATTCTCACATCAGCTTCTCCAGCTCCTGTCTGTTTCTCAAACTCCATAGCAACATTCCTAATTACTTATTGGATATGTTGATCTGGAATATTTCCAAAATACCTCTAAGTGCTTTCATTTGCAACTGTGCATTTGATCTCTTTAGTAATTCTGTGATAACACATTTTACTGCCAAGGAAGCTGAGATTCAGATGGAGGAAGTGAATTTCCTAACAAATTGCGGCAGAGGGCAGCATAGAACCCAGACTTCCTAATACTCAGTGTAGGATGCCTCCTTCAATGGCAGAATTTCTCTGTATGAGGCCTATGTTTAACTGAAAGGCCTTTCCTCATGGCAATGCCACAGTCACCTCCCAAGATGCTGGTAGGAGGGAAACTAAGGCCTTGGAATTCTTAGTCACATAAACTAGGCCAGGAGATGCAGGCCTCTTCATGGGAAAAGATATTACATGTAACAAAGCAGAATCAATACCTGCTGTGTGAGTAGTGAGTATGAAAGTTGTAATGACAAAGTGGGGTGTAGCAGAAAGGTCATGCAGTCAGGCACATCTGGATTTGAATCCCAGCTCTGTCACTTTTTCTGAACTCTAACAAGTAGTGCTTCTATGAACCCCAGTTTTTTTTGTCTACAGAATGGGACAAGTGATGCTCACGAGGGGCTACAGAGTAAATCAGCCGTGTTAGACTCATTTTCTTCCCACCAAACTTGGTCGCTCATAGGATGTGACAGTGTAGCTGAACTTCCACAATACATTTGACAAGGCAGAGGGATGTATGTATGGGTTGGATGCTTGTACATTTAAGTGGAGTCAAAACTGGTTGAAGAGATTCAGTGGGTACTGATAAGTGAAAGTGTTACCTTAGGTCCTATGCTTGGCTCTGGCCATTCAGAATTTGTATTCATGACTTGGATGAGAATATGAAGCTGGGAAAAAATAGCATCTTGTTCCAAATCGATCTGGACAAGGTTGAATATGGGATTGAATAGAATAGATAGGTGCCCAATCTGCATGCCCATCTTAAAAATTTGAAGAATTTGAGGTAATAGGTGGAGCGTGCCAGCTGCATGGAGTCTTGTTTGAACAAGAGTGCCTCTGACTTTCTGTAGGAATGTGTATGGGATGTTGGAGATGAGAAACCCTGGGAAAGGAGGCAGAGTGTACCCCAGCCTCTGGTCTGGTAGAGACTATGTAGGAGGCTGGTGTGTTCCAGAAAGAAAGGCAGCTCACCGTGCTGCAGAGATATCCCTTCTTAGGGCCTGAAGGGAGGAGAGTGACGCCTTGAGTAAGGCTGCAAGTGTAGGCCTGCCGGTTTGGGGGGGGGGGGGCGGGGCAGAAGGTGGCCACTAGAGGGCCCTGAGTTTCCTCTATGAGAATCTGGCATAAACATGTGAAGGACAGGGCTCCCACCCTGGACCTAGTAACTCCCCTCCCCAGATGGAAATAGAAGGCACTAATCTGTCTTTGATCCCTCACCATCCCCTTGTCCTGCTGTTCAGCCTTTCATCGAGGAGCTATGAACATAACCCTTTTTCTCAGTCTGGGCCTCATTTTCATGTGGTTTCCAGCTACATGTGTCTTTTTCTGTTTAGACTCTGCCTCAGTGTAGTGGTCCCACCTAGGACCTTTTGGATGCCCATTAGCCTCTTGTCCTTCCCAGGCACTGGGACCCTGTCAGTCCTGCTTTTCCCTCCCCAACCTGAGGGTAACCAGCTGTGCACAGGAGGCCATTCCCTCTTTTTTTCCTTCCCTGGCTCCCACATCTGGGGTCCTCTGAGCCCACAGCTACTCCATCCCAAGTTGAGTACAACCCACTCAACTTAAAGGACTGCTTCAGCAGCAGTCCTCTTTTCCTTAGGTGTCTCTTTCCAGTCTCCTGTGCTGTGGCCCAGGGCCCACATCTGGCATACTAGGAACAAGGTCAGGCTCCAGGGGTGCCCCTCTTCTGGTTGGCTCAATTCTCAGGACATGATTTTTGCTCTTATCTTCTGCTATTGTTCCTTGGTTAGCATTTTAGTTTTGCTCTGAAGACTGATTATTACTCTGAGTCTCAGCTGGTGGCTGGGGCCCTGGCCAAGTGGCCAATGCTGCCAGGCATTCTCAGCAGATAGCTCTGTCCCTCTGGCATGTGGCATGTCTTATCTATATCAATCTCTTGAGGCTATTCCTATTTTTCCTGGTCTGCAGATTGAGCTACAGCCTAGGAGTGCTCTCCATAGATGAGACTTGCAGACCTTTACCTAATCTGGGCTTTGTACCTTGTACCTACAGTAGCCTAGTAGCCCAGGAGACCCAGCTTCTATAGTAACCTCAGTTCCATGGCCAGACCTCAAGCTCTAGTCACATTGCTTTATACCCTCACCAGCCATCTCCTTCTACCTGCTGTGGCACCCTAGCATTGCTTACCTTGTAAGATGGAAGCCAGTTCATCTGGGTACATGGGCTCATTGCAGACCTGAGATGGCCAGCATGTATTGAGAAAGCATTAGTGCTTTCCTCTTCGGTGCATATTAGGGAAGTACAATTTAATAAGCCTCTTTATTGCTCTAAGGCCTCTCATTGTTTGCAAACTAGGCCTTGACTTAGTAGAGAAATAGGCAGGGAGCTTACTATAATAGTGTATGGCAAGTGTGTGTCTAAGAACAGAAAGTAGTTTCTTGTGAATGGTGGGAAGGCTTCATGGAGGAGGGGATATGCAGTGGAATCTGCAAGGCTAAGTGTGCAGTGGGCAGTCTGACTCACCATGCCCTTCCTCTCTGGCAGTGACTCGCCATAATCACCTCAAGGACTTCATGCTGGTGGTGTCTATCGTTATTGGTGTGGGTGGCTGCTGGTTTGCTTATATCCAGAATCGTTACTCCAAGGAGCACATGAAGAAGATGATGAAGGACCTGGAGGGGTTACACCGAGCTGAGCAGAGTCTGCATGACCTTCAGGAAAGGTAAGGCCCTGCCCCTTCCCCACAGCCCTGGTGCTGCCAGCTTTTGGGAGCCGCCTGATTCCATTTGGGTTGTGGGCTGCCTGGTCCCTGAGACCATGCTGACATGGCTGCCCAGGCTGTGCGTCCTTCCAAAGCTGCATTGGGAGTCCAGGTTCCTGCCATTCTGGTTACATGGACAAGTATTCTTCTCAGGGCAGAAACTTATTTTCGCTCTGAACTTCAGAGGGAGAAACATGTTGCTCTCAGAAGTCCTGAGCTTCCCTGGCTGGATGGCTTGTTAGGGGTTATTCTATCCTTCACCCTACCTTTGCTTCGTTTCCCATAGAAATAGATACAATGAATTGTCCTTCACCCTTCCCCAGAGAAACCTCACAAATCTGCCTTCCTAATACCTCCTAAATCTCATAAACACTCACTTGTTGTAAGACTTTGGGTAAATCCCTTTCCCTTCTAGGACTTATTTTCTCATGAATGGAACTAGGAGGACATTAATGGCCTAGCTCGGATAGTCTGGGATTCTGCCTAACTAAAACATGGCTTAAAACTATTGTAGAAGATATAGCTGTGAAAGAAAGATGCCAGTCAGTCTATCTAAGTACTTCCTGATATCTAGTAACCAGCTCTGTCCTGGGAATTGTAAGGAATTCACTGCTCCTGGGGCAAGAGAGCTCACGTATGAGGAGCAGTGAGCGCACACTTGTGCAGTGACTCAGTGTCAGCTTATGGCATGATACCTCTAAGGACAGGAAGAGCACAGAAGCAGGAAGTGAGTGATGTCGATGGCCTTAAAAGATGGGTAGGACGGTCCTGGTAGTTAAGGTTGAATGTGTAGTGGAGCCAGGCGCCTGGCGCCTTAAGACTCATATGGAGAAATTTAGTAGGATGCAAAAGGCAACATAGAAGCAATACAGGTATTTCGTTTTTCGCTTTGTTTAGGTTTTGTAAAGAGGAAAGGCCCACTTTAGGACCGTCTTCTAGAAAATTATTCTGGCAGCCTAGGGAGTCTAGTGGGAAGTCTTTGCATAAATCTATGTAAAAGGAAATGCAGTCTGGCTCTTTCTGTTATTTTTAAGTGATAGATACTATTTTCTTTGGAGGGATGAGGGAAGGATTTCTCGTGAGCTAGGTATAATTAAGTACTTAAAAGTATTATTGTTTTTAATCATTACAACACAGGTTAGAAGGTACTATTATTATCCCTATTTTAGAGTTGAAATGAAGGCTCTGAAGGGTGAGTGCTTTGCTTAGGGTCACGTATCAGTAAGCAGTGAGCTAGGAATTTTGACACCCGCAGGGTGCTACCTCAGTAAAGGCAGCCTGGACAGATTCATACTCATGGTCGAGCCTTCTGGGGGACAATAAAAGGAGTTTTATCTCTGAGCTGATTTTTGGCTACTTTGTTGGGCCCCTTGATCCTGGGCCCTTTGCCAATTCGGGGCTAAATGCTGCTGTCTAGGCAGTCCCATTCTTCATTTGTCTGAAAAACATGTACTGTTTTCATTCCAAAGGCAAAGAATCTAGGCAGGAGACATTCCAAGTTTGGGGATAAAACTAAGCTCCCAGCCCTGCCTGCTCCCCAAGGCCTACAGAGCTAATGACCACTGTGGTGGCACTTAGAGAAGCAAATGTATGCACACACCCAGAGCTGGGCTCACACTTGTGTGCACACACATCCTCTGACAGTGTTCAGAGCTACATGCCACCTCCTCCCTCCTTACTTCAGTAGGCCTGCACTGCAAGCCACTGTAAAGCTATTTTTTTCAGGACTCCCAATATTTTGGGTGCATAAATGTAATGAATGCTACATGCACATTCCAGTTAGGATTTCATTGGGTTTCAAAATAATTCTTTGATGCAGGCAGGAATTTTGATTCCTGCTTAAAAATGAAGAAACTGGCCCAGTACAGGGAACAGACTTGTCTATAGTCATGACTGCTTAGAGCCAAGGCTTGCACTCAGCTACATAATTTTCTTGTAATGCTAATTGATTGCTGCCTTCAGGATGCTCAGTCTTCTGTGCAGGAGATGGAGTGGGGCAAGGCTTGGTGATACATTTATTTGCTTGATTTCTGCTCTCAATAGTGTTTGTTGATTTTCATCTAGTCTAGATCCTGTTAGGACTATAAAAGTGGGTCAGTTTTGATTCTACTTTTAAAGGAGCTCCCTATTATATGAAGTAGACAGATATATCATAGGCTTTTCTCAAGAGGCTGCTTTCAGAGAGGATAATATTTCAGGGAAGAATTGAATCCCTAATGGTGTAATTTCAGGGAGTAGCATCTTGGAGGAATACAGTAAAGGAAGGTACTCAGCCAGAAAAGGAGATGGGGGGCAGGAAATGGCGCCTCTGGTTTGTTTTAGCTGTGCTTGTAGCGCCACCTGGTGTGAACCTTGAGGAGGTTCAACTCCCTTTCTCTCCAACAAATTGGGCAGAATACTACCATTTGTCAGCAGTAAGAGCAGTCTAGACATTTCTCCCTCTCCCTTCCCACTTGTACCAACACATCTTTTGAGGTTTCCAATACTGATGACCAGTGTGTACTTGGGATCTGTTAGAGACTGAGTTCTGTTTCTGCCTCTTCTGTGTCACCTACTTTTACCTACTTAACTCAGTGGCCAGTGCTCTTCTTTCTGGGTACTGCTTGTTCTGTTTTTTTTTTTTGCTGTATCTGAAGTCTAAGCCATATATCCCCTGTCTTCTTCATCACCATTTCCCCTTCTATCCCAGTCCCCTGGTATCTTGGTGGTTCCTACTAAGGTAGGGAGACCTGACAGTGGCTAAGTCCTTCCCCTCTTCCAGAGGGATTAGTAAACTCTTATTCTTTCTTCTGGATCTAGCCCATGCTTCGCCTTTCCTGACGCGTTTCAGGTGGAGTTGATCACTCCATCCATTGGGCTCATCCAACACTTTGTGTATCTATCTCTTGTAGAACTTGTCACATTGTATAGAATTATCTGTCTAAATTGAATTAGATAATGAACTCCTTGATGGCAGAAACAGTTTTCTCATTCATCTCCATATATCTAGGGCTTAGCACAGGATGTGGCATTTAGTGTACATCTGAAAGTACTGGGTAAATGAATGAATGAATGAGTGAGTGAATAAAATAGTTATATGGAGGAAGAAGGAAGGAAGGAAGGAGGTTTAGGATGGATGGAAGACTAGTCAGTGAACAAAGGGAATGTGTGGATAGGGACAAATATATATATTTTCATTATAACTGATACCCTTGAGATCTTAGCCCCCATGGAAGATACTAAGGAAAAGAACTCAGGCCTTGGGGAAGCAGGGGGCTCTCTCAAGCTTTGCCCTTTGGCATGAATTTCATTTTTATGTATTTCTGGCAACAGGTGCTCAGGAGTCCAAGAAGTGCGGCTCATGATTCCTTTCTCATCCTCCTTAAATTTCCCCACTACCACCACCTCATTTATATCTCAGCTGTCAGGCTTTCTCTGGATCTTTGGTCTAGCTTGCAGGGTATTCTCCATTTGTGAACCTTCCAGACACCTGGTATGAGGGGAATAACTATGGGATTTGAAGTCATACAGATTGGAATTCTAGTCTCAGTTCTGTCAGTGGTCACTTCCCCTCACAAAGCCTTCATACCCACACCTGTCCTAGGTTGATCATGATATAATACTGTGTGTCATTACATGCAGGGAGGACAAATGTGAACTATCTAGTAAACTAGTAGTTGTCACAACCTTTATTAGTGGCAGAAAAATGATGGTGGCCAGTGCAAGAAGTATGGTAATGACTGTGGTTTGTGTTGGTGCTGAGCTAACTCAGCCAGAGTCAGCAGAATAGGGAGAATATGTGCTGAGTGCTGGAGCCCTTATTTTCCTTTCCAATGCCATGACTCGTGGCATGTTGGCTGGGACCCCCTTGCCTGGCCTCCTCCAGCTCCCTGCATCGCCCCCCAGGCTGCAGAAGGCCCAGGAGGAGCACCGCACAGTGGAGGTGGAGAAGGTACATCTGGAGAAGAAGCTGCGTGATGAGATCAACCTTGCCAAGCAGGAAGCCCAGCGACTGAAGGAGCTGCGGGAGGGTACTGAGAATGAGCGGAGCCGCCAAAAATATGCTGAGGAGGAGCTGGAGCAGGTAGGAGAGTCTGCAAGTTACTGGACATTCTGAGGGAGTAGGTAAAGAGCAGGGGCCATAAGTCTGGCTGAAAAGTTTCATGTGTGAAGACATTGCAACATGGCTCAAAGAGCCCTGGCCAAGTGGCCCGGTTGGTTGGAGCATCATCCCGTGCACCAAAACATTGCAGGTTCGATCCCTGGTTGGGTTGTGTGTGGGAGATAACCAATTGATGTTTCTCTCACACATCAATGTTTCTCTCTCTCCCATCCTCTTTCTCTAAAACCAATAAACATATCCTCAGGTGAGGAGAAAACAGGAGAAAAAGAAATATGGCTGAAAGAATATCTTCAAGTTATTAGATTCTTACTACTAAGAATAGTGGAAAAGTTGCAAAAAATTGTCACTGTGATTTTCAAAGAACAGTGGGTAACAAATTTAGTTATTTTGTTCATTTTTTTATTGAGGTATTTAGATAGACTAAAGTGTAGAGATTATAAGTGTACAGTTGGCAAGCTTTTACATATTCATATACCTCTGTAACCACCATCCAGATCAAAATACAGAATCTTTTAAACACCCCAGAAGGTTCACTTTTGCTTTCCGCTGCCAACTGTCAGTATTCCTTCCAAGAGATAACTATGCATAATCTCTAAACCGTATTAGTTTCACCTGATGTAGAACTTCATATAAATGGCATTATGTGTCTCAGTTTTTGTGTTTGGTTTCTTTCACTCAACATTTTATTTGTAAGAGTCATCTATGTTATTGCATTATTTATGTAGCTAGTTTATTTCCATTGCTGAGTAATAAGCTATTGTATACTGTAAATTATTTATCCATTCTCCTCTGATACACATTTGAGTTGTTTGCCTTTTGTGAATAACCCTGCTGTGAAACTTGCACACATCTCTTTGTGAGCTTAGTACTTATTTCTGTTGGATATATAAAAGGGCATAAATATTTAGCTTTATTGCCAAACAGTTTTCCAAAATAGTTGTACCAATATACACGGCCACCAGCAATGTATGAGAGTTCTAGTTGAGTTACAGCCTTGGCAATTTTAGGCATTTTAATTTTATACATTCTGATATGGATGTGGTGGTATCTCATGGTGATTTTTTAATTTTAATTTTCCTAATGGCTAATAATAATATTGAATACCTTTTCTTAAATTTACCAACCATTTCATTTGGGACTCTCTAGCTTTAGTGTTCTTCAAGATGGCCTTGGTTCTTCTAGGTTCTTTACATTTCCATATTAGCTTGTCATTCCTTTGTCCCTCCCCACCCCCCAAAAAAAGTCTTGCTGGAATTTTTGTTGTGTTGGAATTATATGTATAGATTAATGTGTGTGTGGGGGGGGGGCGGGTTTGGCATTTTAACTAAATGATTCTTCCAGTCCATGAGCGTTGTTTATCCTGTCACTTTTCAGGTCTTTAAAATTTTTTCACAGCAACATTTTGTAGTTTTCAGTGTAGAAGTCATGCCCTTAAAAAAAGTCTTTAAGTTTACTCTTCCTTTTCTAGTTTCTTGAGGTGGAAGATTAGGTCAGTGATTTTAAACTTTTAATCTTTTCTAATATATGCATTTAGAGCTGTAAATTTCCATCTCAGCACTGCTTTAGTTGCATTTACCAAGTTTTGATATTTCATGCTTTAATTATCATTCAGTTAAAAAGATTTTCTATTTTTTTGAAAATATATATTTTTAAGATTTTGTTTATTTACTTTTAGAGAGACGAGAAGGGAGGGAGAAAGAGAAGGAGAGAAACATCAATGTGTGGTTGTCTCTCACGTGGCCCCCACTGGGGACCTGGCCCGCAACCCAGGCATGTGCCCTGACTGGGAATTAAACTCATGACCCTTTGGTTTGTAGCCCACACTCAATCCACTGAGCTATACCAGCCAGTGCAAAGATTTTCTAATTTTTATTGCAATTTCTGTTTTGGCTCATGGTTATTTTGGTTTGCGGGCTGAGAACCAAAGTGTCACAGGTTCTATTCCCAGTCAGGGCACATGCCTGGGTTGTAGGCCATGACCCCCGGCAACCACACATTGATGTTTCTCTCTCTCTCTCTCCCCCTCCCTTCCCTCTCTAAAAATAAATAAATAAAATCTTAAAAAAAAAAAAGAAGTGTATTGCTTAATTTTCAAGCATGGGGATGTTTCTGGTTATCTTTCTCATTGATTTCTAGTTTAATTTCACTGTAGTTATAGAACATACACTGTATGGTTTCAGTCCTTTCAAACATGTTGAAACTCAGTTTATATAAACAAACTAGACAATAGGGCTGAAAGGCAAAGGATGTCAGACTGGATAAAAAACAAAACACCCCTGTATGCTGTTTATAAGAGATATACTGTAAATATAAGGATACAAAAAGGTTAAAAGCAAAAGGAGGAGATAAGGTATGTGATACAAACACTAAGCAAAATAAAGCAGAGGTAGTTATATTAATATCAGACAAAAGTGTACTTTAGTGCAAGAAGTATTACTAGAGACAAAAATGGACATATCTTAATGATAGCCATGTGAATTCAACAGTAATATATAACAATGTTTAATTTGGATACACCTAGTTATAGATAAAGCAAAAGTTGAAAAAACTAGAATAACCGACAAATTCATAATCAAAATTAGAGATTTCAACATACCTCTCTCAATAATAAGCAGCCAAAACATCAGTAAGAATATAAAATATTTAAACATAAGTAATCCACTTGACCTCACTAACAACATTGAGAACATTTTACATTACAGTTACAGAATGCATTTTCTTAAGTGTGCACATGTTGCTTCTGCTCCATTCTCTCCACTCCTTCTGGGAATCCAGTATTAACCATTTAACTGTATTCCATGTGTCTCTTAGTCTCAATTCTGTCCTTTTTTTTT
This sequence comes from Phyllostomus discolor, assembly GCF_004126475.2. Taxonomy (NCBI): domain Eukaryota; kingdom Metazoa; phylum Chordata; class Mammalia; order Chiroptera; family Phyllostomidae; genus Phyllostomus; species Phyllostomus discolor. The sequence goes on from NC_040908.2 coordinate 122,642,568, forward strand.
TCTCTCTGTGCTTTAGTAGTTTGGTTTTTTTTGTTGATCTGTCTTTGAGTTCTCTAAACCTATATTCTCTGATCCCATTCAGTGGAATCTGCCTCTCAGATAATGTATTTTTCAGTTCTAGAGTGTCCATTTTACTCTTTATAGATTCTGGTTCCCTCTCCAAAATGTCCATGTTTTCATCTATTGTGTTTTCATCTATTGTGTTTCTTTAACATTTCAATCATACTGGTTTTAAAGCCCAGGTCTGGTAACCCTAATATCTGAATCATTTATAGGACTGCTTCACCTTGATTATTGGTTATATTTTCCAGCCTCATCTCACACTTAGTAATTTATTTTATTAAATACTGGACAGTATATACAAAAAAATAGAAGATCCTAATAATTTTTTCTGGCATCAGATATGGGGTTTCCCCTTTATTCTGTTAGGTGTGTAGGGTGAGGGCCTAATCACCTCACGCTGATCAGAGGTTGAGCTATGTTGAAAATGGGTTGTAGTTTTAGTTAAGACTTGGTCTAGTGCTCATCCATCACAGTTTCTCAGGCAAGTCCTTTCCTGATATTTTTATTGAGAGCTGGTGGATTTCTTTCTCTCAGCCCTGAAAAAAAATGTGAGAGATTCATTTCTGCCACTTGCAGGTTTTGAGTTTAGCTCTTTAGCCTCCTGCTTTTCATAGCTTCAAAATTTTATGTTTGTCTTGAGGAGAAGAGTGTGTGTTTGAGGCAAGTTCCCTCCTTCTTGCAATATTTTGTTTCCTAAGTATTATGAAAGTATGGGAGATTTTGTTCCAGTTTTTGGCCTGGCTACCTGTTCTCCTGCACAGCTTCAGGATTCAGTAAATGCCCAGCAGAGAAAATTGAATATATCTTGGGAACCCCTCAATTTGCAATTTGTTACACTAGTACTAGTACACTAGTACTGTCAACAAAAGCTAGGCCAGTTTTTCTGTGTCCCAGTGGAGTCCTGCCTGGCCAGATCCAATTATCAGTGCTCTCCTGGAATCATCAAATGCCTTCAGGGAAAAAAGTGGACGGCAGTTGTCAACTCCTCCTAGGAAGGCTTTTCCCTTTCTGGATTTTTAGTTCTTCTAGTCTAGTGATTCTCAAACTCTTTGGTCTTTAATTAGGACCTCAAAGAATTTTCATGGTGGCAGAATGTTGCTATTTACTATGTTAGAAATTAGGCCTGGGAAAAATTTTTAAAAATATTGATTAATTTAAAAGAAGTATATTAGATCTCTTACATGTTAACACAAATACTATATTTTTATGAAAAATGACTATATTTCCAAAGTAGAAATAATGAGAAGAATGATTTTTAAAAATAATTTTGCAAATATTTTAAATGTCTGACTTAGTACACTGCTGGATTTTTTGTTTAACTCTCACCCAAAGACATGCTTATTGATTTTAGAGAGAGGGGAAGGGAGGGAGAGAGTGAAGGAAGAGAAACATCAATGTAAGAGAAACATCATTGGTTGCCTCTCCTCTGTGCCCCAACAGGGGACCAAACCTGCAACCCAGGCATGTACCCTGACTGGGAATTGAACCACAACCTTTCGGTTTATGGGACACTGGCTGGGGTGCTGCTGGTTCTTATATTAGTGTCTATATTTAATCTGTTTTGATATCACTCATCAAGTAGCCTCTGGAGAACTCCACTGTTCAGTTGTGAGAGAAGGAGAATGAAAAAGGTAAATAATATTTTAGTATTGTTATAAAAATAAGTTGACCTTAAAAATGCTCTGAAAGGGTTTTGGGGGCACTTGAGTATTCCTGGATCACAGTTTGATAACTGCTGACCTCGTCTTTATTGCTTCTACAGCTTTATTCTTTGAGAAGTTTTCATAATTATAAGAATTTGTCTTTCAAAGTTTTCATAACATACAGATTTTTCCAGATGTTGTATTACATCAGAATTATTCTTTTGGCATGACCTAGTGCATTCTGTGTGGAAGTAAAGTCAGGTTATAATACTTTAAAGCACATATACGTCCGTGGTTGTTAACTTTGCTGCATATTAGAATCACTTGGAGAGCATTAAAAATTGTTTGATGCTCAAGCCAATATCCTGGATCAGTGTATTCAGAATTAGGATACAATCCAGGTATCAGGGGATTCCAGTGTGTGACAAAGTTGAGAACCACAGGCACAGAATAAAAAAATAGGACTGGTGAACTCTGACTTGCCCCAGCCTTTATCTGTTGTCTTCTAAAGGCATTTGTTACTCGTATGTACAAGATATGTCTGCCTCTATCTCTTTGCCCCCACCCCATCGCCCCATTCCCTGTTCCCTATTTTCTAATTATTTCTCCCAATAAAGTTTTTTTGAGCCTATTAGGCCATCCCTTTTGTGTGCCTGCACAACTTTCAACTTCCCTCTCTCTGCTCTCTCCTCTCTCCATTCTCCCCTTCTTAGCTTATCCTATTCTTCAAACTTTTTAAGATATAGGACTTGATCATATACTTTCAGACTTGGTGTACTAGACTCTCAAGTATCTGTTAATTCATTTTAAATATTCAAAGGTGGGAGTGAACCATTTTATAGTTCCTTTTTCAAGGAACAAAAGCCAAGTGAAGTTTGAGCCTCTTATTGGCTCTTTAAGGTATAAAGGTGTTCTGTCCTTAGTTAAGGCCTTCCTAGTTTATCTCAGCCTGTGGAGAGAACCTCAGGCCTGCTATAGGATACTTGCCCGATTGGCTGAATTTGGGCACAGTGAGATGGTTCTCAATCTCTTTTCTCTGGAATTCTGACCAGTGGACAGTCAGTGTCTAGATGGGGGGATTGTGGATCACTATACAGGTAATCTCTGAGATTGCAAGGCATCCAGTGTATGTACTATCTGTGTGTATTTTCAGACCTTTCTCACTTGAGTGCTTTGTGACTGTCCGCTTCATTGTATGATCCTGCTAAGAAGTCAGTGAGGAGATTTATGCTTACACATTGCTCTTTTCATGTCTTGGCCTCTGTTGGCAATGCCTGTGTTAGGTGTAACTATACTTTTTGTCTTCTCACCACGTGCAGAATGCCCTTCAAAGCCTGTGTGCCCTGCTTGGTGGGAGACTCATAGATAAAGTCTCTGGGCTAGAGAAGACTTTGGAGATCATTCAGGTCAATCCCTTTCTGGAATAGCAATCATTTTGAAGGTTCTATGGCAAACACGAACTCTTCACATTACCTCTCACGATGGAGAGCTCACTCACTCTTGAGAAGAAGAAAGTCTTTCCTCACGCCGAGTTGAGGTCTACTATAGGAAGCACAGGGTCACACAGCCAGCCAAATGACAGACCAGGGACAGAGCCAGATTTCTGGATTCCTAATCAAGTGCTTTGTTTTTAAGTTTGCCATATTGTGATGTCTTGAGGCCCAAGAACAGATCTCAACTCTGGGAAAGAAGATGATTCACTGAGCTGAACAGTGTGCCTCAAGAGAGCAGGGAAGATCGCTGAGATTGTGAGAAAAGGGAGATCTAGTTTGACAGCAGAAAAATCTCAGTTTGAGTTCTGGTTGATACTACAGTAGTCCCCCCAACCTGAGGTTTTGCTTTCTATAGTTTTAGTTATCTGCTGTCAAAAGCAATCCAAATACATTAAATGGAAAATTGCAGAAGTAAACAATTCATAAGTTTTAAATTGCACGCCATTCTGAGTAGAGTGATGAAATCTTACACTGTCCTGTTCTGTTCTGCCTGGGACATGAATCATCCCTTTGTCCAGTGTATCCACACTGTATATATTACTTGCCAGATGGTCACTTCATAGCCATGCTGGGTATCAGATTACTGTTGTGGCATCACAGTATTTGTGTTCAAGAAACCTTTATTTTACTTACTAATGGTCCTAAAATGCCAGAATAGTGATTCTGGCTATTTGATATGCCAAAGGAAAGCTATAAATTGTATGTATTTACAGGCATGCCTCAAAGGTATTGTGGGTTTGGTTCTAGGCCACTGCAATAAAGTGAGTATGGCAATAAAGCCAGTTGTAATCTTTGCTGGTAGAGTGTTTTGCCTTCATTTTGTAAAATACATAATATTTTTGAAGCACAATAAAGTGAAGTGCAATAAAACAAAGTATGTCCATATAGGAGAAATGGTAGTATATACAGGGTGTGGCACGACCCATGGTTTGAGGCATCCATTGGGGGTCTTGGAACTTACTCCTCATGGATAAGGGGGATTACTATGCTTTCTGTATGACCTTGAGTAGGTTATTTTCCTTCTCTGAGCTTGCTTCCTTGTGTATAAAATACAGAGAATAATCTTTGCCTTTTTTCCGTCTTGGGAGAATTATAAATCTCACATAAAAGAGCAGATTAGAACTCTGAATTCTGAAGTATAATGTAGAAGCATTGGAGAGGGTCATGTAGTAGTAAATGGACTCACATCCTCTTGGCTGCACAGGTTCGAGAGGCCTTGAGAAAAGCAGAGAAGGAGCTGGAATCGCATAGTTCATGGTATGCTCCAGAGGCCCTTCAGAAGTGGCTGCAGTTGACGCATGAGGTGGAGGTGCAGTACTACAACATCAAGAAGCAAAATGCCGAGAAGCAGCTGCTGGTGGCTAAGGAGGGGGTGAGACATGCCTTCCTGCTGCCCTTTTCTCTCCTTGCCTCCTTCCCTTTCACCTGTCCTTCTTCCTTTCTGCCTCTCTCTATCCTTCCTGTTGGGCAAAGAGATATCCTTTTGCTGGGTGCTATTTCTTTTCCTAATGTACAGCTCCTGATAATGTCCTAGAGCTTCTGGAGCAGGGAATGAGGGTATGGGGGTACTTCTACCTGCCTTCTGGGAAAGGTGCAGCAAGTGGGAAGACTCTGCTAGCTCTATACCGTCACGGGGGCAGAGTCCTCCTGGTGCGAGAGTATTGTCAGGGGATCCCTGTGCTTCTCTTGATTCCTTTATTTTCTTTCTTCCCCTACTCTTTTCCCTCTTCTTGACTTCCTTTTCCCTTTCCCATCTTCTCTTCCTTTTTCTTGTGCAGCCTAAGCTGTGCTAGGAGGAGAACCCAGCCACAGAAAAGCATCCCTCATTTTTCCAACTCCTAATCTCTGCTCTTTTTAATCCGAGGGTCTCGCCTTTACAGGCTGAGAAGATAAAAAAGAAGAGAAACACACTCTTTGGCACTTTCCACGTGGCCCACAGCTCTTCCCTGGATGATGTGGATCACAAGATCCTAACGGCTAAGTAAGTAGCACCTGTTGCCCAGCTCTGGTGATGCCATCCCGTCCTCAGAGTTTGAGGGTGTTTGGGACTTCCAACCCCAGTTCTACTTCCTAATTGGTAGCAGAACAGCTCTGGTCTCCTGTCCCATCCCTTATCCAGCTCCTACTTTGCTCTTAAGTTTATGATTTAATTGTGTTTCTTACTTACACATATCCCCTCAAATTGTTCATCTAAGAGGCCTGGTTACTTTTAAGCCTCACCCAGCCCAGCCTGCCATTCTCTTTCATCTGTCCTCAGGCAAGCTCTGAGCGAGGTGACGGCAGCACTGCGGGAGCGCCTGCACCGCTGGCAGCAGATTGAGATCCTCTGTGGCTTCCAGATTGTCAATAACCCTGGCATCCACTCATTGGTGGCTGCCCTCAACATAGACCCCAGCTGGATGGGCAGTACACGCCCCAACCCTGCCCACTTCATCATGACTGACGACGTGGATGACATGGATGAGGAGATTGTGTCTCCCTTGTCCATGCAGTGTAAGTGACCTCTTGGGTGGGGATGAGGGATCAAGCCTTTGATGCACAGACAGGCTAAGTCATTGGCCACTGCCATGCTTAAACAGCACGTGCGGCAGATACCCAGGAAGACAGTTCAACTCATGACCTTGGTTAATAAAGCACAATTCGCATCAGAATAGTCCTTTATAGTTGTCCTTTGAGTGGTTTTTCCTTGCTTAATATTCTATCTGCCCTTCTGGGCCTATTGCATTAAGTGTGTCTCCCTTCACTCTGTGTTTTTTAAATCCCTTTATTTACCACCCCTCTCCATCTACCTTTATAACAATAATCTCCCTAGTGGTTCATGATCTAAAAATGGCATTTATTTTAACTCATTTGATTTATCTTATTGCTTTTGTTTTTATTTTATATTCTTTATTCTTAATTGCTAAAGTAGAATGGAATGATGTTTCTTTCTGGCTTTTGTGTGAGACCTCAGGAAGCAACAGTCCCTTAAGGTGATAATAGCCCTAAATCCTCCAAGCCGGAAAGACATTCTTGTCAGGAGGGGTCTCCTGCACAAGCATGTCTGGCTTTGCACCTGAACTCCTGGACCTCCCCACCCTCTGTCCTGGGTTTTTCCTTTCCCTTTTCTCCCCTGTGAGTGATAAGAGCCGAGTAGAGCAGGGTTGAAAGAGATAGCACTCTATGGGAATCCTTTAGTGAATGAAGGAACTTACCCCTTGCTGGGGTAAAGTCTTCTCTGGATCAGAGGGTATTTTACATAAACAGAATAGAGCCTTATTGAAAAGCTGTTCTGGGCCCCTATCTCATGGGTGCAGAGGGATGGCAAAAAACTGGGGCTGGGTTAGCGGCTTACCTTCTGGCTCTTTAATCACACTGGATTCCAACTCCAGACAGGATTTATTTGTCAATTTCTTCAATGATACTTTGCCTCTGACCAAGCCTCTTTGTCTTCCTGGTCTTATATCTTCTCAGGCCTTTTACTCAAAGGCAACAAGGTTAGGATCACTGGCAGGCAGAGCGTGATCCTTGAATTAAAGGCTTCTTTGTTCTCTGGGTTGGGAGGACCCTTCATTAGCTCTGAGTTACCCCTTGCCCCTTGGCCCTTCCCTTATCTCATTAGTGAGCAAGCTGAAGCCCTCTGTAAATCAGATTCTCTTCTCCTTTTGGCCTGGCTGTTGGACCCCAGATGCTGCCTGGTTGATGGGGCGTAGGTTCAGTGACCGCTCTCTCTGCTCAACATCCGCCGGCTCGGATGATCAGTCCCTCTGGAAATACCCGGGTTTGAGGAGCCCCTTTGGGGCTTTTGTTTTTCCAATTTTTGGAACTAAACCAACACTCCTATTCCCATGGGCCCCTTCTCCTGCCTGTTTCACTCCCCTGCCTACTCCCTCAATTCCTTAAGCACTGTCCCTACTAACTGCAAGGAGGGGTTCGGGGGTGAGAAGAATCAGCCTGCTCAGATGAGGGGTGGAGAGAGAACACCCATGGTGATGGAAGGCTTAGGCTTCTCATTTTAGCCCAGCTAGACAGATGTCCTGGTGGCCCTTCTTCCAGCTGGGCTGGGATGGGAAGAGGGAAGGAAAAATCCTCTCCCTCTTTTCTCTTTTTCATGTTTCTCCCTTTTCCTCTCTGTTTCTCCTTCTTTCTCCCTCCCTATTCCATGCTTCCTTTTCTTCTTCCACTCTACTTTCATTCTTTGGAAGCCACCAGGCTTAGAAGCCCTGCCTCCCCATCTCTCCATCACCATGGAATTGTGCTCTCTCCCTGGTGGCCCTTCCAAGGCTTCTGCCACCCTGTAACTTGGCCTTTTTCCTATTTTTAGGGAGAACACAGGGAGGCCCATCTATCAGGGTAGAGGAGGAAAAACAAAGGTGTGAATTCTGTTTTCAGCTGGGGCTGGGAGTAAGTCCAAGGGGAATGCTCTAGCACATTCCTGAGTTACCTGGTACCCAGGTAGCCCTTTACTGGGCATGGCGGCCATCATCTTCCAAGAGCCTGATTTGTAGCATTGATCCAAGAGCTGGTTCTTTGTTGTTTACATGCTTGTTAGAGGAAATTTGGGAAGTAAAAAGAGTAAATATGAGCATCCATAGTCCCACTTTATTTGAGCACCTTTTCTTTGAATCTTCTTGTGAAATTTTAATTTTTATGTGGTCATGATAATGAAAACTGACCACTACCACTTATTGATTGCCATAAACTGTGTCAGGTACTTTAAATATATTATCTTGAAGCCTTAAGACAACCTTGTAGAATTTTATAAGGTAGGCATTAAAATAGGGATGTCAGTTGCTCAAGATCACAGCTAGAAGTGGAAAGGCCCAAACTAGGTTTCAAACTAGTTTTTTATATTCCATAGTTCAAGGTATATTTTCTTTTACATAAAATTTTTGTGTCCTTTTGATTTCCCTAAGCATTTTAATAAGCATTTTTATGTGTTTAAAATCTTTTCATAGACAGCATTTTTAATAGGTATATAGCCTTCCAGCTAATACATTCAGTTGGATGTATTATCATTTTCCCATTGTTCCACCTTTGTTTGCTTTCATGCAATTATTAATAATGATGTGATGAACGTGTTTGTGCATAAATCCTTGTCTAAACCATGACTTACTTCCTGAGGTTGGCTTTCTAAAAAGGCTGGTTCTTAGTGCTCTCCCGAACCTTGCCCCAAACCCCTATCCTACCTTGTCCTGCTTGTGTCCTCCACTAACTGCCTTGTCATATCCCTTTATATTAATGTTGGCCTCCCTCCTTTGGAATTGCCACTAAAACTGACCTGGGCACCTCACTTTCAATTTCCCCTTTTAGAACCCCTGGTGGGAGGTTTTGGGGAAGAGGTGCCCCATTCTTCAGACTGGTCACTAGAAGCCCAGAGTGGTCTCCAGCAAGCATTTCTCCATGGGCAAACCTGCTTGCCTACCAGCCCAAAGTAATCTGGCCCTTCCTCACACTGTCTTCACTCTTCTTGCAGCCCCAAGCCTGCAGAGCAGTGTCCGGCAGCGCCTGACGGAGCCACAGCATGGCCTGGGATCTCAGAGGTTGGTAGAGGGTGAGGCTGGCCACTTCTTGACAAGCCGGGCATCTCTGCGGCGAATGCGCAGCCTTTCATCTGGACAGTCTTTCAGTTCTGAAGGCCACGGGACCAGCTCTCCATCTGCCTCTGCTTCTTCTTCCTGTTCTTCTACCACCACCACCACTACCACCACCACCACCACCACCACTTCCTCCTCCTCCTCCATCACCACCATCCATGTCCACCCTGTTTATTACCACCAAAGCACTTCCTACTTCCTCCAGATGGAGCCCTACCCCGACACACCCACTTCTGACAGCACCGCTGTGATGCCTGGGCATTCAGAGAGCATGGGGTATCAGCTGTCTCTCTTTTCTTTCTTCCCTTCCTTCCCTTTCTGCTGCCTATACCTTGGCCTCTGCCCACTGGCTGCTGCTTGGTCAGCTATGGGGGTGTGTGCAATATGGCATCTTCTCCTTGTCCTGTCCTTACCTAGCCCTGGGATTCCTTAGGGTCAGCCTGACTCCTCATACCTTTCCTCCCTATTGTGTTTGGAGTTTTCTGACTCTAACCCCCTCCCTCATGGTCCCATAGCACTTTTGCCTAAACTATGCACTTTTATATCTGTTATCTCAGTGGAGTCCTCACTTCCTTTACTTCTTCATCAAAGATTTATTGAAACCTACTCTGCCAGGCTCTGCTGGGCATGAGGATTCATAGATGATAAGATTCAAGCCCAGCCATTATACTCTGACCTGGGAGAGGTACATAAATGATTATGGAACAATTTGCTTAGTGCTATGGGGGTGTTGAGGAGGGAGTGACTAACAGTGTGTTTTTGGGTGGAACACTTCACAAAAGAGGTGACATTTGTGCTAACATCCTGTGTATAGTCAAAGGAGAAAATGTATTCTAGGCCAAGGTAACATTATGTGCAGAGACATGGAGATTCAAGAAAATCTGATATTTGTGGTTAGAACATTGGATATGTGTTGGTGGGAAGGGGTAGAGAATGAAGCTAGAATACCTTTAGGCTGTGGAGAACTGCAGAAGAGTTTCTACAAGGAAGTTAATTGGTCAGATTTTCATTTTAGAAATAACGTGTTAGTAGTCTATATAAAGTAAAGGGGACAACAGGAATTTGGAAATCATTATAGTAGAGCACTAGGGGAAGTAACAAGGTCTTGGGGTGAAAGGAGAGGATTAATTTGGTAACTGGCTGTGAGGAGTGAGGGGGAGGGAGGAGTCTGTGATGACACACAGGTTTCTAGCTTGGATGACTGAGTGGATGTACCCTTCAGGAATTAGGGAACAGAAGAGGGTAAACATGTTTAGGGGTTTTGAACACGAAAAGTTTGTAGGTGGGATAGGCATTAAAATAGTTACTTTCTGAGCAGGAAGTTAAGGCTCTGAAAGGTTAAGTAGTTTTCCCTGGGTCCCATAGCTAATTAGGAGCATAACATAGACCAGACATAGACTAGAACTTGGTTTTCCATTCTAGGATACTCTGTTGGATATTTTTGTCCTTCCACAAAGTCTCAGTAAGTGAACTGGATAAGAATTGGTAGAAGGCTTTCTCCCACAGCTTGGTCTGGCAGTTGTAGGGACTGGCCCTACTGATACCTCAAGATGCTAGGCTAGGGTCAGGGATAGTAGCCTTGACATTGTCGGGAATAAGCTTAAGGGATCCTCAGAAAGTCTCTCTTCTGTGGAAGAACCTCTCATCTCTGAAGTTGTGACCATGGCCCAGCAGGCCTGGCTTCTGGGCTGTAGCCTGCTTCCCCCGTTGCTTTGTTTGGGTTCTGCCTCATTCTGGATACCAGTCTGTCTAGCTCTGCCCCTGGACCTCTGAATAGTTATCCATGAGGTCTGTTCCTTTTTCTTTTACAAAGGAACTGCCTTTAGCATTATCTTTCAGCAGAGCTGCTCATCTTCATTCTCATCTTCATTTTCATCCAAAAGCCTAGGCAGGGAGACTGCCCCTCCCAAAATAGGTGGAGAAGACTGAGTTCGTGTGGGGGCACTAGGAGATGCTATGAATCTCATGCTCCAAGGCCCAAGCCGAGGCCAGTGGGGAGGTTGGGTGGGGAAGTACCTGCATCCACCTGGCCTGTTCACTACTTAATTTTCTTTTGCACCATGCACCAGAGGATCGTCTCTAAAGGCAAACAGGCTCTCTAGTAAGGTCAGTAGCTTGGGTTGGGAGCCCAAGGCAGCCCAGCCTTTGGGGAGGGATAACACTGGCCTGAATTGTGTCAAAGATTCAGGGAGGGGAAGGTGAGCTTGTCTCAGTGGACCTTGTCCCTCCTACATCTACCCAGGCCTCCTCCCAGGTTCTTATCTTGCTTTGGGAGCCCCAGCTGATGAGGAAGGCATAGAAAGATGGGAAACACAACTAAACAGAGCTGTCTGGGAGGGCCCCAACCCTGAGACCTCTCTTCCTTGGCATTAGAAAGGTAGGCTCCTAGGATCCTCACCCCCTCAGCCCAGAGGGTCCCTTTCCCAGTGTAATTGCTCCTCAGAACTTCCTTGGCACCATGCTTCCTGGTAGTTCATACGTGTGTGGAAAAGGCAGGATATGGAGAGTATCACCTTAGGGCTTAGGGAAACAAGGGCACATTTAGATAAAAGCAAGGACAGCATCAGATATTATGAAACCAAATATTGGTAAACACTAGAGGATATGGCTGAAACAGTATTTGTAGAATGGGAATTGGAGCTGGAATTGTCTTCTGCTATCCCTTGTTTCTAGGAAGGTACTGACTAATGAGGTGGCTGCTTAGTTAACTGTTTCCTACTAAGAATTAAACCTATAGGGTGGGGAAAAAGTAGCTTTACAATGTGAAAAATAATTATAATAATAAATAATAATATAAGAATAAATTCAGTGTTTCACATACTAACAACTATAAACCTATTTTTACCCATTCCTGTATAATAGCTATGAGCCAACCTCTCGCTTTTGCGTATTTTAGAGGCCTGGAGATCTACCTAATTTTTGATCCACAAGTGTCCTCTCCAGGTCCTGTGGTGCTCTCCTCTCCCACTCCAGACACTTTCCCTTCAGCTTCCTGACTTGGATGTTTAAGCATTTCCCTGGCCCTCTCCTCTGCCTCTACTGTGGGTTCTCAGGCCTCTGGGAAAGAAGGAAGATTAAGGGATGGGCAGGGGACTCCCCCACCACATGTACCCTTTGCTCTGTAGAGACAGGAGGGGTGACATCCAGAACTGGTTCATGGCCTTCTTAGGAATTGCTAGCTCCTAAAAGGGTCTTGACTTTCTGGACTAGCCCCTGTATGTGCATGTCCTGTGGGTGGTGCCACGTCTCCATAACTCAGCCTTGCAAAGAAGCCTCTCATGTTTGGCCCACATATGAGTCTTTCAGCTTTGCCTGGACTCATCATCTTTATTCCAAGTGCTTTGCCAGCATATTTGATCCTCCAAACAGTTCTGCAAGATAACCAAATTGGTATTTTCTTCATTTGGTCTGAATTGAGGACCTGAAAGGTTAGATGATTTGTCCAAACCTCAGGCAGAGATGGAAATCGAATCACACCTTACGATTTCTAGTGTGCAGCTGTTCTGAACCACTGGTCCTTAAAGGCCAACATCTTGTCTTTCTGAACCTCCCTCCATTTTCCCTGTCAGCAGAGCTTTGAAAAAGACACCACCCTTCCTGCTGCCAACCGACTTTGGTTTGAACTTTGAAACACTTCTCTTGACCCCCTTTGAAACCTGTGAGAGGGTTGGAAGAGGCAGCATTCTGGCCTTTGGGGTGGGTGAGAGATTGTTTGCAAGGCTGTTCTAACCATCTCCTCCCCAGCCTGGGTCAGGCCCACTTACTGCATGTATCCTGTTTTTTGGGGGACTTGGTCCAGACTGGATGTGTCTCAGGGTGTGACAGGAGTAAGTGGGGGAGGAAGGCATGAAAAATGGTGACTCAGAGCAAGATGTGGGTTCTGCATTAGCTTAGGGTTGAGTCATAAGAAATCTAGGCAGCTATGGGAAAGCAGAGATGTTATTGAGGAGGACGCCTGTGGCATTAAAGCCTATGGCTGCTAGTTTAGGGCCAAGCCTTTCATTAGGGGTGGGCCCAGGCATTAGAAAGCTCTCTGCCCAACAGATGATGGTATAATGACATTTGTTTTTGCTTCTTGTCTGTCTCTTCTTTCCCCATCACTCTTCCCTTTTGTTTTTTCCTCCCCTTGGTCCTGCTTCTCCTGTTGCCTTTTTTCTTCCCCAATTTTATTCTCTTCTCCCTGTCTCTTCTCTGATTTATCCGAATTCCCTGTTCTGGCCTCCTCTTGGATCCTGTACTGTTGATTTGCTCATCTTCCTTCTGTTTCTTATACCTCTCTTTTTCCTGCATGCCTGTTCATCCTATTTTATCTCCTGCCCCTCTCTTCCCCCTCATTTTCATGCCCTTTCCTGTCTTTTCATGTTTCCTGTCTCTCCTCTTCAACTTTTTCCCTTCCCTCCCTCTCCCCCATCCTGTATGTATTCCTTCCTTCCTCTCTGCCTTGTCTTTCAGGGATTTGACCCATTCCGATTCGGAGTCCTCCCTCCACATGAGTGACCGCCAACGTATGGCCCCCAAGCCTCCTCAGATGGTTCGTGCTGCAGACGAGGCTCTCAATGCCATGACTTCCAACGGCAGCCACCGGCAGATTGAGGGGGTCCACCCAGGATCTGCGGTGGAGAAACTGCCTGACAGCCCTGACCTGTCCAAGAAGGCACTACTGGCGCTGAACCATGGGCTGGACAAGGCCCACAGCCTGATGGAGCTGAGCCCCTCAGCCCCACCTGGTGGCTGTCCACCTCTGGATTCTTCCCATTCTCAGAGTCCCAGTTCCCCAGACCCAGACACACCATCTCCAGCTGGGGACAGCCGAGCTCTGCAGGCCAGCCGAAATACACGCATTCCCCACCTGGCTGGCAAGAAGGCCATGGCTGAGGAGGATAATAGCTCCATTGGCGAGGAGGCAGACTCCAGCCCAGGCCGGAAGAAGTTTCCCCTCAAAATCTTTAAGAAGCCTCTTAAGAAGTAGGCAGGATGAGGGTGGCAGTGGCAGGACAGCTTGTCTTTCCTTGGTCTTCTGCCTCCCCTTCTCTGCCTTCCAAGATAACTGGCCCCTAGAGTGGGGCATGGGAGGGGTTGGCCCAGGGGCCTGGGCACTGTAGATACCTGCCCCCCTCCCCCTTGGGTCCTTCAACATTATTTATTAACTGACCACCATGGCCTGCCTGCCTTGCCTCCCTCCCAACCATGGGCTGCTGCTATTGCTCCCTCTCCACTTCAGTGCATGTCTTAGTTGCTGTCCCCTCAGCTACCAGCTCCACCTCTGAGGTCCAGCTTCTGTCTCTGCTGTCCCAGTTTTGAGGTTTGGTTTCTTGTTTTTCTGTCTTCTGCTTTCAGGTTCCTTCCTCTCACCACTCCCCAAGTTCCCCTAGCAGCTAGGGGGGGAAGATAGGAGGGGTAACTTCTGACACTTGTGCCTCAGATCTACTTCACCCCACCTATGATGGCTCTCTTTGCCCCAAATTGGGTCCTAAGGCCTCATATTTGAGGTTTGTTTTTTGGGAGTATGGTGGGCCAGAGGAAACCTCAGCCTGGAGCTCACTTAGGTCTCCAGGAAGTGAAACCAATTCCCAAAGAACAAGTTACTAGAGAGTTTTGAAGAGAGGCCAAGCTAAGGGATAGATAGATACTTCTCTTAGTTGGAGGATGAGTAGATGCCAGAGTTGGGGGCTACAAGGCAGTCACCTTTTGTCTCTTTTCACCCATACCTGCCTCTTATCCCTGCTCTCCTGCACTGCAGGAGGGTTTGTCTACAAGAGGTGCTGCCCAAATGCTCCCTAAGCATCGGTAATCCTGGTGCTCAGGACAATCCGCTCCTCAGGCCATAGGAGCCTCAGCCATGATACAGGGATCTAACGGGCCCTCGAGCTGTTGGGCAGGATATTGTTGCATTTGAACCAAAAGATAGTTTAAAATTGAAAAAAAGAAATCTGAATTTCCCAAGTGCCTGCACCATATATTCCCTTTGTCAGACCCCATTTTCATGTTACTGCATACCCTGGGCTAGAGGCTCAGAAAGGACACAGCCAATTTAGGGAAGGTTGTGGTTAAGGAAGAAGGTGTAGGTGAAGGTGGCTATGTGACCACTTCCCCCCACCCTTCCCACCCTCCAGACAACTCTCTCCCTTACCTGTTTTTGCTATGGCTGTAAAGGTATTTTCCCCTCTGTCCCACTCCCTGACATGCCTTTACTCTAGGAGCCTATTTTGAGCCTGGGGTAGGGGCACCTGGGGCTGGTCTTAGGAGGGGGCTAGGCTGCAGACTGCCTTGTACCCCCTGGACACCCTCACATGGGTTTTTCTGTGTTATTTCATAAGATTCTTTGAAGTCCAATAAAGCATGTAGGAGATTTTAACTTCTGCTGGCTTTGACTCTCATTGTGTTCTCTGTACTCTTTGTGGCATAGCACACAGGATGAAGAAACTATTTCTGCTTTGCCAAGGTAAAATGAAACTCTAATACACATACCCAAAAGCTCTCTGGGTAGAGTTACCAGATGAAGGACAGGATGTCCAGTTAAATTTGAGTGTCAGACAAATAATAATGTTTTTAGTATAATTATACCACATGCAATATTTGGAACATGCTGTTTTTTTATTTGCTAAATCTGGCAATCCCCTCTATGGACCATCTTGGCCCTACCTATCCTTTAGCTTCACCTATGACCAATGACTTTTAGAATTATGTCACAGGTCAACAAACAACAAGTGTTGGTGAGGTTGTGGAGAAAAGGGAACCCTTGTACACTGTTGGTGGGTATGCACACTGGTGCAGCCACTGTGGAAAACAGTATGGAGGGTTCTTAAAAAATTAAAAATGAAACTGTCTTATGACCCAGAGATTCCATTTCTTGGGTATACATATGAAGAAACCCAAATGCTAATTCAAAAGAATACATGCATCTCTATGTTCATTGAAGTGTTATTTACAATAGCCAAGATATGGAAGCAATCCAAGTGTCCATCCATACACAAATGGATTAAAAAAAAATAGCTGTACATATATACAATGGAATATTATTCAGTCATAAAAAAGAAACCTTACAATTTGCAACAGCATGGATGGACATAGAGGGTATTATGCTAAGTGAAATAAGTTGGTCCTAGAAGAAATACCGTATGACTTCACTTATATGTGGAATTTAGAGAACAATGTAAATGAACAAAGAAGAAGACTCACTGATATAGGGAACAGAGGGTTGCAGAAGGAAGTGGGTTGGGGGACTGGGTCAAAAAGGTGAAGGGGTTGAGCAGTACAAATTGGTATTTACAAAATAGTCATGGGAATGTAAAATACAGCATAGGAAATATAGTCAATAATATTGTAATGACTACGCTGCCAGGTGGGTACTGGAAATATAGGGGTGAACGTTTTTAAAAGTATATGATTGTCTAACCACAATGCTGTACACTTGAAGCTAATACAAAAAGCATTGAATGTAAACTATAATTGAAAGATAAAAAATATAAGTGTTTTCACATGAAAAATTACAGGGAGACTGGCATCTGGAGAATATACTGCTAAAGAATTATTTGGCAAGTTAAGGCTTCTCCCTTTACTACTCGACTATAAATTAAAAAAAAAACCCACTTTCTTCCTTAGAAAGAAAAAGGAATCATCGATGCTTTTAGGGAGGGGATGCCACATGAAGTTTCATAAAATTCAGTTCGTGTAGCCCAAATCACAAGCTTCTACATCAGCTTTGTATATTATATCTCATCTACTCTTATTCTCTACATTCAGTCACCAAGCCATGTCTATTCTACCTCCACAAGGCGTTCTTGCTGATCCTGCCTCTGCCACTATCCACTGAAGAAATCTAAAAGCAAATGGGTCTTGATCCGCCCCTTCTCAAAACCCTTCCAGGGTTCCCACCTCCGTCAGGATAAAATCCAAACGCCCTTGGCCGAGGAAGTTTTTTCTCCCAATCAGACTTAAGTGCTAGGCTTTCTTCTGTCTCAAGAGCCCTGGGACTCCGGGCAGCATCCGGCTATAGGTTCCAGGCCACAAGCCAACATCGGACGGCCGTCTCGTGTTATAATGGCACTGTAGTCTAGACAAGAAAAAGTGTTTTGGACGGTTAGTTTCTAATAGTTATTTCAAAAATACTCGAACCGTTTCAACCCCAGCAAGGACACGCTGCCGAGAGAGGAGTGGCCAGGACTGGCTGGCTCTGCGTACCACGTCCCGTCTCAGGCTCGGCTTCGCCTGCACACAACATGGCGGCGAGAGATCAGGTTCCCTCTACGCGAGTCCAAGCAACTGAAGCACTGTGTGAGAGGTGCAGTCAGCTGGGCCCGCCCCATACTTAATATGGTGGCTGCAGAGCAGCCTTTCCATCCGCCTGGCCCACATCCTCCGCCGCGGTGGGACTGGAGCGGTTTCCGGAGCCCCGCCTACGTTCCTCTGGAAGGTTAAGGGCGATGAAGACTTTCTGCTTTGTTAGTACTGCCCACTGGTCGGGGCGCAGGCAGCATTGAGTAACGTCAGTCGAGCGACGTCGCGTCGCATTTGCGTCACGGGTGGCGGGAGCGGGAAGGAGATTCGGATTGTCGCGCCTTTGCTTTGCAGAGGAAAGTGCTCTGTGGTCCAACTCAACTCCCTGCGCCTGAGCAGCCCCCAGAGTTCGACCGTTCGCACTCCACCAACCTTCTAGATCCTGCCGGCGCCTCAGCGCTGCAAACCCGCTTCGAATCCGTGCCGCCTCAGCCAATAGCTGCTATGCATGTGATCAAGCGAGGTGAGAGGCCAGGAAGGGGACGGTGGGGTAGTGGGGAGCGGGTAAGGGGACGCAGCTGCCGCCGCCGGAGCAGTTAGCAGCACCCGCCCGCCTCCGCCGCTTCCCGCCCTGCCCGCTGCGGCTTCCCGCCTTGTCAGCCTTGCACGGCCTACGGGCTTCCCTCATTCTCCCTCCCCCCACCGCCCGCTCCGATCTTCAGTCTGCGCCCCCTTAGCTTTGCCATCCTGAGGCATTTCAAAAGAATAACCCCTTCGCCTTTACCGAGTAGTTCCTGGGTGCGCTCAGCGCTTTTCAGGCAGTATTTTTTTCCTCACCACGAGCCCCTGAGGTAGGGTTCTCAGGTCCACTTAGCAGTTTAAGAAACTGAAATGCAGAGAGAGGTTCGGTGACTGACTGATGGCAGAGTTGATCTTTCGTGTGGGGTGAGGTAGGGGTGCGGGTCCAAAAAACCGAATTTCATACACCGACATCTCCCTGGAGTTTGCCCGTTATCGGATGCGTGTTGCCATTTGTCCCAGGAGTAGTTAGTCCCAGAGGAGTTTGGGACAATGACTACCTGCTCTTCCCCGTGATGGGAAGCGATACAGAATGAGGCTGGGGGCGGGGGGGAGGAAGACATCTGACTAGATGGGGTCCGGGACGGCTGGGCACTTGTATTCTTCCTCAACAGTTATTTCCCGTTAGACTTGCTGAGTACCTCGTTTGCGCCAGCCTTTTGCTTGGCTATGTAAAATTAGGAGAGACAGGGAAAGGGCTTAATGAGGTTAGGGGAAAACAAGAGCAAAACGTACTTCTAACAGAGAACCATGTGAGACAGGTAGGAACAAGTTTTGAGTTGAATCGACTTGTCTGTGTTAAAGCAATAAAGTTACTTAACAACTGTAGGCTCTTGGTAAGTACTAGTGGGCTGACTGGATGTTTGTTTTATCCACTAGGCTTAGTTTCAAAGATGGGACTTTATGCCCACACTTAGCACTGGACCTGCCATGAATACATGCTCAAAGAATGAATGAGAATAATTATTTTTAAGTATAGGATATAATGAGTGCTGTGGGTAGGCAGGTAGTTGATTTGGTTGTGGCTAGGTGGTTTAACTATAGGCAAGAGATGAAGAAGTGGACAGTGGTTGGCCCTTCACCCTGTCTTTAGTATCTTGAGAACATTTTCTGAATTTCCCTAGTGTCCATTTTAGCTGATGAGACCAAAGACCAAAATACATAGTGCACTTTTATTGGTTAAGCCCTGTGATTCAGAGATGTACATCAAGTTTTTTAGACCTGTAGAAAAAAGGTATGGAAGGATGAGGATGCTCTTATGATAAATCTGTAACAGAGATGAATTGAAAACGTGCATATAGGTTACTGGAGTAGGTAACACCTTTGTGTTGAATTTTTAACCTTTTGGGTCCACTTTCAAATACTGTAAAAAGTACTACCTATACAAGTTCTAAAAGGCAGGACTTATATTATTTCTCCAGAGAACATAATGTGATTCAGATGGTTTGGTAGAATCTTTCAGTGTAGTGTTCAGCAAGACTTGTTAATATACAAAATTATACTTAGATTTGTTTATTTTATTTTTAAGTTTTATGTGCTAGGGTTTGTTCCCTTGTTTTTGATATGCCAGTGTAGTAGTAGTTTTTGTTAATTTTAATGTAATTATTCAGAAGGGCAACCGATAACCTGTAAGTACTTACTGAATGTGCTAATGTCTTGCCAACCACTATGAGGGAAACATAAAGAGGGAGAGGCATTTCCATCTTCAGAGATCTTAGGGGCTATTAGAGACATAGGAATAACCCATATGAATGGAATAGTAGATACATTTTTCTCATCTGCTATCTTGAGCTGTTTTTCTTGTGGGAGAGTATCATATTGCTTAAGGAGGTCAGGTTAAAAAATGGGAAGTTGAGGACCACTGGAATAAATGCAATAAAGTTGATTGAGTTGTAAAGTGTGTTTTGTAATTTAGTAGTATAGTGTTTTAAAAATTTTGGATTGTAACTTGTGGCAAAAATAACATTTTACACAATGACTTAGTACACATGCATGCATATGTATATATACATGTTTATATACATAAAACATGAAACAAAGATTTATAAAATAACACCTTCTAAACTAAATGTAAAGCATCCATTTGCACCCTGATAATCTGTCTGCTATTCCAGATTCTTTCTCTTTTTCCCCTTCCCTTCCCCTCCCTGCCTCCCTCATCTCCTTTATAGCCTACTGTATTATTTTACAAATCTGTGTGGATACTGTACTGGGCACTGAGGTTACAGTGGTGAGTAGGTGCAGATGTTTCTGCTTTCAAAGATCTTGGATTCATGTTTTCCTTTTAAAGAAAGCTCTTATACCTAACTGTACTGCTCAACCAACAGGATTTGAAATTTAAAATTACTAGGAAATGAAGCGGACATCTGTAGTGGACTACTAACCTAAGATATTGGACAAGGCCTATATAATCTACATCTTCGTTTTCCCTTTTTTCCTTCAGTTCCTTTGCTTCGGCTCTTTCCAACCTCACAAATTTTCCCGTTTTTCCTATAGTTCCTTTCCTTCTTATCTCCAAATAATATGAGAGGCCAAGTGCTAACAACTATAATACCTACTTCCTTTGGCCTTAATTTCTGTCTAGGAAGATAACAACATTGGGTATCTTTAAACCTATGTCACAGGTCAAAACGTGTAACTGGTTACACACACATAGTCAAGGATGTTTAATACCTGGCAATGTCTACCTCAGTAAAGGTACTAGATTTAGAAAAAACAGTTTTTCATTGGGCAGGCATTACAATAAATAAATACATCATTAGACATTTTTCACCAATCTGAGAGGAACTTGCTGGGGCTACTGCCAAAACAGGAAAAATCTTTAAATTATCTTGTACAGTCATCTTAGACAATAGAAATGTGCTTGACCATATTCTAGCTAAACAAGGTGGGGTTTTGCTGTTGTTAACATTTTTTGTTGTACTTAGAATAAAACACCTCTGGTGAAATAAAGATAAAACTACATGTAGTCTAGGCACAAACCAAATGATTAAATACAGAGCCCACCCACACTTCATGATTCTTTAATATCTTCATCTGACTCATCTCAGGTATGGCCTCCTGTTTCGGATCTATTCTGCAAATTACACTTAGCATTTTGTTTGCTACTACAGGGATTTTTACTGTTATAAAACTTTGTTTTGCACAGCTTGATATTATAAAGACAGCAGGCATTCTAATGGTTACTCAGCATTTTGAGATGATCACCAAGGCCTATGAGACTTCATAGGAGAAACCTCAAGAACTGCAGAAGATGTTTGCCCTTAAACATGACAGTAAAGTCTTCTTCTGTTTTGATGCTGTTGTTCAAATGCAGCCTAAAGCTCCTAAGAAAAAAGAAAACCTCTTTCCCTCCTATGTGGGACATGACATACTGGGAATGAATCTTCCTGGTGATGAGGGACCAACAGTACTTTTAACTGACCAATGTTGCTTTCTATTTTTGATACCGTTTTCCCATTTTTGACATTGCTACCTGTTTTTAATGATGCTCTCAAGGAAAGATCTTGATCAAAAGGGGGAAATGTGAAAATAATATATATGGAGCAGCCCTGGCTGGTGTAGTTCAGTGGATTGAGCACGGGCTTCGAACCAAAGTCTCTCAGGTTCTTCAGTTCCCAGTCAGAGTACATGCCTAGGTTGTAGGCTGTGACCCCCAGCAACCGCACATTGATGTTTCACTCTCTCTCTCCCTCCCTCCCTTCCCTCTCTAAAAAAAAAAAAAAAAATAATAAAATAAGTAAATAAAATCTTTAAAAAAATATATATATATGGAGCCAATTTAAAATGGTGTTGGAACTGCCATCCCAGGGGAAGTGCCTTGCTTGTCTTATTCTTCAACTCTTTGGAATGTGAAAACTGGGCAGAATAACCTTTGGATTGGACCTAAATCAACATCGTATCCCAAACAACTATTAGCAAAGATAACAAGAAAGCAGCTACTATGACTGCTAGACTGAAAGTCAAAAACATTCTTTAAAATTAGCATCATTATGTTAGCTTATTTGTACCTATAGAAATTCCTTCCTTCTATTTATGTAATTGTCTCTGTCCCCTTTGTCATAAATACCTTTTGCCTTTACCTCTTAATAGGAAGACTATTTGGATTTCTGCCTAAACCAATGCTTTCCAGAATAGCTACTCTTGGATTTCAAATAAATGCTTATTACCTCGCATTTTGGCCTTTTATTTTTAGATTTACAGACTAATTATGTTATGTAAGTTGCCTAAGGTTAAAGTTATTTAATGGTTGGATATATCCACTATTCCTGGTAAGAGTAAATAGAGGCTGGGTGAACTACTATTTGAAATTAAACTCATGATAATGAGACTTTTTGTTAGAAAGGACAAAGAGGAATATGATCTAAGTTCAAAATCATAAAAAGACCAACTAAATAAGGTCTACATGCATTTGTTTCCATATCCTCAAAATACTAAAACTAAGGCTGCCTCTGGAAGATTGTCTTGAGTTACAAATGGAAAGAAGTACTTCTTTATGTGTAATAAATTCAAAATCAATAATTACCCTAGGTGAGTATCTAAGCCAACTTTATCATGAAGGTGTTGGAATGGAGATAGGTTTGTAAATCATTTAGCAGTCAGTAAAAGATTGAGTATCTCCTGTGTGCTAGGTCTTAGTCCTTGGTCTGGGCACTGGGGATCATATGCAAGTAAAATAAGGTGTAAATAAACATGCAATTTTTTTTTCTTTTGGTAGTTATATTCTAGTGGATTGGTGGGGAGAATCACAATAAACAAATACGGTAGTCCCCCTTATTTGTGGTTTCACTTTCTGTGGTTTCAGTTGCTTGCAGTCAACCATGATCCAAAAATATTAAATGGAAAATTCCAGAAATAAAAAATAAATCATAAGTTTTAAATTGTGAGCTGTTTTGAGTAGCTGTTGAAATCTTGTGCCATCTGGCTCCATCTCACTGAAGATGTGTATCATCTCTTTATCCAACATATCCATGCTGTGTGCGCTACTTAACTGTCCCTTATCAGATGTCTGTCGAGGTATCAATGTGTTCATGTGACCTTTATTTTACTTAATGGTTCCAAAGCACAAGAGAATTGATGCTGATGAGTCAGATGTGCCAAAGGGAAGCTGCAAAGTGCTTCCTTTAAGTGTGCAAGTTCTCGACTTAGAAAAACATCTACTGAGGTTTCCAAGATCTATGGTAAGAATGAAACTTCTATCTGTGAAATTGGAGAAGGAAAAAAAATATCCATGTTTTGTTGTGGAACCTGAGATTGTAAAAGTTACATTAACAATGTATGATAAATGCTTAGTTACGATGGAAAAGGCATTTCATTTGTGGATGGAAAACAACAAAGAACATGTTCTGATTGATGTCAGCATGTTGCTGATCAGAAATCATCAAGCCTATATGAACATTTCAGTGAGGAATCCTGTGAAACAAGTGGCACCAAGCCATTTACTGCAATTAATGATTGGTTACACAGATTCAAGCATAGGTTTGGACTGAAAAATATAAAAATTACTGGAAAGGCTACATTTGCTGATGAGCACACTGCTGCCACATTTTCCGCACAGTTAAGTTGATTAAGGAGAAAGGTATGTATGTAGAGGAAAAAACAAAATACATGTAGGGTTCAGTAATATATGTGGTTTCAGGCATTCATTGGGGTTCTTGGAATGTATCTCTCATGGATAAGGGGATTCTATAGACTATTATAAAAATTTTTACTTTGATATGGAAGGCAATGATCAACAACTATTGGCAATTTGGACAGGGTAATAATGATTTTGATTTAAGTTTTAAAGAATAATTCTGGCTGCCATATGGGACAAGAGGAGAAACATCATTTGGGAAGTTATTGTAGAAATTCATCTGATTTATAATGTGAGGGAAATGAAGACTTTCAGAATAGAATCGCTATTTTTTTGAAGATACAAAAATAATATCTTGGTGAATCTACTGGGAGGTCTGAATCTTTTATGTTGAAATAGCCTTTTGTATTGGGCAGTTTAAAAAGTTCATGTTTTAAATTACATTTGATTCTTTGACATTGCTATCTTAATAAGTGCTAACATGAATTGTATGGTTTGATTGTTCAGATGGCCGCCAAGAGCGGGTCATGTTCGACAAAATAACATCTCGAATCCAGAAACTTTGTTATGGACTCAATATGGACTTTGTTGATCCTGTAAGTAAATACGACTTCTGTCTTGTGTTCCTTGCTTCATGTGTTCTTTTTACTTGTCTCTTATCTCTGGCATTTCTCTCACTTGATATATATTTTGGTTTGGTGTTCTGCTTATGGCCTTGAATATAAAATGTGAATTCATTGCATAGAACTTTTTTCCTAAATTTTGGCTCTAGCCTGTGAATTCTGACTTTTCAGAGAACTAAAAAATGAGCAAAAAGGAAAACTTGACATTGACATTTTTTGTTAGAGACTTCCTTGAATAACTTGTTTTATTCATAAGAGAAAAAGCCTAGAGCAAAGCTTGTTCTGGAATTGTGGTCACTTGGGTAGAAACTGGTTTGAAATTTGCTTTTTTGTTATCTATGTAGAAAGAATACATTTAAGTAATACAAAATAGATTTCATAGACAACATTTAAATTAAAGAGAGCAAACTATTCATAAGGAAGTCACTCTGCCTCTCTCCTTATCTTCTATAAGTCCTCCACCCCTTATCTAGACTGCTGCCTCTAATGGTCTCTAAAGTATTCTCCTGGTCTTCCTCTAATCTTGCCCTCTTCAAATGCATCCTCAACATGGCTTCCAAAATCATCTTCCTAAAATGGAGTATTTAAGAACCTTTTTTCCAAACCCACCCATATTGCCCCAGCATTATTTAGGTATTTTATCTGTACTTCTGTAGCACTTGTGCCGGCCTCATAACATGAACCACGTAATGTGGAAATTAATGACATGTCTCTGTCCTTTTCTAGAATTGAGCGTGGGCTGTATCTTATTCTTGTGATATCCACAATGCTTGGCACATAAATAAATAGACACTTGATAGTGAATTTACCAAAATTTTCAAAAGAAAATAATTGTATACAACTTTAAAGTATCCTTATTATATAAATTCTCTTTTATATTTAGGAATTCTGGACAATAATTAGAATAATAGAATGTTAGAGTTGGAATGAACTTGAGAGATCATCCTACTCATCTTCCTTATTTTGTTGATAAGAAAGATCCAAAGAGAGAGGGAGGGGAGTGATTTAGACAAGTTAGTGGGGGTATAGTGAGAAGAGCCAAGATTTCTTGACTTTAAGGCCATCTGTTGCCTCATGCAGTGCTACATTTCACGGTACAAGGGTGCTGCTATAGCCAACTCATGCTTTCTAGGGTAGATTCAACTGGAAAAGTCTGTATGTTGTTATATCTGGCATAGCACACAAATGTTATTTTATCCTGAGTTCTGATTACTTGGCATGAAGCATCAGAAACTATTTAGAAGACTTCACTACTCTTACTGAATATAATTTGTATGCCAGATCTGAGAAGAAAGTGATCAGGAGCACAACTTGGTCTTGGGTAAAATATAATTAGAATAGATTGTAAACTAGTAATTATACACATTTTTTTTGAAGGGGACATGTTTTGGCTAACCGGCCAGTACATTCATTTTCTGTTGGATTAAGCTTTTTAAAAAAAAATTCAGTAAATGCATATGTACAACTTAGTATTTGTTCTTCCTAAAAATGTATGGTAATAACTTGTGCATTGTGTATTTTTAAAAGAGGAACCTTTTTCCCAGACTGGAGTGGATTAGTTGGTTGGGTGCTGTCCTGCAAAGTGAAAGGTCACCAGTTTGATTCTAGCCAGGACACAAGGCCTGGATTGTGGGTTTGGTCCCCAACCCAGGTGTGAATGGGAGGCAACTGATCCATGTTTCTCTCTTACATCGATGTGTCTCACCCTCTCTTTCTCCCTCTCTTCCACTCTCTCTAAAAAAACCAATAAATAAAATCTTTAAAAGGGAAACCTTTTATAATATGGTCTTGAAAATAGTGAAATGAACTGAGGTTGAATGGGACATGAAGCCAGAAGACTTATACAGTAACCTTGGGCAAGATTGAGTAACCTAAGCCTCAGGTTCCTCATGTAAAATTGTAGTAATAATATCTGTCTCCCAAGGTGATTGTGAAATGTCAGAGATTATGAGAGTTGAGATACTTTGTAATTTCTGAAGCTCTAAAGAAAGAGTGGTCATTAAATTATTTGGTGACTCAGCCTCAACCCTAATTTATACCTTCATCTCTAATTGGAATGATTAAAATTTAATTAATTTGCTTTTCTGTACTTGTCCTTAGGTAGATTTGGGAGGAAATGGGAAGGTATATAGTTAGAACCCCCATCACATAGGGACAAGTTGAATAGAAGATGGGGAAATACTTACAGAATCATTGGTCTGTTTTTAGCTATTTCCCTGTGAAACTGATCATCTTTGTTAACTATAAAATATCTATACTTAGATATTTTAAAATTTATTATTTTTAGTGATACCTCTTCATTGTATATGTGGTATGCATTTTCTGGCAGTTCTGTTGGCTTATGAATTCTCTTTATTAGGTTTCCCACTGTCAACTATTCTAAAAGATAATTATTTAGAAAAGGAAGTTGATTGTTTTGATATAAATTTTATTATTTTTCTCAGTGCCATCTTAAGGAAGCTATTGGTTTTGGGGAAAGCTCAAGTAATTCTTGATTTTATTTTTGTAGGCTCAGATCACCATGAAAGTAATCCAAGGCTTATATAGTGGGGTCACTACTGTGGAACTGGATACTTTGGCTGCTGAAACAGCTGCAACCTTGACCACTAAGCACCCTGACTATGCCATTCTGGCAGCACGGATTGCTGTCTCTAACTTGCACAAAGAAACAAAGAAAGTGTTCAGTGGTGAGTCTAGAGGGGAAATTAGAAAAAATTTAAAATTCTTATAGAAAATTTATAAAGGTACTAGAATGAAACCTTGAATGTCAAAAGAAAAGTTACATCTTCTTTTAAAAAAGCAAAATGTGCAAATTAGTGGCAGAGGGGGGACTGGAACTTCCTAATTCTTCAAGCTGCTGACTTGCTGAATGGAAAGGTCACTGGATTTTTTTATTCTCTCACATGTATGCTTTTTTCTTTTAAGCCCATCTTTAGATAGTTGGTGGTGATATGATTGGAAAAATGAATAATATATATTGACAAGTTCTGTGTTAAGCAAAATGTTACAGTTAACCTTTGTCACCATTAGCAAATACTTCATGCCATTGCTGCCATTTTATAGCTCTGGGAATGGGAGCAAGGGAAGGTTAAATAACTTGGTATATAAAAAGTCAGATGTTAGACTATGACAGAAATCTTTAGCTTTTGATTCCAGACCTATTATGTGGGGCGGGCCTCAAACATTGTATCTCCCTATTTAGTAGATTTATTGTAAAGATATCAGTTCTCCCAAAATTGATCTATAGATACACGTTTATTTCAATTAAAATGCCAACATTTTATGTGTGTGTGTAAGTTTTTACATAAATGCAGAGTCAATGCTATGTTACTGTTGCATAGTTACTGCTATGATGTTATCAAGAAGAACAAATGAGAGGTCTTACTAAATGTGCATTTATAGATGTGAAGTGTTTGGGAAGATAGAGTCTGAATTTCAAATGGAAATTTTATTTGTTAGGATGAAAACATTTTTTTGTTTTCCTATTTCTTTTTTCTTTTTTTAAATATATTTTATTGATTGTGCTATTACAGTTGTCCCATTTTCCCCCTTTCACTCCCCTCTGCCCCGCACACCCCCTCCCACTCACATCCCCCCCCCTTTAGTTCATGTCCATGCGTCATACATACAAGTTCTTTGGCTTCAACATTTCCTATACTATTCTTACCCTCCCCCTTTCTATTGTCTACCTACCATCTATGCTACTTACTCTTTGTACCTTTTCCCCTTCTCTCCCCCTCCCACCTCCCTGTTGCTAACCCTCCATGTGATCTCCATTTCTGTGGTTCTGTTCCTGTTCTAGTTGTTTGCTTAGTTTGCTTTTGTTTTTGTTTTAGGTGTGGTTGTTAATAATTGTGTGTTTGCTGTCATTTTACTGTTCGTGTTTTTTATCTTCCTTTTCTTAGATAAGTGCCTTTAACATTTCATATAATAAGGGCTTGGTGATGATGAACTCTTTTAACTTGACCTTATCTGAGAAGCACTTTATCTGCCCTTCCATTCTAAATGAAAGCTTTGCTGGTTAGAGCAATCTGGGATGTAGATCCTTGTCTTTCATGACTTGGAATACATCTTTCCAGCCCCTTCTTGCCTGTAAGGTCTCTCTTGAGAAATCAGCTGACAGTCTTATGGGAACTCCTTTGTAGGTAACGGTCTCCTTTTCTCTTGCTGCTTCTAGGATTCTCTCCTTCATTTTAATCTTGGCTAATATAATTATGATGTGCCTTGGTGTGCTCTTCCTTGGGTCCACCTTGTTTGGGACTCGGAGCTTCCTGGACTTCCTGGAAGTCTATTTCCTTTGCTGGATTGGGGAAGTTCTCCTTCATTATTTCTTCAAATAACTTTTCCACTTGTTGCTCTTCTGGTACCCCTATTATTTTGGATGTTGGAACATTTAAAGATGTCCTGGAGGTTCCTAAGCCTCTCCTCATATTTTTGAATTCTTGTTTCTTCATTCTGTTCTGGGTGGATGTTTCTTTCTTCCTTCTGCTCTAAACCATTGATTTGAGTCCTAGTTTCCTTCCTATCACTATTGGTTACCTGTCCTTTATTCCACTTAGCATAGCCTTCATTTTTTCATCTAATTTGCAACCAAATTCAACCAATTCTGTGAGCATCCTGATTACCAGTGTTTTGAACTATACATCTGATGGGCTGGCTATCTCTTCATCACTTAGTTGTATTTTTTCTGAAGCTTTGATCTGTTCTTTTGCTTGGGCCATTTTTTTTTCCTGTCTCTTTGTGCCTGTTGTGTTACTAAGGGGCAGAACCTTAGGTGTTTACCAGGGTAACCCACATTGCTGTGTTGTGACGCTGTATGTGGGGAAGGGATCCAAGAGGGAACAATGGCAATTGCTCTGGACTCAGCCATTTTTCAGTCACTTCTTCCACTTTCCACAAGCAAATTGGGCCCTTCTGGTGCTGACTCTGGGTGGCTGGGTTGGGTACATTCTAGGACTGTGTGGGTCTCTTCAACGCATTCTCCTGTGAGGCTGCGAGTTTCTTCCACTGCCTCAACCCCCACAGGTGTCTTTAGTCAGTGGTTTGAGGCTTTATTTCCCCATGCTGGGACCCCTGGTTGGGAGGTCTGTCTTGCTCCCCAGTTGATTCTCCCGGTTTATCTATGTGCGAATGTGGGACTGTCCTGTCCACAAACCACCACTGGGTCCTCCAGCCACCACCTTGCTGCGAGTCCTCTCAACCTGACTGCCTGTCTCCGCCCCTCCTAGCAATCTGGATGAATATGTTGTCTTTAACTTCTTGGTTGTCGGATTTCCATACAGTTTGATTTTCTGGTAATTCTGGTTGTTTTTTGTTTTTAAATTGTTGTCCTTCTTTGGTTTTTCGAGGAGACATAGTGTGTCTACCTATGCCTCCATCTTGGTTGGAAGGCAGGATAAAAATATTGACAAGAGATGATCATTTCTGCTTTTCTTTATTTTCAACCAATAATTCTCAATCACCTGGGGATCTTTTTTAAAGAACCCATGTTCCAAAAGAAAAAAAAAAAAGAACCCATGTTCACTCTAATTCTGAAAGCTTGTTTTCTTAAGTGAGGCATTTTTTATTTATTCAACATGTATATGTTTATTGAGCACTTCTATGCTAAGCACTGAGGTAAGTTGGGATGAAAAAAATGGTTTTAGAAGCACTGTTTTAAACTGTTACCCAAAGAATAAATTAGCTATAAAGTGGTTTTGACGTTTTTCTTTCTTTCTTTTTTTAAGATGTGATGGAAGACCTCTTTAACTATATAAATCCACAGAATGGCAAACACTCTCCCATGGTGGCCAGGTCAACACTGGATATTGTTTTGGCCAATAAAGATGTATGTATAATGCTTTTCTGGTAAACATTTTTATTTTCTTTATTTAAAAATATATTTTTTTGATTATGCTATTACAGTTGTCCCATTTTCCCCCTTTTATTCCCCTCTGCACACCCCTTCCCACCCACATTCCCCCCACCCCACTTTAGTTCATGTCCATGGGTTATACATACAAGTTCTTTGGCTTCTACATTTCCTATACTATTCTTACCCTCCCCTTTTCTACTTTCTACCTACCATCTATGCTACTTACTCTTTGTACCTTTTCCCCTTCTCTCCCCTTCTCACTTCCCTGTCGATAACCCTCCATGTGATCTCCATTTCTGTGGTTCTGTTCCTGTTCTAGTTGTTTGCTTAGTTTGCTTTTGTTTTTGTTTTAGGTGTGGTTGTTAATAATTGTGTGTTTGCTGTCATTTTACTGTTCCGTGTTTTTTACCTTCCTTTTCTTAGATAAGTGCCTTTAACATTTCATATAATAAGGGCTTGGTGATGATGAACTCTTTTAACTTGACCTTATCTGAGAAGCACTTTATCTGCCCTTCCATTCTAAATGAAAGCTTTGCTGGATAGAGCAATCTGGGATGTAGATCCTTGTCTTTCATGACTTGGAATATTTCTTTCCAGCCCCTTCTTGCCTGTAAGGTCTCTTTGGAGAAAGCTGACAGTCTTATGGGAACTCCTTTGTAGGTGACTGTCCCCTTATCTCTTGCTGCTTCTAGGATTCTCTCCTTCGTTTTTACCTTGGCTAATATAATTATGATGTGCCTTGGTGTGCTTTTCCTTGTGTCCACCTTGTTTGGGACTCTCTGAGCTTCCTGGACTTCCTGGAAGTCTATTTCCTTTGCCAGATTGGGGAATTTCTCCTTCATTATTTGTTCAAATACGTTTTCAGGTTTTTGCTCTTCCTCTTCTTCTGGCACCCCTATGGCTTGGATGTTAGAACGTTTAAAGATGTCCTGAGGTTCCTAAGCCTCTCCTTATATTTTTGAATTCTTGTTTCTTCATTCTGTTCTGGTTGAATGTTTGTTTCTTCCTTTTGCTCTAAACCAATGATTTGAGTCCTGGTTCCCCTTCTGTCACTGTTGGTTCCCTGTATATTTTGCTTTATTTCACTTTCAGTAGCTTTCATTTGTTCCTTCATTTTGCAACCGAGCTCAATCAGTTCTGTGAGCATCCTGATTACCAGTGTTTTGAACTGTGCATCTGATAGATTGGCTATCTCTTCATCGCTTAGTTGTATTTTTTCTGGAGCTTTGATCTGTTCTTTTGCTTGGGCCATTTTATTTTATTTATTTATTTTTTGTCTCTTTGTGCCTGTTGTGTAGTAAGGGGTGGAGCCTTAGGTGTTCCTAGGGCGGGGCAACCCATGTTGCTTCCTTGTGATGCTGTATATGGGGGAGGAGTCTGAGAGGGAATGGTGCTGCTTGCTCCTCTCTCAGCTGTTTTTCAGTCACTTTCCCAGCTACCCACAATCAAATTGGGCTCTTTTGGTGCTGATTCCCAGGTGGGAGGGTTTGTGTACATTCTAGGACCCTGTGGGTCTCTCCAACGAACTCTCCTGTGAGGCTGGGAGTTTTTCTCACTGCTGCCTCAACCCCCAGAGGTGTTTTCAGTCAGAGGCTTTGAGGCTTTATTTACCCGTGCTGGAACCCTGGGTTGCATGGTCTATCTTGCTCCCCAGTTGTTCCTCGTTTATCTGCACTGAATGTGGGACCACCCAGCCTGCAAGGTGCTGCCTCTCCAGGTCCACCAGCTGCTGTCTTACCAGCCCTGGTCCTCTAGCTGCTGCTTTGTCACGAGTCCTCTCTGCCCAGCTGCCTGTCTCTACCCCTACTTCCAGTCTCCTGGAAGAATGTTTCTTCTTTAACTCCTTAGTTGTTGGACTGCCATACAGTTGGATTTTCTGGCAGTTCTGGTTGTTTTATGTTTTTAAATTTGTTGTCCTCCTTTTGGTTGTACAAGGAGGCACAGTGTGTCTACCTGTGCCTCCATCTTGGCCAGAAGTCCTGGTAAACATTTTTTATAGGTTCTTTTTTTTTTTTTAAGAGTAACAAGCACATTTTAAAAAATTCAAACACTACAAAAGATACAGGTAAAAAGTAATCCTCTCACCTTCCCTGTATACTGGCTTTTCTCTCTAGAAACAATATTATAGCATTTTAAAGTGTATTTTCTTAGTGCTATTCTCTAATACATGTGTATGTATACATATATATTTTTCCTTTTAGTGGCAGTCTGCTGTGCATGCTGTTCTCGTTAATACTTTGTCTTAGGATAGTTCTGTATTAGCATTTATGATTATCCTGTTCTTTCTAACAGCTGCATAGCATGTGATTATATAGATACATTGTCATTGTGTGTGTGTGTATATATATTGCGCTAGTGGTGGATATTTGTTTTTCATTTTTTGCTGCAGTGAACATCCTTATATGGTAGTGTTTTGCTGATAGAGTATATTGCTAAGATAAATCCTTTAAGTGGAATCACTGATCCAAAGAGTTTGTACATTTAAAATTTTAGTAGACATTGTCAGACTGACTCCTAAAAATGTTGCTCAGATAACATTTTGAAAGATCTTGCTCAACAACTTAAAAATGACCTACTTGTGTTCTAACTTCTTTCTTAACTAGATCCCAGAGGACAGAAGGGAAAAGTGTCCAGCCAGCCCTGTTGTACACAAAATTAATTTACCATGGATATCTGCACAGATGGAAACCAGTTTAATTTTAGGCAGTAGAATGATAAGTTGTCTATCTCTCTAAATATGTATCTGGTGCATTGTTCATATGTATAATTTTGAGGACAGGTTAAAAACAAAAATAATATAACAGCTAAAAATTTTACCTGAAAAATAAATATCAAGCAGTTCTCCATTATTTCACTCAAGGCCTCTACCTGCCTTTGGCGATAAAGATGCCCTTAATAATTTAAGAGAAAGGACCAGATTTTTCTAGTTGTTGGACATGGATCCTTATATAGAAACACTGATAGTATTTTGTAAAACTGGTTCCATTTTTCTTATCTGGAGTGACTGTACCTAATTGCTTTTGTTTTCCTCCAAATGGCTTTATTGACTGCAAATACTCTATGACAATAGATAGTTCTTTTATAATATCTTATTTTCATAATAGTAGTTTGTACAAAACC
This sequence comes from Phyllostomus discolor, assembly GCF_004126475.2. NCBI lineage: Eukaryota > Metazoa > Chordata > Mammalia > Chiroptera > Phyllostomidae > Phyllostomus > Phyllostomus discolor. Next base: position 122,675,311 of record NC_040908.2, read on the forward strand.
TGTTAAAGGACCATAGATTTTGAAGAGACTTAGAATTAATGTAATCCTACATGTTATTGTTTATCATATATATTGTATGTGCAGTTTTAAATGGTCTAGTTTTTATAATAAAAACATGTATTAGTAAGTATAATAATACTTTGGTCACTAAAAACTTATTGAAGGATAATATATAGTTTCTTTTATGCTCATGTTCTTTGCTTTAATTAGAGACGTGCTATAAAATAATGGAGAATTTGAAAAGTCATATTTATATTTTTACTTATATACAATTTATATTTATGTTTTCTTCTAGTCATTTTTTTAAAGGCTTTATTTATTTTATTTTTTAGAGAGGGAAAAGGAGGGAGAAAGTGAGGGAGAGAAACATCATTCAGTTGCCTCTTGCGCGCTGCCTATTGGGGATCTAGCCATCAACCCAGGCATGTGCCCTGACTGGAAATCAAACTGGCGACCCTTTGATTCCCAGGCCGGCATGCAATCCACTGAGCCACACCAGCCAGGGCTCTTCTAGTCTTTTAATGTACATGTGTTTAACCTAATTAGGCTACTTAATTTATATAATGTTTTTTTTCCTTAACATGTAGACTTCTGTTCTACAACAATAACACTTAGTGTTATCTTTTTTCTATCCTATATCACTTTAATTCTGGAGTCAAGGCTGAAATGTTGATTTTGTGAAAATAAGTCTGTCTTAATTATGGCATCTTTTTTTATCTTCATCAGCGCCTGAATTCTGCCATTATCTATGACCGAGATTTCTCTTATAATTACTTTGGCTTTAAGGTAAATAATGGTTTCAAATATGTAAATACTGGTTTTTGTTTATGTTTAGTAACACAGTTGTAAAGACAATAAGTGATGGGAGTTGGGAAGGACCTGGGGGATTAGTGGGGTCAGGGTGGGGAGTGATTGTTTGAATTAAGGAAAGATAGCTTATCCATTTGCAATTTTCAGAGTTTCCAAATACTCTGGATTACCTGAGGAGTTATGCAGATAATTTACCATAGTGATTCCATATTGTTCTACTGTTTATACAGCAATTGTTTATAAAATCCCTACTGTGTGCCAAATGCTTTTCTAGGCACTTTTGTGTTTATAAATAGTGATTAAGAACATGAATGTTGGTGTCAGATCTTCTAGGTTTGAATCTCCATTCTAGGTTTTGGGTTTTTTGTTTTTCCACTTTAAAAAATTGGATTTATTGGGGTGACACTGGTTAAAAAAATTAATACAGGTTTCAGGTGTACAATTTCACAACACATCATTTGTGTACTGTATTGGGTATTCAACACCCCAAGTCAAGTCTCCTTCTATCACCGTTTATACCCCCTATACTCTTTCACTTCTCTTCTCCCCCACCCCCTGAAGTCACCACACTGTTGTCCGTGGCCATGATTTGCTCAGTTCTCTTCACCCCACTTCTGCTCTACTTATTAGCAAGTTACTTGATCTCTCTGTGCTTCAGTTTCCTCAGATTTAGAATGGGGACAATAATACTGTTTCAACATTAAATTCTGTTGAGGGTAAGTGAGTGTGTGTTGTTGCTTAGATCAGTACCTAGCCTATTATAAGTAACTGAAGCTAGTAACAGTAAATATGTTATTCTTTTCATTTAAATTTATACAAAAACTGAGAAGATTAGATTGCCTTATTGTGAATGCTATATCTACTGTGTCTTTAAAAACTGCTCTGAAAGTTTTTTGGTTGCTTTGCTTTTCTAGACGCTGGAGCGGTCCTATTTGTTGAAAATTAATGGAAAAGGTGAGATATAAATATGTTTGTGTGTTTTATCTTTTGTTCCTTATATATATTGAATATAGAACTTTGAGCTATTAGCCTTAATATTTCTATCTGGACTGTAAATAACATTTTTAATTTTAGGTCTAGTTTATGAATAATTATCCTACTTATTGGTATAAATTTTTAAAAATCATCTTTTAGTATTTCTTTTTGACTCAAATACATGTCTTAGCCTAGTTTGTCTGACACGTTCCATCATATGACAATTCCTCTTTTGATTTTAGTGGCTGAAAGACCACAACATATGTTGATGAGGGTATCTGTGGGGATTCACGAAGAAGATATCAATGCTGCTATTGAAACATACAACCTTCTTTCTGAGAGGTGGTTTACCCATGCCTCTCCCACTCTCTTCAATGCTGGTACCAATCGCCCACAACTTTCTAGGTATGTGTCATCTATAGTTCCTTTTAAAGTTCTGAAGTGGTTTTGATTAGATAATTAAACCTTGCCTTGAAAAACTAGTCAGTCGATCAAGAAAAATGAATTTGATGAACATTTAATCACTCCTGCTCTGATTAAGTGAGACTTAATTATGGAAACGTCTCTTCAGTGTGGTAAGTGAATTGGAGAGGGACAAATGCTGACGATGAAATTTTAAACTTGATTGTGGTGATTATTGCACAATTCTCTGAATATACTAAAAGCTAATAGTTGTACACATTAAATGGAGAATATTAGGGTATGTGAATTACACCTCAATGAGCTTGTTTTGAACAAACTAGATAGTGACAGGTAATTAGGGACTCTTATAGTAGTATGTATTGGAGATTATGATAGTTAGGATGAGGGTGGTGAAAGTAGAACTTGAAAGAAACAGATTTAAGAGATATTTGGGAGGTAATATTGACATAATTTGATGATGTTTTTGGATATGAGCCAAGCATGGTTCCTGAGTTTATGGGGGTAGGGTAATAGGATGAAGGTGATGTCATTATCTGAAAAGGGGAACACTGGAACAGAATACAATAATGTTTAAACAAAATAAAGCCTTAGCAAGTTGGTTTATTTTAGGAACTCAAGAATATGTGAGGATCAAAAAGTGTATTACTGTACTCCATTGCACTAACATTTTTGTACCCTTTAATACTCTTTTATAATAAAAATTAGCAAAATCAATACAGAAGATAATTTTCTTAATTTGGTAAAAGATATCCACTAGAAACTTAGCTCTATTAGAGATTTCAGCAAAATATTTGGATATATTAATTCAATATAAATTAATCAGTTGGGTTTCTGTAGTTTAGATGTTAGAAGATTAATTTTTTAATTTTTTTTAATTTTTAAAAAAATATTTTATTTATTTATTTTTTAGAGAGGGAAGGGAGGGAGATAGAGAGAAACATCAATGTGTAGTTGCTGGGGGTTATGGCCTATAACCCAGCAATGTACCCTGGCTGGGAATCGAACCTGGGATGCTTTGGTTCCCAGCCCGCGCTCAATCCACTGAGCTACGCCAGCCAGGGCTTAGAAGATTAATTTTTTAAAAATATCATTTATAATACTGGAAGGTTACCCAGAAACAAATCTAATAAAAGACATAGAAGGCTCCTAAGGAGCACATTCTAAAACATAGTTGAAGGACATTTGAAAATAAGCAGAGACTGATTTTATATTAAAAAATGGATTTTGCAAAGATGTCATTTTTCCCCAAGTTAACATACAGATTCAGTATAATTTGAGTCAAAATTTCAACATGCTAATTCTATAATTTATATGGAGGAGCAAAAGACTAAGAATAATCTAGTAGGATGCCCTGGCTGGTGTGGCATAGTGGATTGAGTGCCAGCCTGTGAACTGAAAAGTCGCTGGTTTGATTTCTAGTCAGGGCACGTGCCTGGGTTGTTGGCCAGGTCCATAGATGGGGGCATGTGAGAGGCTACCAATGGATGTGTCTCTCATGCATTGATGTTTCTCTCCCTCTCTCTCTCCCTTCCTTCCTCTCTCTCTAAAAGTAAATAAAGTCTTTTTAAAAAATTTTTAAAAAGGAATAATTTAGTAGGCTGCTCAAAGTAGCAGGCCCTAATCTCTGGAATCTGTAAATGTTACCTTACAATGAAAAATGGTTTTTGCAGGTCTGATTAAGATCTCGACACAGGGAGATTATTCTGAATTATGTAGGTGAGCCCTAAATCCAATGAAAAGTATCTTTATAAGAGAAGAGAGATGCTGAGGGAGATAATGATACATATAGAAGAAAAGAAGGCACTGTGAAGATGGAGGCAGAAATTAGAGTTGATGTGGCTACAAGCAAGGGATTCATCAGAGCTAGATGAGGCAAGGAATATATTCTTCACTAGATCCTCTGCAGGAAGTGTTCTTGATTTTGGTCTAGTGAAACTGACGTTGAACTTCTGGCCTCTAGAACTATGAGATAATAACGTTTCTATAAGCTGCCAAGTTAGTGGTAATTTGTTAGGGCAGCCACAGGAAACTAATATAAGTAGCAAGACAGTTTTGAAGAAAAAGCCAGATTTCAAGACTCCTGGAAAGACATAGTAATCAAAACAGTGTGGTATTCACTCTGGAGTAGACAAAAAAACCACTGGAGCATAACAGAGAGCCCAGAAACAGATTCAGGCTTATATGGGAACTTGAATAACTAAGGTATCATTACATTTTATTAGCAAAGCAGTGCTAGGGAAATTGGTTATCCCATGGGAAAAATACAATTAGTTTCCTTTTTCATGCTATATAGAGAAATACAATACAAAATCTAAATGTGAAAGTAAAAGCTTTTAGAAGAGCATATAGAGAAAACAGATAGCTATTTTCCTCTTCAGTTTTTACTATGAATTTCAAACATTCAAGAAACTTTTTTAAAAAGGACATTGAATATCACCCATACACCTACTTCTGCTTAGATCAAAATATTACTAATATTTTGTCATATATATTTATATCTTAAAATTTGTTTTTGGTTGAGCCCTTTGAAAATGAGTTGTAGGAGACTTCCAGTCAAGGTGGAAGTATAGGTAGACATGCTTCACCTCCTTAAACAACGTAGAAAGAATTACAACCAGATCTCAAAACTGGTAACACCCAGAACTGTCAGAAAATCGAGCTGTATGAAAGTTTGACAACCGAGGATTTAAAGAAGACACATTCATCCAGATAGGTAGGTGGGGCCAAGTGTAGGAGAATGGTGGAGAGGCAGTGTGGTGCTGAAAGGCAGCGGTGGAGGAATGGATGGGAGGGGTACCTTGGAAGGGGGTGATCCTAGTCCCAGGCCAGACCTATCAGCCCAGGGGTCTAGCACTAGGAAGAGAGATCTCCATTAGCTCTGGCTATAAAAACCAGCAGGGGTTGGGGCAATGGGAGAAACTGCTGGGTTTTTGCTGCTTAAAGAGCCAGCATGTCTTAGAACATTTGTAAAACCACCCACTCTGGGATTTACTACCTGGGCAACAGCTAGAAGGGCAGCAGTTGTACATGGGAAGGGGGTGAAGTGATTGGAACTGTGGTGAGCGCCGGGCGAACTGCCAGAACCCAGGTGGCAGCATTGTCCCCTCTTGGAGTCCTCGCCACACAGCCACAAAGCAGTGAAGAGCGTTGCCCTACCCTAGCAATTACCTAAGTCTCTGCCCCACACAATATACAGATGCTTTTTCTACACAGGCCAGGCTACTAAGGGAGTAAAAGCAGCTCTGCTGAATACACAGAAACAAACACAGGGAGGCTGCTAAATTGAGGAGACAAAGAAATATGGCCCATATGGAAGGACAGAACAAAACTGCAGAAAAAGAACTACCATATTTTTTGGACTGTAAGATGCGTTTTCCCTCCCAAATTTGGGAGGAAAATGGGTGTGTGTCTTAATAGTCTGAATGTAGCTTTACATTGGTGAAATATTATGTTATTTATGTATTTAACTATTTTACCACATTTTTTTGCTTCAAATTTTTTTTCCCTATATTCCTGCTCTAAGACCTAGGTGTGTCTTATGGTCCGAAAAATACGGATAAGTAAAATGGGTATAGCCAACCTATCAGATTTCCAACCTATAAATAGCCAGCCTATGCAGAGTTCAAAAACAGTTTATCATGATGCTCAGAGAACTCCTTGAGTATGTCCAAAAAAAAAAAAAGGAAGAAATGATGGTCACATTAAGTGAAATAAAGAATAATCCACAAGAAATCCAACAGAGAAGGGAAGGAAGCAGGGATTCAAACCAACAATTTGGAACAAAAGGAAGAGAGAAACATTCAATCAAAATGAAAAGAAGAAACAAGAATTCAAAAAAACGAGGATAGGCTGAGGAACCTCTGGGACATCTCCAAATGTGTCAGCATTCAAATCATAGAGATACCAGAAGGAAAAGAGGAAGGGCAAGAAATCGAAAACTTATTTGAAAAAATAATGAAAGAAAATGTCTGTAATTTGGTGAAGGAAATAAGACATATAAGTACAGGAAGCACAGAGTCCTAAATAAGGTGGACCCATAGAGAGCAACACCAAAACACATCATAATTAAAATGCCAAAGGTTAAAGATAAAGAGAATCTTAAAAGCAGCAAGAGAAAAGCAAACAGTTACCTACAAAGGAGTTCCCATAAGACTATTAGTAGATTTCTCAAAAGAAAGTTTGCAGGCAAGAAGGGACTGGCAAGATGTATTCAAAGTGATGAAAAGTAAGGACCAACAACCTAGATTACTCTATCCAGCAAAGCTATCATTTAGAATGGAAAGGCAGATAAATTACTTCCCAGACAAGGTAAAACTAAAGGAATTCATTGTCACCAGCCATCATTACATGAAATATTAAAAGGACTTATTGAAGAAAAAGAACATCAAAACCATGAACATTGAAAAGGCAGTGAATTAACAACTGTCAACAACTGAATCTAAAAAACAAAGTAAGCAAACAGCCAGAACAGGAACAGAATCATGGATATGGAGATCATTTGGAGTGTTATCAGCTGGGAGAATGGGGAAATGGTGCAGGGATTAAGAAGCATAATTGGTAGGAACAAAATTAATAGGGGGAAGCTAAGAATAGCATAGGAAATGGAGGAACCATAGAACTTACACATACCACCCATGGACATTAACTAAGTGGGGGAGATTGTTGGAGGGAAGTGGGTACTGGGTGGAGGGGAGCAAAGGGAAAAAAAGGAGACAACTATAATAGCATAATCAATAAAATATACTTAATTTAAAAAGTGAGTTGTAGATACCATGACTCTTAATGCCTCAACCTGTGTCTTGTTAGGAGAATATATATGACCTCAGAACAGTGAAGGATTTCCTAAAATAGATATAATAAAAACAACATAAAGGAAAACTGCATTAAAATTAAAAACTTTTGTGAATCAAAAACAGTGAAAAAACAAGTTTTAGACTGCGAGAAGATAATTTGCAATGTATGTTAACTGTCCAGGGATTATAAGAAAAAGACAGAACCAGATAGAAACATGGACAAAGGATGTAAAAAATCATAGATGAGTAAATTTGATTGGCCAGTAAACATGTGAGGTAATAAATGTTGCTAGTAATTAGGAAAATGAAAGTATCATAATGAGATACATCTTATCCATCAGTTTGATAAAAATGCAACGTCTGATAATGTCAGGTGTTGGTGAGACTGTAGAACACAGGGAACTCATATATTGCTAGATAGAGTGTACTTAACCATTCACTTTGGAGAATCTTTCATACAGTGGAACATATGCCTATCCATTGACCCTAGGAGATCCATTTTCTCCTAGGTTTATACCCTAAAGAAATCCTTAGATATGAGCACAAGGAGATATGTTCAAGAATTTTCACAGAAGCATTGTTTAGACTAGCAAACAAATTGGAAATAGTCCAAATGTCCATCAACAGGCAAATGGACAAATATATTGGTAGCTTGTCGTTATACCATGAAATATATAGCAGTGAAAATAAACAAACTAGAGTTACATGTATCAGTAGGAAAGAATCTCGAATACAATATTGATTTAAAAACAAGTGGCAGAAGGATAAATATGCAATCAAATTTTTAAAATGTAGAACATGTAAATGCTGAAAGGTAGAAATGCATGAGATGGTGTGGAATTTTAATTAGGCTTTGTCATGTCTAATTTCTTCATGTAGGTGGTTATAAGTACAAAGTATATTATTATGTACAGCTTTCTGAATGTCTTAATATTCAGTACAAGTCATCAGTGGATAGAATCCATTTGATTGGTTGATTATTCAAAGTAGTGAAGGGATCATTGGTAAAGTATGGTTCCCGAAGTAGGGAACAGAATGAGATCCAAAGCACAGGTAGAGAGATTGTCTTCAAAAAGATGAAGGGAGCCCTGGCTGGCGTAGCTCAGTGGATTGAGCGTGGGCTGTGAACCAAAGCACAGGTTTGATTCCCAGTCAGGGCACATGCCTGGGTTGCAGGCCATGGCCCTCAGCAACCGCACATTGATGTTTCTCTCTCTCTTTCTCCCTCCCTTCCCTCTCTAAAAATAAATAAATAAAATCTTTAAAAAAAAATAAAAAGATGAAGGGAGCTGAATTTTGGTGACATATTAAAGAACTGGTTGACCGTTGCATAGGTGTGTGGTTTTTTTAATGTTTAGTTTTTCTTGAACACTGTTGAAAACATTGTTATGCATGTTTAGGAATTTGCATGAGAAAATGTGATAATGGCATGTTTGCAGCCTGGTGAAATGTAAGCTAATAGTTTAGACTTATCTCTAAGGCTTACTTCTAGGCTTAACATCTAGGTTTGGCAGCAAGGTAATTTTACAACATTATGATATGTTGATATGTTTTACTGCATCATAGCTTGTGAAAGTATTTTTTTCTTCTAAGTATTTTTTTTCACCTAGGAATTTTGTAAACTTTAAGTCTTTTATTTGCCTAACTTAGTGCCTTTGATTATATAGTCATTTTTGTGACTCTGCTTTGCTTCATTTGCTTGCTGAGTTGTGACTTCTTTTCCTCATAGCTGTTTCCTTCTGAGTATGAAAGACGATAGTATCGAAGGCATTTATGACACTCTAAAGCAATGTGCATTGATTTCCAAGTCTGCTGGGGGAATTGGTGTTGCTGTGAGTTGTATTCGAGCTACTGGCAGCTACATTGCTGGGGTAAGCTTCTGTTGTATGACTAAAAATGTGTAGAATTGAGGAAATCAAGTCCATAAGCAACCAGGTTTATGGTTGAGAGGGCATATGCTAGGGCATGGGAGACCTATGTCTCTGTTAATTACTGGTTGGTTGTGTGACTTGTAGTGAGTCATCTCACTGCTTCTGGCTTCATTTTCTTCTGTCTTATTAAAGGTTTAGATTAGATTATGATCTCTAGGATCTTTCTAATCTCCGACTTAGGTTTATTTTATATTTTGAAATTAGATTTAGAATTCTGGTTTCATTTATAATAATAGCAGCTGTCATTTATAGATGGTTTACTATGGGCTAAATCTGTTAAAAGTTGTACATGAATTACTCATTTAGTCCTTACTACAACCTTATGAGATAGATATCATTACAGACACATGGTAGAAACTGTATGCCTTACGGTAACTTTGTGAGTACAGGCACTATATGCACTATTATTTTTACTTTAGAAGTGAAGAAACTGGGACTTAGAAAGTTAAACTACTTCCAGAGATTAGTCAATTAATATGTGACAGAGCCAGGATTCAGGTTTTAAATATTGACACTTTTAATGTAAATTCAAGCTCTGCTGGTTCATGATTCCTTGGGAGTTAAGAAAATGATATTAGGTAAGATGCTATTTTAAATCTTATCTTCACTACTTATTAGTTGTGCCTAGCACAAGTCATTTACATCTCTGTGTTTGTTTCTTCATCTGTAATGTGAAGAAAATACCTAATCCTATAGAATAAAGCTAGAGAGTCCAGAAGAAAACCATTCCATTATGTGGTGTTTTGGAGGTGCTGTGATGTATACAGAACTTTCACTTAGTAGCAGGATGAGCCATTGCTCATGTATCTTTCTAAGCTATTTAAAGGCTTGCCTTGGGGTAGGAGGATTATTTTTGAAATTTCATGAGGTTTATTCTAGTCTTAGGAGTCTATATTTTCTTATCATCATTCTAGAATTCATTTATTGCTGAGAATCTGTTTACCTTATTTACTGTCTTGATTTATCTATTGCATATAAATTTTATTGTATATGGCCTTGAATTCTTTTGGGAATGATCTTTAGAAGGTGTGGAATTTATCCTTATTTTTTATTCTTTTGACTTGTAATTTATATGTCTTACTGTAAATTAGAGATGCCATGAAATAACTTTTATATATAATTACAATGTATTCAACAATTTGTTTATTTTATGTTGAGCATTATGTTTTAAAAGCAGAGGTAGAAACTGAGAGCAGGTAAAACTTTATAGAGTGGGAGAGAGTAATTTGTTCACTCTTGAGCTATTTTTTTCTTTTTCTTGCTGAGCCCCCACCCTTTCTCCTCCAGATGCCTTTATTCTCAGTCTCTCTTTCAGACTAATGGCAATTCCAATGGCCTTGTACCAATGCTGAGAGTATATAACAATACAGCTCGATATGTGGATCAAGGTGGAAACAAGGTATGCTCCATTACTTGAAAGTACTGGAAATCAGAACTAAAAATTATTTGCTATGTATGCTTATCATAAGATGATTCATTGTGTATTTCTAACAACATTGCCTTTTTTTTTTCATTTTAAAACCCATTTAATTTGTATAAGTTATTGTACTTTAAAGTGCATACACTTGAAATGTACAGTTTGATGGGTTTTGACATACGTATATACACTGTATAATTACTATACCCATCAAAATAATAGGACATTTCTATCACCCCAGAATGTTTCATCATGTACCTTTTTTTTAAATGATCTCTTTTTTTAATTGTTGTTCAGTTACAGTTGTTTCACCTTTTACCCTGTCTCTCCCCTGCCCTGTGGCTACCCCCCGCCACATTGTCCATGTTCATGAGTCCTTTATACATGTTCCTTGACTGGTGCCTTCTCCTTCTTTTCCCCATTATCCCCTTTACCTGTTCCCTCTGGTCACTTTCAGTTTGTTCTTTATTTCCATGTCTCTGGTTCTGTTTTGCTTATTTGTTTGTTTTTGTGGATTAGGTTCCACTTTATAGGTGAGACCATATGGTATTTGTCTTTCACTGCCTCGCTTGTTTCACTTAGCAAAATACTCTCCAGTTCCACCCATGCTGTCAGGAAGGGTAGGAGTGCCTTCTTTCTGCTGCATAGTATTCCATTGTGTAAATATATTGCAGTTTTTGATCCACTCATTTCCTGAAGGGCACTTAGGCTGTTTCCAGTGCTTGGCTATTGTAAATTGTGCTGCTATGAACATTGGGGTTCATAGGTTCTTTTGAATTGGTGATTCAGAATTTTTAGGGTATAATTCTAGCAGTGGGATTGATGGATCAAAAGGCAATTCCATCTTTAGTTTTCTGAGGAAATTCCAGACTTTTTCACAGTGGCTACACCAGTCTGTATTCCTACCAACAGTGCACTAGAGTTCCCTTTTCTCCACAACCTCTCCAACACTTGTTTGTTGATTTGTTTATGATGGCCATTCTCACCAGAGTGAGGTGGTATCTTATTGTGTTTTTTTTTTTAAAGATTTCTTTATTTTTTAGAGATGGAAGGGAGGGAGAAAGAGAGAGAAAAACAACAATGTGCGGTTGCTGGGGGTCATGGCCTGCAACCTAGGCATGTACCCTGACTGGGAATCGAACCTGCGACACTTTGGTTTGCAGCCTGCGCTCAATCCACTGAGCTATGCCAGCCAGGGCTTCATTGTGGTTTTAATTTGCATCTCTCTGATGACTAGAGATGCCGAGCATCTTTTCATATGTTTCTGGGCCCTCTGTATGTCCTCCTTGGAGAAGTGTCTGTTTAAGTCTTTTGCCCATTTTTTAATTGGATTGTTTGTCTTCCTGGAGTGGAGTCTTTTGTGTTTTTTATATATTTTGGAGATCAAACCCTTGTCTGAGGTATCATTGGCAAATATGTTTTCCCATATATTTAGTTCTCTTTTCTTCATTTTAATGCTGTTTTCTTTGGCCATGCAGAAACTTTTTAATTTGATGAGGTCCCATCTGTTTATTCTTTCCTTTATGTCCCTTGCTGTAGGGGACATATTGGTGAAAATATTTCTTTGTGGAATGTCTGAGATTTTCATGCCTGTGTTTTTTCTCTAGGACTTTTATTTTGTCACGACTTACATTTACTTTTATCCACCTTGAATTTATTTTTGTGTCTGGTTTAAGTTGGTGATCGAATTTTATTTTCTTACATGTGGCTGTCCAGATCTCCCAACATCATTGTTGAAGAGGCTATTTTTACTTCATTTTATGCTTCTTCCCCCTTTGTCAAATATTAATTGACCATAGAGACTTGGGTTTATTTCTGGGCTCTCTGTTCTGTTCCATTGGTCTATGTGTCTGTTCTTTTGCCAATACCAGGCTGTTTTGATTACAGTGGCCTTGTAATACAGTTTGATATCAAGCATTGTGATCCCTCTTGCTTTGTTCTTCTTTCTCAAAATTGCTGCAGCTATTTGGGGTCATTTATGGTTCCATATAAATTTTTGAAATGTTTGTTCTATATCTGTGAAATATGTCATTGGTATCTTAATAGGGATTGTGTTGAATCTATAAATTGCTTTGGGTTATATGGACATTTTGATGATGTTAATTCTTCCAATTCATGAGCATGGTACATGCTTCCACTTGTTTGTGTCTTCCTTAATTTCTTTCTTCAGTGTTGTGTAGTTTTCTGAGTACAGGTGTTTTACATCCTTGGTTAGGTTTATTTCTAGGTACTTTATTTTTCTTCTTGCCATATCGAATGGGATTTTTTACATGATTTCTGTTTCTGATATTTTATTAGAAATAATAAATATCAGGGTGGGAGTGCCACTGTGGGCAGGCACGGGTATGTACCTCTGAGGTAGTGGGCGTGGGTGTGCACCACTGGGGTGGTGGGCATGTGGGCGTGGTCTCCTCTGATGCTGTGGTGGGGGTGTGGGGGCAGGTGTGCAGTAGTAACAGACGTGGATGTGCAGCCTCCCATGCTGTGGTGGCAGCTGGGTTGGGCACATACTGCTGGGGCCATGGTGCGGGTGGGCGCCCTCTGCTGCTGCAGCTGGGGGAGGGGAGGGTCCTATCTCGGGAGGCAGGGGTGGCCACTGTGGGAGAATTCCCTAAAGAACCACCAAGAGCCTATTTTTTCTTTTTTAATTTTTTTTATTTTAAATTCCTCCTGTTCAAGCCTGATGCTCCAAACAAGTGCCCAGCCTCTTACACAGCCCAACTTTCCAACCAGACTTCAGGCTATCCCAGTCAGGGTCTGTCACGGCCCAACTCTTCTCCCTTCTCCATGCGTCACCTGGCTCCTCAGTTTCTCTGGTAATGACCCATCCAACGTCCACAGTCTCAGCAGGTGCACACTGCCCCTGTGTATTTGCCACTTTTCTTTGTTCCCCTGAGTGACTTCAAGCATCCACGTTCATCTTGGTGCTGCTCAAACCTCCCCGTTAACCTGGATCTCTTCCAAGAATCCTGGCAGGCCCAGCAGGGGCTGGGCCTGGGGCTGTATCCACCCTGGTTCCTGCACTGGTCCCAGGGACCTTATCGTCCCAAAGCAATCTCCTTACCGTCTCCTTCAATGTCCTCTACAATTTTGGCCTCCAACTTCATATATACTGGGATACTGTTGGCTGTTCACTCTGTTCCTCAAAAGATCGGCTAGGTGTTCCCCTGAGCAGCCTTACTAACATTCTTTCACACATATGGATACAATTGGAGATCTCAGTCTGCCATGGTCAGACATTGTGCTGGGCAAGAGAAGAAAAGGGCAGACAAGACAGAAAGCCAGACAAGGTGCCCGGGCATGGCCTGTGGAGCTTCCTCAGGGCACAGTGCCCAACCTTCCACATCTGTTGATTTATTAACAATTACCATTCTGACCAGTGTGAAATATCTCATTGTGGTTTTAATTTGCATCTCTCTGATGGCTCATGCACTTCTGTATGAATCATCCTCATCCTTCCCACCCATACATACTGGCTGCAGGCAGCCAGTGATCTAGTTGGCAGCTTTATTTTACATATTTGCAAAGAATTTCTAAAGTGGTAACATTAATACTTGATCTTAAAAAGGAATTGTCATATGTCTTCTAACTTTTATTTAAAAAAACAAAATTCTGCCTGTTTTATAGAGGGAAAAGTAAAGTTGAGAGGATTGGGTTGTTTATTTATTATTATCAGTAGGCTAGCTTGCAAGTCAAGCCTGCCTCTTGTGGATATGTAGGCATACCAATCATCTCTTAGTTTATGAACTTCTCTTTGGAGTACTTAAAAAAAATCTATGGGGACCTTGATAAGACATTTCACCTTTTGACTTTAGTAAGCACACGACCTATTATTGTCAAAGTTAAAGTGATTTTTCTTCTGGCTTTCTACATGTCATATAGTGTAAAGTGACCCGGATGACAACTGAAGAAGCTCCATCTCTAGTTCACTGTATTACTGGACAAATTATTTAATCTTTATTTTTTCACATTTTCTTTTTGTCAAATCCTCATTTTCACTCCTAGATTTGTAAGAAAATGGTACTACTATATATTTTTATAGTACTTTTATTTGTATTATCTCATTTAATTTATTAATTATAGAGAAGATCCAAGGAGATACTATTAAAAGTGCTTTGGAAAATGGGAGGTTTCTTTGTTTCATTCTGATTCTGAAAAGAATGATGATTGTTTACTATTAGCGACCTGGAGCATTTGCTATTTACCTGGAGCCTTGGCATTCAGACATCTTTGAGTTTCTTGATTTAAAGAAGAACACAGGAAAGGAAGAGCAGCGTGCCAGGGACCTTTTCTTTGCCCTTTGGATTCCAGATCTCTTCATGAAACGAGTGGAGACTAATCAGGTAAGAGATAGGTACCTATTAGTAATGACAACTCGATTCACATAAGCTTTCTCTTCGATCATCTTAAATCATGCTTAGGGAAAGTCCATCTATGTGTTTTACTCTGGAAGGCATTTTGAATAAGTTAAGAGATGCTTCTCCTGCTTTTTTGATTTTTCTCCTTCAAATAGATACAAACAGGCAGAACTTTATGTTTAGGCCTGAGCCTAAAATGATTATTCCTCCAGCAGATTTCCAAGACAGTCTTTGGAGGATACCCTATTCCCTGGGTAGTCCAATCCATGGCCCACAGGCCGCATGTGGCCCAGGATGGCTATGAATGTGGCACAACACAGATTTGTAAATTTACTTAAAACTTTTGTTTTTGTGCATCAGTTTTTGTTAGTGTTTGTGTATTTAATGTGTGGCCCAAGACAACTCTTCTTCCAGTGTGGCCCAGAGATGCCAAAAGGTTGGATACCTCTGGATGGATTATGTATGGCTGGTTATTTGAAGTTTCTCATGAGTGGTACTATTCTTCCCTTTGTAGGACTGGTCTTTGATGTGTCCAAATGAGTGTCCTGGTCTGGATGAGGTTTGGGGAGAAGAATTTGAGAAGCTATATGAAAGGTATGGGAAAAATATCAAAGTAATAATGTTTTACATGTTTTTCTCTTATTTGGGGGATCCACATTTCAAAACTGTATCATTCATTAGTTAGTTTCTAGGAATATTTGGAAATATGTAGGAGTCAGTGTGATTAAAAATTATATTTTGGTCTGGTTTTCTTCCTGAATCTAACAAAATTTTATTTTTCGTCTTAAAACTTTGGGACATGTAAATATTTGCTTGAGTTTTTGTTTTTTTTATTGTTTTTTAAAGGTTTATTTATGTTTAGAAAAAGGGAAAGGAGGGAGAGAAACATTGATGTGTGAGAGATAAATAGATTGGTTGCTTCTCACATGCCCCCAACTGGGGACCTAGTCCACAACCAAGGCACATACCCTGACTGGGAATGGAACTGGCAACTTTTCAGTTCACAGGCCAGCATTTAGTTCACTGAACTACATCAGCCAGGGCTTGAGTTTTTCAACTGATGCTTTTAACAATGAAGGTAAAGAGTTATCAGGGTTATTATTTTGCTTGGCTGTATAGTACTTTTGATAAAATAAGTTTTATCAAAACTTCAGATAAGCTTTAAATTGCACATAGGGATCAAGATCAAGTAGGACAGTGCATGTCAATAGTTCATTAAGTAATAGCACAATAGTACTACTTTAGCATTATAGTACAATTTGACTACTTTGGATTTTTTTCCTTTATATTATTTTTGATTTAGTGGAATTGGGTGTATTTGAAGGGATTTAAAGCTGCCTGGTTTTCTTCTAAGGCTGAGGTGATGAAAATCTGGCTTTTGTGAGAGTAAAATGAGTAATATATTCCTTTTTTTTTCCTTAGAAAAATTTAGTAAAAAATTTGAGTTTTTATAATATATTTTAATGTTTTTCCTTTGTGTATTTCCTATAATAAAAGATCTTAGGGAATAGTAAAATAATATTAGCTTTGTCTTTCAGTTATGAGAAACAGGGTCGTGTCCGCAGAGTTGTAAAAGCTCAACAGCTTTGGTATGCCATCATTGAGTCTCAGACAGAGACAGGTACCCCATACATGCTTTACAAAGATTCCTGTAATCGGAAGAGTAACCAGCAGAACCTGGGAACGATCAAATGCAGCAACCTGTGCACAGAAATAGTAGAGTATACTAGCAAAGATGAGGTAGGTAGAAAAACTTCTGTCTGAATCAAGTACTGAGACATGAATCTTAGGAAGTGAAGTTATTGTTTGTGAATCCCTCATTTGACTTCACTTGAGACGGGGAGAGGGAATTTTACTAGCTTATTGGTAAGCAGAAGGGCACTGAAATAGACAGAAATTACAAAGGAAAGAAGGAGTGTTACATGTGCCTTGAATATCTTTTAGTCTGAGCCATGTAGAAAATTGTCAGCTGTTTCTTACATAAATATTGTTGTAATAACCTTTACTTGAGAAAAATACAAATATATAGCCATGGTAGTTTAGGACAAATACAAAAATATGTTAGGATGCTCATTCAGTTAAAAGTATGTAAACTTATAGAGAATCCTTTCAGTAAATGGTGAGACAATTTTTTTCTTTTTTTTTAGTATGTTTCATTGATTATGCTATTACAGTTGTCCCATTTTTTTCCTCCCCTTTATCCTCCTCCACCCTGACCAAGCCCTCCCATCAGTGCTCCCCTCCCTTATTTCATGTCCATGAGTCATACATAAAAGTTCTTTGGCTTCTCCATTTCCTGTACTATTCTTAACCTCCCCCTGACTATTTTGTACCTACCAATTATGCTTCTTATTCCCTGTACCTTTTCTTCCATTCTCCCCTCTCCCCCTTCCCACTGATAACCCTCCATGTGGTCTCCATTTCTGTGATTCTGTTCCTGTTCTAGCTATTTGCTTAGTTTGTTTTTGTTTTTAGGTTCGGTGGTTGATAGTTGTGAGTTTGTTGTCATTTCACTGTTCATAGTTTTGATCATATTCTTTTTCTTAGATGAACCCTTGAACATTTTATGTAATAAGGGCTTGGTGATGATGAACTCCTTTAACTTGACCTTATCTGAGAAGCACTTTATTTGCTGTTCCATCCTAAATGACAGCTTTGGATAGAGTAATCTTCGATGTAGGTTCTTGCCTTTCATGATTTTGAATACTTCTTTCCAGCCCTTTCTTGCCCGTAAGGTTTCTTTTGAGAAATCAGCTGACAGTCTTATGGGAACTCCTTTGTAGGTAACTGTCTCCTTTTCTCTTGCTGCTTCTCGGATTCTCTCCTTAATTTTAATCATGGATAACTTAATTGTGATGTGCCTTAGTTGTGTTCCTCCTTGGGTCCACCTTGTTTGGGACTCTCTGAGCTTCCTGGACTTCCTGGAGGTCTGTTTCTTTCGTTGAACTAGGGAAGTTTTCTTTCATTATTTTTTCAAATACATTTTTAATTTCTTCCTTTTCCTTTTCTCCTTCTGGCATCCTTATGATTCAGATGTTGGAACATTTAAAGATGTCCTGGAGTTTCCTAACCCTGTCCTCATTTTTTTGAATTTTTGTTTTTCCTATTCTGATCGAATGTTTATTTCTTTCTTCTGTTCCAAATTGTTGATTTGAGTCCTGGTTTCCTTCCCTCACTGTTGGTTCTTTATTTCACTTTTGCATAGCCTTCACTTATTCCTCTATTTTGTATCTGTACTCAGTCATTTCTGTGAGCATCCTAATTACCAGTGTTTTGAACTCTGCATCTGATAGTTGTCTGTCTGTTCATTGCTTAGTTGTTTTCTGGGAGTTTTGATCTGTTCTTTCGTTTGGACCATATTTCTTTGTCTTGGTGCTCCTGTTATGTTATAAGGGGCAGAGCCTTAGGTATTCATTCGCCAGGGCAGGGCAACACACATTGCTGTGTTGTGACTCGGTATGTGGGGAAGCAGTCAGAGAGGCAGCAGTGCTGCTTACTCAGTTCTCATCTTGCTTTCAGTCACTTCCCCCACAACCCACAAGAAAATTGGGCCTTTCCGGTGCTGATTCCCAGGTGGGTGGGTGTATGTACATTCTGGGACCCCATGGGTCTCCAACTAACTCTCCTTTGAGGATAGGCATTTTTCCTGCCGCCACAATCCCCACAGGTTTTTATCACCAGGGATTTTGAGGTTTTATTTCCCTCTGCTGGGACCCTGGGTTGTGTGGCCTATCTAGCTCTCCAGTTGTTCGTCTTGGCTTATCTGCATGTGAATGTGGGAACACCCCATCTTCCAGCTGCCATCTTTCCTTGTCACATCCTCTCCATCCCAGCTGCTGGTCTTTGCCTCTCTTACCAGTCTGGATGAATGTTTCTTCTTTAACTCCATGGTTGTTGGACTTCTATACAGTTTGATTTTCTGGCAGTTCTGGTTTCTTGTTTTTAAATTTATTGTTGTTGATTTTTTTGGTTTTGCGAAGAAGCAAGGCATACCTGCACCTTGGCTGGAAGTGGTGAGACAAATTTCTAATCTCAAATCTTTAAGGTGATTCACAGAAGAGGCAAGGCCAGAAATGGGATGCAGATTTAGTGTTTTTTAAAAAAATGGTTTTTGGAAAAGCTTTAATTCAGGAAATACAGCTTGTATGACAGATCAGGGATAGTGTTTGGTTTTATGCAATGTCAAGTAAGTTTGTTTGCCTGGGGTAAATACAGTAAGGTTTGGTATAGGGCAGGGCTGTCAAACTCATTTTCACTGGGGGCCACCTCAGCCTCATGGTTGCCTTCAAAGGACCAAAATAATTTTAGGACTGTATAAATGTAACTACTCCTTAACTGTTAAGGAGTTGAAATTGCATTTGGCCTTATGAAGGCAACTGCAAGGTTGATGTGGCCCCTGGTGAAAATGAGTTTGACACCCTTGTAGGAGAGATGGCTTCAGCCAAGGGAAAGGAAGTGGGTGAAAGCTAGGGTGTGTCACAGGTAGGAAGCCTGTGTAGGTCTCTGAAAGAAAAATGGCATCAACATGGTATGATGAGAAGGATAGATCTTGCTTTTCTTATAACATTCTGTCATTGTACTGGGCAGTACACTTCTACTCAGATATACATAAAAAATTATAGCATAATGTGCTATAAGTCTGGTAATAGAGTCATGTACTGTGGAACACAGGCTTCTTACCTATGTCACTGGTGCATGTTACAACTCATATATGTGAAGAGGTATTGGGATTTAGAAATTTTACCAAGGGATGATGAATTTGAGATATCAGAGATGAAAATGAAAAATTGTAATGTCAGAACTGTTTAATGTTAGAGACTTATGATAGTGTTATCTACCCAGGGAAGAAATAAAAATTTAGTGATTATTGACCCTTTGTCTTTTCATTCTAGGTTGCAGTTTGTAACTTGGCCTCCCTGGCCCTGAATATGTATGTTACACCAGAACATACATACGACTTTAAGAAGTTGGCTGAAGTCACCAAAGTCATTGTCCGAAACTTGAATAAAATTATTGATATTAACTACTACCCTGTCCCAGAGGTATGAACAGATATCTCTGCTTATTGGTAGTCATTGAAATCCGTGGTGGAGGGAGTTTATGACAGTCTGCTTGCCTGTCATTATGTAAATAGTTATAATTGGAATCATGTGAGGAAACTGAGATAAAAAAAGAGTGTGTGTCATTTGGTATAGAATGTTGCTTTTTCTGTTTAGTAATGTCTCTTTCTTGTCTAAACCTATGGCACAAAGGCATACTTATCAAATAAACGCCATCGCCCCATTGGAATTGGGGTACAAGGTCTGGCAGATGCTTTTATTCTAATGAGGTACCCTTTTGAGAGTCCAGAGGCCCAGTTATTGAATAAGCAAATCTTTGAAACCATTTATTATGGAGCCTTGGAAGCCAGCTGTGATCTGGCCAAGGAGCATGGCCCATATGAAACCTACGAGGGCTCTCCAGTCAGCAAAGGAGTAAGTATATGGATAAATTTTTCCTTCCTTTTTTCATTCTGTGGGCCTCCCTCCCCGATCACTGCTGGACATGGCCTGTATGTTTGCCCCATCCTCCACTGGGAGTCCCCTCTGTCTGCTGAACCTTCCACCTGCAGTCCCCCGTCCACTTACTGTCTACCCTCTTTGGTGCTCCTGGCTGTGAGGAGGCAGGCCAGCCACACTGGGAGCCAGTGGGACATCATGGCCTCGGCTGCAGCCTGGCGTGGCCTGCAAGTGCATGGTGTATGAGTGCATGGCTAGAATATGCTGGTTGTGTTGTATAAAACTTCGTTTTGCCTATGAGTTCCTGTAGTTGGCTGAATGGTAGCCCTCAAAAAGATAAGCTTATATTCTAATTCCTAGAACCTGTGAAAGCTGGTTTAAAGGGATCTTTGCAGATGTAATTAAGGATTTTGAGATGAGGAGATTATCCTGGATTTTCTAGATAGGTCCTAAATCCAATGACAGTTGTCCTTATAAGAGATACAGAGAGGAAGAGGAGGCAACATGACCTTGGATGTCAAAATTAGAGTGATGCAACTATAACCCAGGGATGCTGATAGCCACTAGAAGTTGAAGAGGCAAAGAACATAATCTCCTCTAGAGCCTCTGGGAGAAATGTGGCTCTTCCAACATGTTATTTTAGGTTTCTGGCCTCCAGAACTATGAGAAAATAAATTTTCATTTTAATCCACCAAATTGTGGTAATTTGTAAAACCAGCCATCAGAGACTAATGTAATGTTTTCCTCTTGAATAAAACAGATATTCTGTTTTTGTTTTTGTGTGTTTTATTTTAATCATTGAGATATTCTGTTTTAAAACTAGTCATTGCTTAAATGATTTAAGAAGAAAGCTATCAATATTAGGTTTCTAATTCTAAATTCAGTGAATTAAAACAACATACATTCAAGGAAGGCTGTGCCTGGATCAAAATGGCAGAGTGTGTAAACTGCTTGCCTCCTACCACGATCACATCAAAATTGCCACTAAATTATAGAATAACCATCACTGAGAACCACCTGAAGACTAGCTGAACAAGATTTTGATAACTAAGAACATAAAGAAGAAGACAAGTTGAGACTGGTAGGAAGAGCTTAGATGTGGCTGAGCAGGTCCCACAACCACAGTGTGGCAGTTAAGAACTGGAAGGGATATCTCAGCTGCAGAGATCCTCCACTGAGTAATGAGGAGTCTCAGTTCAACACCAGGCTTCCTGAACCAGAATATCAGTGCCAGGAAAAGGGCTACCTATAACATCTGGTTGTAAAAACCAGTCGGGATTGCCAAGAAAGACAAAGGGCTGTAAGAGGCTGAGGCCTTAAATGAGTCATCAGACCAGATGAATTTAATTGATATTTTTAGCAGCAGAATACATTCTTTTCAAGTTCACATGGAATATTTTCCAGGATAGACCACATGTTAGGCCACAAAACAAGTAACAATAAATTAAAAATAGAATTCATGTTAAGCATCTTTGATCACAAATGATATGAAAGAAGTCAGTTATAAGAAGAAAACTGAAAAACATAACACATGGAGGCTAGAAAAGATGCTACTGAATAATGAATGGGTTAACAATAAGATCATGGAAGAAATCAAAAGATACCATATAACAAATGAAAATACAATAACACAAAATTTATGGGATACTGCCCAAGCAGTTCTAAGAGGGAAGTTCATAGCAATATGGGCCTGCCTCAAGAAACAAGAAAAATCTCAAGTAAATAGTATAACCTTACACCTAAAGTAACTGTAAAAAGGTCAAACAAATCCCAAAGCAAGTAGAAGGAGGAAATAATAAAGATCAGAACAGAAATAAATAGACCCTAAAAAACAATACAAAAGATCAATGAAACCAAGAGCTAGTTTGTTGAAAGGATGAATGAAATTGGTAACAGTTAACAAAACTCAAAGAAGAAAGGAGAGAGGACCCAAATATATAAAATCAGAAATGAAAGGGAAATGGAAACCGATACCACAGAAATGCAAAGGATTATAAAGAAATACTATGAACAATTATATTGTTGAACAACAGATTGAACAACCTGCAAGAAATGCATATATATTTCTGGAGACATACAATCTTCCAAGGCTGAATTAAGAAGAAACAAAATCTGATCAGACCAATAACTGTTAATGAAACTGAATCAAAATGGATTACAGACTTAAATGTAATAACTGAAACCATTAAACTTACAGAAGAAAACATAGGCAGTAAACTTTGATATTGCTCTTTGCAAAAATTTTTTGGATTTGTCTTCCTAGGCAAGGGAAACAAACAAGAATGAACAAGTGGGGCTATGTCAGACTAAACAGTTTTTGCACAGCAATGAAAACCATCAACAAAACAAAAAGACAACCAACTGAATGGCAGCAGATATTTGCCATGAAACATCTGGTAAGGGGGCTAATGTTTAAAATATATAAGGAGCTTATACAACTTAATACCAAAAAAAACCCCAAACTATGATTAAAAAATGGGCAGAAGACCTGAATGTCTATTTCTTACAATTTCTCCCAAGAGAACATAATGATGGCCAACAGTCATATGAAAAGAAGCTCAACATCACTAATCATCAGAGGAAAGCAAATCAAAACCACAATGAAATCACCTCATACCACCAGTCAGAATGGTTATCACCAAAAATCAATAATTAGTGTTGGCGAGGATATGGAGAAAAGGAAGCCCTTGAGCACTTTTGGGATTGTAATTTGGTGCAGCCACTATGGAAAACAGTATGCAGTTTCCTCAAAAAATTAAAAATAAAACTATTATATGACCCAGCAATTCCACTTCTGGGTATTTACCTGAAGAAATCCAAAACACTAATTTGAAAAGATCTGTATACCCCTATGTTCATTACAGTGTTATTTACAATAGTAAAAATATGGAAACAACCTCAGTGTCAATAGATGAATGGATAAAGATGTGGTACACATATGCAATGGAATGTTAACTTGGCTATGAATAAGAATAAAATTTTACCATTTGTGGAAACATGGATGGACCTAGAGAATATTATGCCAAGTGAAATAAGAAATACCATGTGATTTTGCTTACATATAGAATCTAAGAACATATGAACAAATGAAAAAAAAACTAAAATATACAAAGAATATATTGATTTTAAAAAATGGTCAGAGGACCAGAACAGAACACTAGATGGGAGGGGAGTTGGGGGATTGTTGAAAAGGTGAAGGGGGTAAGAAGTTATAAAATAGTCACCAGGATATAAAGTATAGCATAGGGAATATAGTCAATAATATTGTAATAACTATAGATAGTGTCAGATGGGTATTAGACTTATTGGGGCAATGAATTAGTTGTATAAATGTCTAGTCATTATGTTGTACACCTGAAACTAAAATAATATTCTCTGTCAACTTTAATTAGAAAATACATTTAAAGAAATGAAATTTAAAAACACCAGTATACATTGATTATCTCAGTTTTCATGGGTCAGGAGTGTAAGCTTGGCTTAGTTGGGTTGTCTTTTCTGGGTCTCACAAGGGTACAATCAGGGTGTCAGTAGAGGCTGTAATGCTATTAGAGGGTCAGGGTGTTGCCCGGAGCTCACTAGGTTGTTGGCAGAATTCATTTCCTTGCAGTTCTAGAACTCATGGCATCTTCAAAGCCAGTTGGAGAGAGAGTCCTTCATTTCAAGAAGGGCTTAGTTTAAGCATTCTTTTGACGGTTTTCATTTGATATATCAGGTCCACCCAGGATAATCTCTATTTTTTAAACTCAAAATTGACTGATTTGCACCCTTAATTATGTGAGTGCTATCATCATATTTCCAGGTCTAGTACACAGAGAAGAATAGATTATACATGGTCTGTGTTTCAGGGGGTGAGAATTTGGGAGCTGTCATAGAAGTCTGCCCTCCACACTGTCTTTATTATCAGTTGTATGATTCTATTCCATGTAAAATGAGGTGTTATTTTTTGTTCTGATCTTACCGATATTTAGGAAATCTAATGTATTATATAGAAATAGGTGTTTGTTAGCTGAGTAAATAAAGGGGCCAGATCATGGCAATTAAGAAAGATGAGGTGAGAGCAAAGCTTTTCCTATAGAAAAAGAGAATGCATCTCAGCAACACACTTTCATGAATGTTAGGATTTCCTGGTTTGTAGATATACAGGTCTTCTGAGGGGCTTAGCTGGGTCATGGGGAAGAGGTAAGTCTCAACTAGTTTTTTTAACCCTGCTTCTGATCAATATGACTTCATGGACACTGTCTAGGAAAAATCTCTGGACTTTGTATTCTTGACACAGTTCTACTAGAAGACAGAATTTTGGGATTTGTGGGGTGGGGTGTTGGGGGGCAGGATATCCAGTTAGTTTTTGTTTGTTTTTTGCCATGGTTTTAAATTGTCATAGATTGATTTATCATTAGTTGACTTGTTTATTCCTTAGATCCTTCAGTATGATATGTGGAATATTACTCCCACGGACCTATGGGACTGGAAACTTCTCAAGGAGAAGATTGCAAAGTAAGTAAAATACATAAAGTGGCTTTGAAGTAAGAAGATTCAGATTTTCATTCTGTTTCTTCAGTAGTTAGCTGTTATTTTAATTGCTGAAACTAACTTTTTTCTTCTTTATGTGGGCCTAAAATGACCTGGCTGCAGAACTGTTTTTAAATACTTCATAATATAATTCATGTATAGTAACCTGAAAATTGCTTGGCACAAGAAAGCATTTCAGTACATGGTAGGTATTATCAGTCGATCTTGTTTTAGAGCAGGGGTGTCAAAGGCATTTCCACTGGGGGTCACATCAAAGGACCGAATGTAATTTTAGGACTGTATCAACGTAACTATTCCTTAACAGTTAAGCTAGAGCTTGGCGCTGCTGCCAGGTAGAAACAAGGTGCTGGGCTGGATAAAACAAGGTAGAGAGCCAGATTTGGCCCATGGGCGTTGTGTTTGCCACCTGTGTTTTAGAGGCTTAACTACCTAGGTTAGGTAATTCTTTTTCTCATTAAATCTTTGTATTTCTATGAGTGCTTGCTTTTAAAATATGTTTCACTTTTATTTATTGCTTAACTACATTGGACACATAAATAACTTGTTGAATTGATTGACATAGGAATAGGAGATCTTCAAAGAGCTTTTGGAGGGTAATGGATTAAACTGTGAAAGAAAAATGCAAAAATTTAATCTTTATAGGTCCTTCAAACTAATAAACATGAGAGATTTGAGGGCAGGCAGAATGTTTTGCTGAGTGAATAATGAAAAAAGTTATGTTCTGTTGTTATGAGTCTGTCATCTGGGTTAATATACTTGCGAAGTTTTAATTTGAAGAAAGAAGCAGCGACTTTAAAATGTTCTTTAAGAAATATCCATTTGCCTTAAAAATTTTTTTTATTACTCAGTACATGTTAAAAAATTTAGAAAAATTTATGTGTGGAAACAGAAAAAAATGAGAATTATGCCAGTATTATCTTTCCCAAAAACCTGTTTGCATTTTTTCATCTGTAATCCTTCACACTTCTGAGCATGTGTGCATGTGTGTATTTATATGCAAATATAACTTTTACAAAAATGGACCTGTACTGTACTTTATTGTATTTTTTCCCCTCAGAATACTATAGTTTATGTGTTTTTACATATAACTTTTAAAATTTCATTGTTAATACATGAATGCATATTCATTGTTAATAAAGTTCAAACACAGAAATAGGTATGAGCCCTTCTTCATACCTCTTTAGCCAGCCATTTGTCCCATTAAACAAACAAAAAACCAACATAGTTTTCCAGAGATAACCATTGTTAATGGTATATATTTTTTTAGATTTTTTTCACTGCATTTGTAGATGCACACATACATTTTTGTTATATAAATTTGACCAATCTTGATATTTTCTGATTTATTTTAGAGGTCTTCCCTCTTTGTACCTGCAGTTCTGCCTAATGTTTTTAATAGTTTGGCTATATTGTATATATGGCTTTTCAGACATTTTCCTGTCTGAGATAGTTGGTGGTTTGATCGATGTCTCACAATTAGAGAAATGGTGAGAACCCAGTTGTACAGATTCCATTAGAATATGAAGCTCTGTACCAAGCACTGTATGAATCCAGATATATGTAATGTAGGAAAGACAAACTCTTTGGGTTTGAGAAACTTAAAACTAAGTAAAGTAAGACATGTAACACAAATAGTTTAAGGATATATAGAGGTACAGGTCATGGAATATGTTTGTAGACAAATACTTTATTTGACAAAAAATATTTATTTGACACTTAAGTGTTTTCTGCCCAGTCAGGAAAGATGTTCTAGAGTAGGTATCTCTTAGGCTGAACTTTGAAGGATGAGTTGAGTGCAGGTTGAAGTTTTCTCAGCGTTCAGATACTACATTCTTCCTTAAGCACTCTCTTGGCACTGAGTCAAAAGATATTAACATGCTTCTAGGAACTTGTAATTGAAGAGGTGATAGAGGAAGTCAGGAATATACCTGGATCATAATTTTCACTATTCATTGTCCTATTCAGGATAATGGAGACTTGTGGTGACAGATATCCAATTCTGACCACTTTCACATCATTGTATTTCTTGAAAGGGCCTAGCACAGTGATCACATAGGCACTTAGGAAAGAGAGAGCGTCTAATGAGTGTTGTACCCAGGTACAGGTGGGGACACTCCAGCAGCTATTTGAGTGTTTCCTTGGGCAAGATAGCATATTAAGTACTTTGATTCTGAGTGCCACAGCGCCAGTCACCTAAGGCATGACATAATCAAGATTTCCAGTAATAGAATTTGTGCTAATTCTGCTTATGAGGCATTTAGGAAAGGGGTGAGCTATATACCACCCATACTGTGGAGTTGCATACCTGTAAGGGTTACATTTAAAAATCCCTTTGTGAGTCTAATGTATGTACTATGTTATAATAGTAGGTACATTAACTACACTGACTTAAAGTAACTGCCTTCCTGCAGAGTATATTGCTTTAGGCCCAGCACCTTATAATCTCCTTTTCTTTAGGTATGGCGTAAGAAACAGTTTACTTATTGCCCCGATGCCTACTGCTTCTACTGCTCAGATTCTGGGAAATAATGAATCCATTGAACCTTATACCAGCAACATCTATACTCGCAGAGTCTTGTCAGGAGAATTTCAGGTGAGAAGGTCATAACCAGACCTATAGGAAAATCTTCTAAAAGCCTGATGTTGGCAGTAAATGCTAACTTATATTTAGTATGTGCCCCTTTTTCTTAGTAATGAGGCAAAACTTTGATAAAACGGGTCATCTTCATCTTTAATACTGTTCTAAGTTATTTGAACACATACTAGACATTTAATAAATATCTGTCAAAAAATGAATGATAGCCCTGGCTGGTGTGGCTCAGTGGATTGATCATGGGTCTTCGAACCAGGGGATTGCCAGTTCAATTCCCAGTTGGGGTGCATGCCTGGATTGCGGGCTGGGTCCCCAGTGGGGGGCACGTGAGAGGCAACCACATATTGATGTTTCTCTTCCTCTCTTTCTCCCACCCTCCCCTCTGTCTAAAAAAGAAATAAAATATTTTTAAAAAATGAATGAGGGTTGAGTATGAAAGTACTTGATATTAGAGTTTCTGTGATTATTTAACTGTTAGGTAATCATAGTGATATGTACTACAACATCAGATGTTTAGGTTGGTGATACTTAAGATATATGTAGTAGCATTATTTAAGACAGTGATTCTTAGCCTTGGTTACAAATTAGAATTTTTGGTGGGCAAGACCAGTGTTTTTTTTTGTTTTTGTTTTTGTTTTTTAAGTTCCCAGGTAGTTCAGATGTGCAGCTAGGATTGAGAACCACTAATTTAAAACATTTTTATTTGAATTTGTTGATAATGTTAAATTTCTGTAAGGTTTGGAGTGAATACACAGAGTTTCTATTTTTTTAAAAGTATTTATTATATTCTTAGGGAATAAAGAATCAAATCATATGGATTTACCCAGTTTAGGCAATGTTAGTTCTTTTTTTGTTTTGTTTTTGTTTTTTGTTTCTTTTAATTTATTTTCAGAGAGAGGAAGAGAGGGAAGAAGAGAGGGAGAAAAACATCAATGTGTGGTTGCCTCTTGCACAGCCCCTACTGGGGACCTGGCCCGTAGCCCAGGCATGTGCCCTGACTGGGATTCAAACCGGCGACCCTTTGGTTTGCAGGCCAGCCCTCAATCCACTGAGCCATACCAGCCAGGAAAATGTTAGTTCTTCTTACCTTTACAAATACCAAATTACATTTGCCTGAATAAAAAAATGTCAATATTTCGAAGGAATATAACTTTCATGTAATAGAATGGGACTCAGTTTTATGAAAATTAGAAATTATCAAGCTAATGTTAAGTAATTATTCAATGATTTTATTTAAGTTTTAGGCTCATAATTCTCTTTAGGTCCTGTCATTGTTATTTATTCTTTCACATCTTTTCTGCTTTTCCATTCAGATTGTAAATCCTCACTTACTGAAAGATCTTACTGAGCGGGGCTTGTGGAATGAAGAGATGAAAAATCAGATTATTGCATGCAATGGCTCTATTCAGGTATAGAATAAAAAAAAGTGAGCTAAATTGAACATTGGTATCTTCTCACTTATCCCAGGCAGTGGAGGGAAAGAATGTCTATTCACTGTGGCTTACGGTCATACAGGCTTATGTAGCTCCATTCACCTCTGCTTGCTGTGCTCGGATCATATACATCTTCACATAGCTGTACCTGGTCTTGCCCTTTTGTTTGTGCAGTGATATACTGCGCAAACAGTATATCACTGTTCCCAACTTCTCTGCACATTAGAATCAACTGGGGAGCTTTTATAATCCCGAAGCTTAGGTTGCACCTCTTACCAATTAAACAACAATGTCTGGGAATGGGAGCAAGGCATCATCCCTGGGTAATTTCCAACATGCATCAAAATTTGGGGACCATTGACATAAAATCTGAACTTAGAGTCAAAATTAACTTAAAAGTATGGTGGAGTTAGAGGACTGATAGTCCAAAAGACAGAGCCACAGATAGTGTTTAACAATAAAATATTTGCAACTGAGAATCAAGAAATATTTATTTGTACATACAGGTTTCTGGCTAAACATTGGTCTGATTGGCAATACAGATGAAGATTCTTGTAACATTTCAATTTTTGGGGGGGATAGTAATAGTGGCATTAGTCAGCCTATATGTTTTGATGCACGTTAACCCTGGACCTAAGAAAAACTTATTTCTGTTGACTCCAAATGGAGTTTGTGGACTCCTGACTTATTTAAAGTGTTTTGTTTCATTGCTTCCCTGGATCATGTCCTTGGAATAGCCTTGATAATTTGTGTTTTCTTCAAAGCTTAACGTTAATTTATTACTCTTCAGCAATTTCTTCCCTTTATTAAGTGCCTCTATCACAATGAATGTTTAGGCCATAAACTAATTTAAAGATGGATTTTAAATCACTACCACCAGGCTGGAATTCTGTTGGCTAGATGGGATTTTGTTGGACTTTCTAAGCCAGAGGTGAGCAGTCTTAGGAAACGTAATAAAGATCCTACTGAATGGTAGGGTCAGATCTGACAGGAAGTAGAAGGCCACATCCTTGGGTCATTATTCTGTTAATCGTACTGCTTTCATCAACTGGAGTACAATAAACATTCGGTTTCCTGTTTTCAGAGCATACCAGAAATTCCTGATGACCTGAAGCAACTTTATAAGACTGTATGGGAAATCTCTCAGAAAACTGTTCTCAAGATGGCAGCTGATAGAGGTGCTTTCATTGATCAAAGCCAGTCTTTGAACATCCACATTGCTGAGCCTAACTACGGCAAACTCACTAGTATGCACTTCTATGGCTGGAAGCAGGTTGGTGGAGCAAATAGAGGAGTACTTATTGCCAACTTGGGATATTTTGGAATTATAAAAAGTTTTGTATTCTAGCTCTCTATTAAATATTGCCACCTAGAAGTTCTTTCCCTCCAGTTCTAAAATGTTAAAAAAAGCCCGTAGTTTTTATATTAGATCAGTCTTTTTCTTTGGATTTTTTTTTGTTTCTTTACAGTTATTTCATCCCTATGTTTGAAACCTTGGAGTGACATACGATCCTCCTTTATTCTCTATGTAGTTTCTGACCGAATTGTATTGGTTGGTGTTCTTTGTATTGTTTCTTGAATATCTTCTGTTCTACCACCATTATTCTTAACTTCTGGTATCTCCGCTGTAGGGCATTTTGTGCATTGCTACCATTCCTAAAACAAAACTTTACACGTGTTGACAAACTTCAAGCAACTGTTGTTTCTCCACTTCATCTGCAGTGTAAAAGCCAATTGCATAGCTAGTCATTGCCAACTATAAAGTCCTGTGATTCTGGATTTTATTCTTATTCCCTGGCACTGTGCTAAGTCTTTAGAATAAAAAGTTATCTTTTTTTAATACTTGACAAACATTTCTTGAACATACACTATGCCCCAGTACCAGGGAATAAAAGATGATGATCTTTATCCTTGAAGTAGTCATAATCTGTTCTTATAGAATCTTGCCCTCTAAATAGTTATAATCTAAAGTAGACATGTTGTCTTAGGCAAACTTGGAAGATATACACAAAAAAATTTTTAAAAACACTAGAGAAGAAAAACATTTAACATTTCCAGAAATAATAAGCTTGTTTAGGAGTAAAAAGAAGAGAGTATACCATCTGACTCTCTTTAAGCATTTTTGAGAGGGTTTCCTAGGGGAGATTGAATATCAAGTTTAGAAAATAAGTTGACCTGGTTTATGGAAATGTATTTGAAACATTGGCCTTGGATGTCTAGTGTTTTCACAGTTTCTCCAAAATTTGTATTTACTTTCCATGTAGGGTTTGAAGACGGGGATGTATTATTTAAGGACAAGACCAGCCGCTAACCCGATCCAATTCACTCTAAATAAAGAGAAGCTGAAAGATAAGGAGAAGGCATCAAAAGAGGAAGAAGAGAAGGAGAGGAACACAGCAGCCATGGTGTGTTCTTTGGAGAATAGAGATGAGTGTCTGATGTGTGGATCCTGAGGAAAACCTAGAGACCAGCACTTCTTCAGTAACCATACTACTACTTCAGCATAGATAGGTGTAGTAGATTTGTGTGAAGTGGTAAGGCTTTGATGGACCTTATTACAGCAAATGGATCAATTAATTGATTTAAAGTATTGTTTCTATATAGTTTTTTTAAATTGATATGTTAGAAATCCAAGTAGAAGTTTTAGGCATGCAAAAGAAGTCATCTGACAAATAGGGAGTGATTGGGTAGGGTTTCATTACTTATCTGGCACCCCATTCTCTGGTGACTTCAGTTTTGGTAAAGAGACTTGGTTTTGCTGCATTGTCTGATGGATCCATAGGAGCAAAATTATGTCATAATCCATGAGAAGTGCTGGCAGAACCTTTATCTGAGCAAAGGTCATTCTGAAATAAACATTTGCAACTGATTGTGTGAGACTAATTTTGTCATTTATTTTAATAGAAAGGTCAAATTTGAAAACCTTTTTCTGTTCTTTGAGAGTTCAAGGAGGATATTTTAAGACAAATTACTTAGACACTATAGATTTCTGATTTTAATACTTGTGTTTTCTCTTTTTTACTTTTTATTTTTAGAATAACATCTAGAGTTTATTTGGTTATATTGTTGGGATGTTTATGTGTTTCAGGATTGCTATGCAATTGATATGTCACATTATTCTTTCATATCACCTTGTTCTGGGAATGTTTCTTTTTTTCCATTTTTAATCATTTTTATTTAATTATAATTGACATACATTATTATATTAATTTTAGTTGTATACCCCAGTGATTAGACATTACATAACTTACTAAATGATCATCCTGATAAATTTTGCACCCATCTGACACCATACATAGTTATTGGAATGTTACTGACTATATTCCCTGTGCTGTACTTTATATCTCTATGACTCATTTCTATAACACCCAATTTGTACAACATCCCATTACCATTTTCACCTATCCCCCAAACCCCTCCCACCTGGCAACCATCAAAATGTTTTCTGTATCTTTTAGTCTGTTTCTATTCTGCTTGTTTGTTTATTTCTTTTTTAGATTCAGTTGTTGATGGATACATGTTTATTGCCATTTTATTATTCATATTTTTTATCTTTTTCTTAAAGAGACCCTTTCACATTGCATGTAATACTGGTTTGGTTTTGATGAACTCCTTTAACTTTTTCTTGTCTGAGATCTGTCCTTTGATTCTAAATGATAGCTTTGCTGGGTTGAGGAATATGGTTGTAGGTCCCTGAATTCATCACTTTGAATTGAATATTTCTTGCCAGTCTCTTCTGGCCTACAAATTTATTGTTGAAAAGTCAGCTGACAGTCTTATGGTAGCTCCCTTGTAACTAACTGCTTTTCTCTTGCTGCTTTTAAGTTTCTCTCTTTGTCTTTAATTATGCACTTGGTCTTGGTGTGAATCTTTTTGGGTTCATCATGTTTGGGACTCTCTGTGTTTCCAGGACTTGTATATATATTTCCTTTACCAAGTTAGTGAAGTTTTCTGTCACTAGTTTTTCAAATAGGCCTTCAGTTTCTTGCTCGCTCAGTTATCCTATTGGTACCCCCCAAGATGCAAATGTTGGTATGCGTCAAGTCC
The DNA here is from genome assembly GCF_004126475.2 of Phyllostomus discolor. Lineage (NCBI taxonomy): Eukaryota > Metazoa > Chordata > Mammalia > Chiroptera > Phyllostomidae > Phyllostomus > Phyllostomus discolor. The sequence goes on from NC_040908.2 coordinate 122,708,119, forward strand.
TAGATTCTTCTTACACTATCCTTTTTTTAAATTCTTCTTTTTCTGTTTGGATTTGGTGTTTTTTTGCTTCTTTATATTCCAAATCACTGATTGGATTCTCAGCTTCATCTAGTGTACTGTTGTTGATTCCCTGTAAATTCTTCATTTCAGTTAATTTACCCTTCGTTTCTGACTACTTCTTTTTTGTGGTTTTCATGTCCTTATTTATGTTGTTGAAGTTCTAAGTTCAAACAATCTTTTCCTGAGTTCTCTGAACATCCTTATACCCAGTATTTTGAACTTTACATCTAGTAGCTTGCTTGTCTTCATTTTGTTTAGTTCTTTTTCTGTAGTTTTGTTCTGTTCTTTCATTTGGGACCTGTTTATTTGCCTCCACATTTTGGCAGCCTCCATGTGTTTGTTTCTGTGTTTTAGGTAGAGCTGTTATGTCTCCCAAGCTTGGCAGAGTGGCCTAATGCAGTAGGTATTCCGTAGGGTCCAGTGGCATAGCCTTCCTAATCACCCAAGCTGGCCACTAGAGGTGTGCCCCCTTGTGGACTGTGTACACTCTCTTGTAGTTGAGCCTTGACTGTCATTGGCATGCCAGTGGGAATGATTTACTCCCAGGCTGATCAGCTGCAAGGACTGGCTGCGACCACAAACCGCTAACCATTGTGGAGGATCAGCTGTGCAGGGGCCCACTACCCAGAGCAGGACTTCAGCAGGGCTCTGGTATTGTGGGGGTTTTTGGGTAGTGATGCTTGGAAGTGGTCTTTAGCTGTCCATTCTGTGTGCTGGCTTCTGGGGACTTCAGGAGGTGCCAGCTGACCTCAGCTGCCACCAGTGTTCTACCTGGGGCCACCTGGCATGAGCTACAAAGAGACCTGCCTATGGCTGCTACTTGTACTGGGCTTGGAGGTGCCCAGGGAAGTGCATGCTGTGAATCAAGCCTGGCTGCTGCTAGTGCCAGGCCTGGGACCACTTGGCAAGAGGTGCGGGGCATACTGAGGCCAGATGCTACTTGTTGAGATTTTAGGAAAATCAGGCATGAGCCAAGACAGGGCATTGATATAGAAAAGCCACTGTAAACAGCTGTGTTGGGCCTGAAAGTTGGGTGTAGTGGGACCTGAGGGAATCACCAGGGTGGGGCACACTGTGAGCCAGGTTGGAGTCTCAGATGTGGCACTTGTCTGCCAGCTCTGGGGGGAGGGCTCATCAAAAAAAAAAAGCAATGGACTCTACCAGCACTTCTGTCAGAGAAAGGTGTTCCACCCCTAGCACTGGCCCTTATATGCTGGATGATTCATTTTCTCTCTGTATGTCTTTGGTGCCTTTCAAGCTGCTGCTCCAGCGCTTGAGCTCAGAGGGAGTAAGTTCAAGTAAGTCTGTGAGCAGGCCCTATTAGAGGAACTGCCTGGGAGTCCAGAAGCCTTCTGGTTCCCTGGGCCTCAATCCCTTCTTGGTTTTACAGCTACAAGTTATGGGACCTTCTCTTTCTGGCATTGGAGCCCTGGGATGGGGGTCCTGGTGTGGAGCTGGGACCCCTTACTCCTCAAGGGAGACCTCTGCTGCCTAGTTATTCCTCCCAATTTTTATTCACCACACAGGTGTAGGACCAGCCCATTCCGTGTCTTCACCCTTCTACCAATCTTGATGTGGCTTCTTGAATTCCATACTTTTAGGACTTCCATTCAGCTAGATTTCAAGTGGTTTTGAAAGATGGTTCTGTAGTTTAGTTATAATTTTGATGAGGAAGGGAGTACTGTGATTATTTACCTATGCCACCATGTTGCCCAGAAGTACCTATTTTACCCATTTTAAAGCAAACAGATTTGTGGCATTAAGTATCTACACAATTATAACCATCACCTATCTATTTCTAGAACTTTATTGTCAATTCTAAACAGAAACTATATAAAAAACAGTAACTCCTATTTCCTTCTCAGTCCCTGGTAGTCTGTTTTGCTTTCTGTCTCTCAGTTAACCTGTTTTGGCTGCCTCATATACATGGAATCATACAATATGTGTTCTTTTCAATCTGGCTTATTTCACTTACCAGTTTTCAAGGCTTATCCATGTAGCATGTACGATTTCCTTTTAAAGGCTAGATAACATTTGATTATATGTATATACCACATTTTGCTCATTCATTTATCTGTTAATGGACATTTCGGTTATTTCCATCTTTTGGCTATTGTGAATAATGCTATGAACATTGATGCAGAAATATGTTTGAATTCCTGGTTTTAATTCTGTTGGATATATACTGAGAACTGAAACTACTGGAATATATGGTAATCTCTGTTTAACTTTTGAGGAATGCCAAGCTATTTTCTACAGCAGTTGAGCCATTTTAAATTTCCACCAGCAGCACATGAAAGTTCCATTTATTCCATATCTTTGCCAACACTTGTTACTTTATTGTATTTTTTATGATAACCATCTTAATGGCTTATGACAGTTTGATTATAATGTGTCTTGGTATGGGTCTCTGAGTTTATCCTACTGGTATTTTGTTGAACTGCTCAGATTGGTAGACTCACATGTTTCATTAAATTTGGGACATTTTCAGCCATTATTTCTTCAGGTAGTCTTTTTGTCCCTTCCTCTTTTCCTTCTTGGGCTCTCATAATGCATCTGTGGTGTGTTGCTTGTGTCCCACAAGTGTCTTAGTCTCTGTTCACTTTTTTTCATTCTTTTTCTCCTCAGATTCACTAATTTTAGTTGTTCTATCTTCAAGTTTACTGATTCTTCCTGCTAAATCTGCTGTTGAGCCCTTTTGTGATCTTTTTTTCATTTCAGTTATTGTTTCTTCCTGTGCTAGGATTTGGTTCCTCTTAATAATTCTATATCTATGTTAATGTTCTGATTTTGTCAGTACGTTGTTTTCCTGATTTCATTATGTGTTCATGTTTTCCTTTTGTTATTCAAGCATATTTAAGACAGTTGTTTTAATGTCTTTGTCTGGGAAGCCTGGTGACTGAGCTTCCCCAGAGATAGTTTCTGTTTATTTATCGTTAATGTTTTTACAGATTTCATTGAGTTTCAGGAGCTTTCTTAGTCTTTGCAGATTGGCTTTGTGCTAGGGCACACCTTCTACACCTGGCCAGGCTTGCTCTGAGCCTTGGTATCTGTGATGGTTATTTTACATGTCAGCTGGCTAGGCTGTTTGTTCAAATACTAATCTAAATAATGCCATGAAAGTATTTTTGTATAAAATTAACATTTAAATCAATAGACCGAGTAAATCAGATTATTTTCTGTAATGTGGGTGGCCTCATCCAGTCAGTTGAAATTCTTAAGAGAAAAAAGACTGAGGTTCCCTGAAGAAGAAGGACTTCTGCCTCCAAATCGCCTTTGGATCTGCAGTGTACTGTGGCAAGGACAAAGGAAAGTTACAGGGGAATCCTTCTCGTGTTTCACAAAAAACAGGCCACAGAGACTTGTCCCTTCCTCAGCCCCTATAGACTGGCTGTGGGGCTCCTGCCTGGCTTTGTCCTCAGCGTCATGGATGATGACCTTGCTTTCCTTTCAGAATGTGAGTTCCAGGACAGCAGGTGTAATAGCATACTTCTGGTGCGTTCACTGGAGTTTCAAGCACATAGCTACCATAGGCATACAGGGCATGCTTGAGCATTGCTTGTTGGTTCTTGAGTGGGCAAATGAGGAATAGGGAAATGGGAGGAGGATAAACTTTTAGCTGGGCTCTGAAAGCAGTAATTTCAAAGCTTTGGCCAGGTTTTTATATAATTAAGAGAGCAGATATTAGAAGATAGGTGATTTTGTAGTAAGTCTAAATCTTACCCAGATTCTTAGGGAGCAAGATTTGGTAGTGGTGAGTGTGATGATAAGAACTAACACTGATAAAAAGTAGCTAAAACCTATCGGACATTTCCACATATCAGGCAGTATTCTAAATCTATTAACTTTTTAATCCTCACCCAAGGACATGCTTACTGACTTTAGAGAGAGGGGGAAAGAGGAAGGAAGAGAGAGTGAGCGAAACATTGATGTGAGAGAGAAACATCAATTGGTTGCCTCTTGTGCGTGCCCTGACTGGGAATTAAACCTGTGACCTTTCAGTTTATGGGATGATGCTCCAACCAACTGAGCCACACCAGCCAGGGCTAAATGTATTAACTTCTTAAAATCTTAATTTTACCAATGAAGAAAGAGACAGAGAGATAAAGTAAGTCATTCTAAAGTTCTAGGTCATGACAGCTAATAAATGGCAGAGCTAGATTTGCAGCCAGCCATTCAGACTCCAGAGTGCATGCTGTTAACAACTTTAGGATGATGAACTTGTTCTGATTTGCCCAAGACTTTCTTGGTGTTAGCACTGAATGTCTGGTGTCCCTGAAGACCTTTCAGGTTATCCAGGCAGTTGATCACTTAACCAATACTATTAACTACACTGAAGATTAGTGAAGCCTTGTAGATTGTGGAGCAACTAGGACATGTTCTTATGTTCTTATAGGTTTAGATGTATTGTTTCTGAAAATCAGTGTTTATATGGGTGTTATTGTAGCCACCCTCTGAATATTCAGAAGAATAAAGTGGCACATCTGGAATTCACAGGGACACCTCAAAAGAAGTGGATTTGGAATGCCAGACCTACCCTAGAATGTGTTCCTGCAAATCTTTGTAGCATTATCTTAGATAGAAAAACACAGACTTTGGAAGGTGTACTGTTGATGTGATTGTGTAATCCTGATGGGGAGGGGGTAAAAGTGCATATAGTGGAAGTCTGTTGTAGACTTTAATAGGGGAGAGTAGAATTGAGAAGTGGAGAACAAGCGTGGTGAGACGTGCGTGGTCCAAGACAGAATAAAGGGGCCAGGAGGGAAATGCCACCTGGAGGAGCAGTGGCTAAGATGATGTTTGGAGATCCATGCTCCTCTTTCCTAAATACCAGAGGGTAGTCATCCTTTTTTAAAAAATACATTTTATTGATTATGATATTACAGTTATCCCAGTCTTTTTTACCCTTTGCCCCCCTCTCCCTGATACCTCCTTTCACTCCAGCAATCCTCCCCTCCACCACCTAGTTCTTGTCCATGGGTCATGCATATAAGTTCTTTGGCTTCTCTATTTACTATACTGTTCTTAATATCCCCGTCTATACCTATCAATTATGCTTCTTATTCACTGCACCTTTTACCCCATTACCTCCCATTCCCCTCCTTGCTGATAACCCTCCATGTGATCTCCAATTCTGTGATCCTGTTCCTGTTCTAGTTTGTTTAGTTTGTTTTTGTTTTTTTAGATTCAGTTGCAGATAGTTCTGAGTTTGTTGTCATTTTACTATTCATAGTTTTGATCTTCTTTTACTTAATTAGATCCCTTTAACATTTCATATAATAAGAGTTTGGTGATGATAAACTCCTGTAGCTTTACCTTGTCTGGGAAGCACTTTATCTGCCCTTCCATTCTAAGTGATAGCTTGGCTGGATAGAGTAATCTTGGGTGTAGGTCCTTGCTTTTCATCACTTTGAATGCATCTTGCCAGTGCCTTCTTGCCTGCCAAGTTTTTTTTGAGAAATCAGCTGATAGTCTTATGGGAACTCCCTTGTAGGTAACCCTTTGCTTTTCTCTTGCTGTTTTTAAGATTCTTTATTTTTAACCTTTCACATTTTAATTATGATGTGTCTTGGTGTTGCCTTCTTTGGGTCCAACTTGTTTGGGCTCTCTGTGCTTCCTGGACTTGTATGCCTATTTCCTTTACCAAATTAGGGACATTTTCTTTCATTATTTTTTCAAATTAGTCAATTTCTTCCTCTTCCTCTTCTCCTCCTGGCATCCCTATGATTTGGATGTTGTCATGTTTGGAGATGTCCTAGAGTCTTCTTATTCTCTCCTCATTTTTTTTGAATTCTTGTTTTTTAATTCTGTACTGGTTGACTGTTTCTTCCTTATGTTCCAAATCATTGATTTGAACCCTGCCTTCCTTCCCTTCACTATTGGTTCCCTGTGGATTTGTCTTTATTTCATTTAGTGTAGCCTTCATTTCTCCCCTTATGCATTTGCTGTACTCAGTGAGATCTCTAAACATCCTTATCATCAGTGTTTTGAACTGTGCATGTGACAGGTTAACTATCTCTGTCTTGCCTAGTTCTTTTCCTGGAGTTTTGATCCGTTCTTTCATTTGGGCCATATTTCTTTGTCTCCTCAATTTGGTAGCCTCCCTTTGTTTGTTTCAATGTATTGGGTAGAGTTACTTTGAGTCTGCCTTGGTGCACCTGTTACGTTGTAAGGGGCAGAACCTTAGGTATTTGCCAGGGTGGGGCAAACAGACTTCACCACTTCGTGGCTCTGTGTGTGTGGGAGGGGTTTGAGATGGAACAATGCTGCTTGCTTGGCTTTTGCCCAGTTTCCAGTCACTCCCCTGCTTCCCGTATGTGAGTGGCACCCTTATAGCTGCTGCCCTGGTGCTGAATCCCAGCATGGGTGGGTTTGTGTACATTATAGGACTGTGCAGGTCCTTGAAGCGAACTCTCCTGAGAGACTGGCAGTTTCTTCTGCTGCTCCAATCTCCACTGGTTTTTACAGCCAGAAGTTACAAGGCTTTATTTTTCCGGTGCTGGAAATTTCGCCTGCATAGTCTGGCCTGGGGCTGGGATGGCTTGCTCCCCAGGTTTCCCTCCTGTTTTTTGTTTGTTTTTGTGTTTTTGTTTATTTTTAGAGAGAGAAGGGGGAAGGAAGGGAGAAAGAGAGGGAGAGAAACATCAGTGTGTGGTTCTTCCAGCATGCTCCCCACTGGGGACCTGGCCTGCAGCCCAGGCATGTGCCCTGACTGGGGATTGAACCAGTGATCCTTTGGTTCTCAGGCCGGCGCTCAATCCACTGAGCTACACCAGCCAGTGTCCTCCTGGTTTTTATCTGCCACAGGTGAATGTGGGACCTCCTGTTTCTGCTGGCCACCACTGCCACCACTGCTGCTGCCACTGCCACACCGTGTCCTCTCTGCCCCAGCTCCCTGCCTCCACCCTTCCTATGTATCTGGATGAACATGTCTTCTTTAAATCCTTGGTTTTGGGACTTCCATACCATTTGATTTTATGGAAGTTCTGGTTGTATTTTGTTTTGAGATTAGTTGTGATCCTTCTTATGGTTGTATGAGGAGGCAATGCATGTCTACCTATGCCTCCATCTTGGCCAGAAGTCCTAGTCATCCTTTTTTAAAAATTTAATTTTTATTTATTTTATTTTATGAATTTATTAATTTTTTGGTAGTCATCATTCTGTAAGCCCTCGGTTATAAGGCTTCTCTGCAGCTAGTCATCAGTGGTTATTCAGGATGATTTTTGTATAATTTAGTTGTAATTACAGTTTGGTCCTGGGAGGAGGTTAGTGTAGCTTCTGCCTACTCCACCACCACCTTGGATTTCCCGTCTTGATACTGGTAGTCATCCTTGAGGGGGAGAAACACTGTAATGGACTGCTCATGAACCCCTTACTTTGGACGAGGTTGGCCAGTCTCTATTAAGTTAACTGTAATTTGCTTTTCTCTTCTGTATTTTAGGATTATGTAGGACTTTCCTAAAGGAGCTCTGATGACACTGGGCCCCAAAGCAATCAATAAAGGAATGTAGAATAACAACCTGCTCCAGGAAAAGCAAGGAGATGAAAAGAGACTCTGAAAGATGAGGAGATCAGTTAACTGGCTGAAGTCTTAAGAGAGATATGTTTGTAGAGTCAATCCAATCAGATTTAAGAATCAGTTGGAAGTGGAGACAGGAATTAATTTCAAGATTAAAAAAAGCTATAATGACTACATTGAAGCTGCTAAAACCTGAGAAAGGAGGAATAGGATTGGGGTACTAGGAAGTACAATTAATGAATGCACTTGGATTTGTGAGTACTCACAAATGAAGGTATGCCAGATCGGCAACTGGAAATAAGGGTGTAGCACTGAGATGAAGGATTAAGGCTGGAGATGGGAATTATAATTTTACAGAGAGCATGAGGTAGAATCTGAGGGGGCAGATAGAATATCAGACGTCAGTGAAGGAGACCAAGAAAACGAGGAAAGACAGAGTGAGAACCAGGAGCAGATGGGGTTCAGAGGCGGGGGATGTTCTGTTGATCTGAAGGCTCCAAGACAAAGGAATTTAGCGACTAATAGTGGCAAAAGACCAACCCAGCTGATCACCCTATAAGGCTTAATATTCTGAGCGGCAAAGGGGTGGGACAGATGAAATGAAGATGCCAGACAACATGTGCTGTCTGCTGAGACAGGCACAGCTCCTCCACTGTAAAAGTCAGACGAGCTTCTTTAACATCCTCCGGTCCCTGCAAACTGGCTGTTGTGCTCATCTTTCTTTCTTCAGTTCTTAGTGAGAGAGAAGTCTCTTCTGTCCTCAAGATATCTTCTCTTTTCTTCCCCCTCAGCATATGAAGAAGTTCACGTTTCTGTTACTGGAGAACGTAAGCTGCTCCTTAACTTCACACATCACTCTGGTTTCCAGTCTTTCTCCTCAGCTTTAAAGCTAAGGACCTGGGCATGTCTTTCTTGTGCAATAATCGCCAATGTGCAGGTCTAGCTCCCTGCTAGGCTGAAGGTATTGCTAGTGGGGAAACCACGTGTTACTTATCTCTGTCTCAGTGCCAGGCACAGAGCCTACTGTAGAACTTGTGCTCAGTAAGTGTTATATTGAAGGAATAAGTTAATGCACAAAGGGGTTTTAAGAAACATTTTCATTTGTAGCTTAGAACAGTCCTTTGAGGTTGAATGGATGAATGAATGAAAAACTAATCCCATAAAGGCTCAGAGATTACAAGTGATTTGCTTAATCTCACCTAGCAAGGAGAGCCAGGCTTCCAATAGAGATTTTCTAGGACTCTTCCATCTATACCATAGCGTTCCCTCTTCACAGCCCACACTGGGCAGCACTGGACAGGCTGCATTTATTATGTACATACTACATGCTACACATGGTTCCCGGGGCTTTTGATCTAGTATCTCTTTACTACAGCAACCCTAAAAGATGGATACGATTTATTAACACTTCCCAGTGCATAGATGAGAACACTGAGGTTTAGAGGTTATTTTTTTTTTCAGGTGTCATAGGTGTTAAAAATAACAGAGCTAGAATGTGAATTTAGGTTTGTCATTGCTAAAAGATGGAGTTCAGTTCCAATCTCAGGCTTACCTGCCTCCAAATCCCCCATAAATCTCACCTCTAACCCGTGTCCTGTTAGGTTGTAGTCTGCTGTGGCCTTGCTTTCACAGCTGAAAGGATAAGGCCTGAGGCCGGTGCTCAGCTTTAAGCTACTGATCTGAGAGCCTGAGGGGGAGGAGCCTGAGGAGATTGGGGGTGGGCATTTCCAGAGACTCAAAGGAGGGAGCAAGGAGAAACCCAGAAGTACTTACAGAGGATCCCAGGGAGTGAGGCTGTCTGGAAGTGACAGTGTACCTAACATTTTCATTTCTGTGGCTCTTGGTATTTTTCACAGAGTAGTGCCATGCTGAGGGATTTCTTCCATTTTACAGATGAGCCACTACAGGCTCAGAGAGAGCAAGTCAAGTTCCGTCCCAGGAACACTAACTGGGAGAAGCTGGGTATTACTGACTAGGGTGACCTGGGGCTCTGCAGAGGGGAGGGACTCCTGCAGTGTGGGGGTTACATGGGCACCTGGGCCACCCCAAATCAGGGGAAGGCATTAAGGTGGCAGTGGAAGAGCCCAGTGGTCAAGGTGCAGACCTGATTTAGGGGTGTGTGTGCGCGTGAGCGTGTGCGCATGTTCATGCGTGAGTGCCCACACCTGAGCTGCCATTGGTGCGGTGTTTACTTCTCCCGCCAGGGGCTCAGGAGCTCAGGCAGGCGGTGACTTTAGTTGGACTCTATACACCACCAGTCTGTCCTCGGGAATTTGGAAACAGCAGGACTGAAAAAGCTTCTCTATTTTACTTTTTCTTCCTTTTTTGGATTGAATCTTTTTTTATGATTTTATTTTATCTTTGTTGGCTTATTAGCTGTGCCTCTGTTATCTTAGTGGTTGCTTCAGGATTTATAGTATATGTCTTAAATTTTAAGTAATATGTCACTGGAATCAATAGTATGAGATCTTTACAACAGGATCCTTCCATTTCCCTCTCCCTGTGTTTGTTTTATTTGTGTCATATGTTTAATTTTTATATGAATTGTAAACCCCACAATACATTATATAGATTTTTGGCTTTAGACAGTCCATTATATTCTAAAAAGATTTGAAGACAATAAGAAAAAAATCAGCATTATATTTGCAAAATTTATTCATGTTGTGATAAGTTTATTTTACTCTGTTAGCATGCCAATGTATGAATGTACCATATTTTATACATTTAATTGGTAAAGGACATTTAAATTGTTTCTGGGTTTTCACAGTTAGGAATAATGCCACTGTGAATATTCTTATACATGTATTTTGCCACCCACGTGCCTGAGGAGGTTTGAGGGGTTAGAGGTGTGCATATGTCCAGTTGCACCAGCTGGTGGCAAATTGTCTTCCAAAGAGGCTGTTTCAGTCTACAACCTCACTAGGTTGATGACAATTTTCATTGTCATCTGCTAGGGAAATTGTTTAGATTCATGTACAGATCTACCATGTCTACATAATAAATGTTGTGAGGTTATGCAGTGCACAACCTCAACATTTGTATGTGAGAGGCTGGAGGTCAAATACCTTTTCATATGCTCATTTTTTGAAGTGACTGTTCAAGTCTTTTTGCCTGTTTTCTTATTAAGTCATGTACCTGTTTCTTACTAATTTGTAGTTGTTCTTTATATATTCTGGATAATAGTTCTTAGTTGGTTAAATTTATTGCAAATATCTTTCCCAGATCTCTGGCTTGCCTTTTTACTCTCTTGTGGTGCCTTTCTTTTTAAATGTTTTTATCTTCACCCGAGGACATTTTTTCATTGCTACTAGAGAGAGAGGGAGGGAGAGAGAGAAACATCAGTGTGGGAGAGAACCATCAATGGGTTGCGTCAAGCACATGCCCTAACTAGGGATTGAACCTGCAAACCAGGTATGTGCCCTGACTGGGAATCAAACATAGAACCCCTTCAGTTACAGGATGATGCTCCAACCAACTGAGCCACATAGGCCAGGAATCTTGTGGTACCTTTTGATTGAAACTATGTCTAGTACATAGGGTAGCTTTGCACAAATTACAAAAAGGTTCCTTCTCTGTTGGCTTTGCAAGTGTAATGTGGGTTGAATTTCATCTTCCACTGCCTTTTGTCAGATGCCTTTGTGCAGAACCAAATGTTCTGAATTTTAATATAATCAAATTTATCACCTTTTGCCTTTATGTAGTCAAATTTACATAATTTTTTCTTTTATAAAAAGGTTAGTGGTTCTTGTCTTTTCTTTAAAAAGACTCTCATTATCCCAATGTCATGGAGATATATTCATTATCTTGTAAAAGCTTTATAGTTTGGACTTTAACATCGAGATGTACCTTTCTTTAATATTTCAAATAAATAATTAACAATGTAATGCATACTACATATCATGCATATAGCCTCTCCTGAGGTGTGATAATACGAAGCCCTCACCATGATTTCAGCAAGTTCCTCTGGCTTAGTATATCACATTCACTTCGTCTTTGCTCTTGTGTTTGCTGCTCTCTTAGGTTTCCATGTGGCTTTGTGATTTTGGTAGCTTTCTCTGAGGGGGTCAGAGGGAAGGGGTCACACTGTAATGTATGCACACTTTTGCCATTTTGTCTTTCTCTTCTTCCTTCTTGCTAGTATCTGAACATTTCCCCCACTTTCCAAAGAGAATAGTTCCACCTACTTTCAACATTTTTATAACTTTTAATTTTGAAATAATTTCAGACTTTAAAAATGCTGCAACAACAGTACAAAAAAAGTCTTGTGTACACTTCACCCAGATTCACCAGTGTTAGCATCTTACATAACCATAGTATAATTATTAAAATCAGGAAATGAATATCAACACAGTACTACTATTAAATTTATAGATGTAAATACTTAGCTAACACCCCTTTTCTGACCTAGGACCAACCCAGTACTGCATGTTTGCATTTAATTTTCATGTCTCCCTTCCTTTAGTTTGGAACAGGTCTTCAGCTTTTCCTGTCTTTCAGGATTTTAACACTCTGGGAGAGTACCAGCAAGCTGTTTTGTGGAGTGCCCCTCATTTTGGGGTGGTTTTATATTTCCTCTTGATTCAATTCAGGTTATGCAGTTTTTTGCAAGCATACCACAAAAGTGATATTGTGTCCTTCTCAGCATTTCAGAAAATGCACGATGTCACTTCGTGCCACTAATGGGGATGTTATCATCTGTTGTTTGCTTAAGGAACTTCCAGGTTTCTCTGTGGTAAAGTTACTGTTTTCCCTTGGTACTTAATAGGGACCTTTCAAGGGAATATTTTGAGATTTTTGCCTGCTAATTTTAGCATACATTGGTCGTTCTTGCTTGAAACGTTTATTACTGTGATGTTTGACAAATGGCGATTTTTCTACCTCTATTATTCCTTCTACATTAATTAATTGAAGTTTTACCATAACAAAAAACTTTCCCTTATCATCCATCTGTCTGTCTGTCTACCTATCTAAATCAGTATGGACTTCTGGATTCATATTCTAAAGGTTATCATCTATTATCTGTATTTATTTTGTTGCCCAAATTGTCCCTGACTTGGCTACTGGAAACCCCTTCACATTGGTCCTGCTATCCTTTTGACATGCCCCTATTGTTTTTGAGCACTTCCTTACTTTGTGATACAATAAGATAATCCAGGATCATCTTTTATTTTTCATACTCCAGCTTTAGAATCACCCATTTACCCAAGAATCCCCAGTTTATTTGATTGAAGAGTGGTAATTATTGGAATGGGCACGATCCCCTCGCTGTTAGTACTTTCTACCTTCAAGCATTTGCCAGCGTATTTTGTCAAACGATGACTTTCCTATTAAAATAATAATGTTTCCTCACTACCTTACTCTATCTTTAAAATAGTTTGTGTCCTTATAGAACTCATCATCAAGCAGTTAAAAAGACATTCAATATATATCAAACTAATGTGATAAAGGAAGAAGACTAATTGTTATTGTAGATATGCTGTGTATAAACTACTGTTGAGTCATTTTTTCAGTTACCTCTTGTCATAACATCGCTGCATGGCAAACAGCCACAGAAACTCAATTTACATTTATTGTAAGTATTTATTCACACATGTGGGGTGGTTAGCTAGGTGGCTCTGCTGACTTCCCTTGGCTTGCTCACATATTTAAGCATTGGCTGGCTTTCAGCTTTTCTAGTTAGCATTTGTAGGATGGCTGGGGCAGCTCAGCTCTGCTAAATGCATCCTTTGTTCCTCCAACAGGCTAGTGCAAGCGTGTTCTCATGATTATGGCAGAGCTGTAAGGGCACAAGTATACTGTCAAAGAAAAACGAGAACAGAACAGTTGTTAAAGTGGTAAAAACAAATTTTATTCGGGACTGTTGTAATAAGGAAAAAGAGACCTCAATATAGAACTGGGCTCAACTCCAAATACAGCATGGGCAAGGAGGAATTATAGCCAAGGAGCAGGGTAGGGGCCAATGGACGGAAAATTACTGAGGGATAAGGGGACCTGGCTAAACTGACCTAACAAGATTCATTGCTGAAGACAGGCTGGGTGACCAGATCAGTCTCAAAGCCAATGCCACGTGTTTTTGATTTTTATTACACAGCACCCCACTCCTGGTACCAATTTCTGTATCACTTACCTCTTGCCCATGCTGCTTGGCCTAGACTGCCTTTTTTTTCTCTCTACCTCCTCCCTCTCCAGTGAACGCTGAATCTCATCCTTCAAAACTCAGGTTCACCCTCTCTGTGAAGTGTTCTGTGGTCATGATTGTCCCTTCTCTATGTTCTCACAGATTTTGTACGTAAAGCTATTATTGTAAAGATATTACACATCTTTACAGCTTGCTAGGTTGGGACCTCCTTCAGGATAAAGACCATTTTTTTTCTTTTCTTTGCAGTTATGGGGTCAGTATGATGTCTGTATGATAAATGTTTGATGAATGGATGAGAGTGAGTGAATGAATCAGTGAAAACCACATGCACCCCTGACAGATGTGGCTCAGTGGGTTGGGCGTCATCCAGCAAACTGAAAGGTCTCTGGTTTGATCCCTGGTCAGGTCACATGCATGGGTTGTAGCCCAGGTTCCTGGTTGGGGGCATGTGAGAGGCAACTGATCGATGTTTTTTGTGTACATTGATATTTCTCTCCCTCTCTCTAAGAAATAAATATATGAATAAATAAATAAAATATTAGAAAAAAAACCACATGCAGAAAGAAAAGGAGAAAATTTAGAAGCCAGAGGCAGAAGCTGACTTTGTAATTGGTTACTGTGTAACTCGGGATAAGTAGGTATTTTTCAGAAGATGGATAAAAGACTCTCAAAGATGAATGCAGGTACCCAAAGCCAAAATACAGCAAGGATGACTCACCTGCTTATTTACCCACTTGACATTAAGAGTGATTGTAGGATCTATAAGTTCTAGAGAATCAGGCAGAAAGCTCTCTATGTGAGGATAGGGATTAGGCCTTTTCCCTGGTGACTTGCAGCTGTGCCCTTTGAAACAGAACTCCCAGGTGCTGCCTAATTTCCTTGGTCTTGGCCCCATAGATGATGGGGTTGACCAGACATGGGAGCAACAGGTAGAAGGCGCTGAGCAAGTTGTGCACATCCTGGGAGGCAGCGTGGGCCACACGGTAGACGACAGATGAGGACAAGGTGGAAGAGTACACAGTGAAGATGACCAGTAGGTGGGAGCCACAGGTGTTGAGGGCCTTGGAACGTGCTCTGCCTGATGAAATTCGAAATGCAGCATGGATGATGCGGGAGTAGGAGGCTCCAAGTAGCAGCATGTCTAGGACTCTGTTGAAGATGCGGATAGTGAGTCCCACAGTCTTGTTTATTGAGACGTCTCCACAGGAGAGCTTCATCAAGGCCATGTGCTCACAGGCAAAGTGGTGGATCACATCTGAGCGGCAGAAGCGAACCCGGGAGGCCAGCCCTACCACCGGAGCAACAATGCCTGTGCTCCTGGCAACTGCCACCCCCACCAGGCCAGCCAGCAACTGACCTGTCACTATCTCAGGGTAGCGGAGTGGGTTGCAGATGGCAACATAGCGGTCTAGGGCCATGACCAGGAGGATATTGCAGTCAAAGGCAATGAGGAAATAGATGCAGAACATCTGGACCAGACAGTGAGCCAGGGAGATGCGGTTGAAACGGGTGGAGAAGCTGAATAGCATGACAGGCACCACAGTGGTGGTGGCACAGATATTGACAGCCAGGAGCAGGGCAATGAGCAGGTACATGGGCTGGTGCAGGCTCCGCTGGGCCACCACTGTGTAGATGACCAGGGCATTGGCAAAGACAATCACCAGATAGAGGCTGAGGAAGGGCAGCACCAGGAGTATGCGGGTCTCCTGCAGCCCTGGGAAGCCCACCAGGAGGAAGCTGGTGTAGGACAAGTTGGAGCTGCTATTGCTCCACACTGACATCTTCCCTGGGAAGCAGGATGGCTCTGGGAAGATAAGAAGTGCAGGAGGCCTGGTTTCTGTACCTTGGCCCCTACCAGGGCCTGCCCCAGCTTTACCAGGTGTTGATCTTCATGAGTCTCCAATATTCTTAGGGAGGAAAAAATGAGAAGTTACATGTCATAATTTAATGAGAAATGTTTCTTTCAATAAACCTTTGCCTGTATTTCAAATAAATCCCTAAGTGTAGATTTTGGATATATAATTTTTGGATCAAATTATATGAACATTTTTGAGAATAAGTAGATTTGAAGGAAAGTTGCATCAGTCTTGTCACTGAATCATTGGTGCTAGTATTAAATTACCATGATTAAAAAATAATTTTAGTAATTTGATGGTTGAAAAATATCACTTTTTGATTTGCATATTCTTTTTTGTGAATTTTCTTTTCATGTACTTTACCCAAGTACTACTAGGTACTAAGTGTTTCTCTCAGCAATTTAAATATTAAAATCATTTCCCCTTTTTTAATCCATTGAAACAGATTTTCCAAACCTTGTTACTATTTTTATTTTATGATATTATTAAGAGTAAGAGTTTTACATTTATAAAATAAATCAGACTTCCGGCAAGATGGAGGAATAGGTGGATGCACTGTACCTCCTCGCACAACCAAGATTAGAACAACAATAATTTACAGATAGAATAACACTCAGAACTGACAGAGGATTTATCTGAATGGAAGTCGGACAGCCAAGAAGTTGAAGTAGACCCGTACATCCAGACTGGTAGGAGATGACGAGCTGGGTGGGCCCGGGGCTGGTGCGGGTCAGCGGCCCGCAGAGGTCGGGGAAAATTTGGCGCGAAATCGGCGCGACAGCCATCCGGGGCGCAAGAACGCAGCGGTGATCCCTGAGTACGCAAGCTGCGGCTGGCGGACCCAGTGAGGCAGCAACTGGGGACCAGGGCAGAGCTCGCAGCCCAGGATCCCAGAGAAGGGTCTGAGCCCAGAAGAACGGAACTACCGCCATTGTTCCCTCCCATCCCCGCCCCCGCCCCTGCCCCCACATATAACATCACAATCTAGCAACTGGGGTGCCCAGCCCCAGTGAACACCTAAGGCTCCACCCCCCACTGTAACAAGAGCGACCAGACCAGAAAAGAAAAAAAAAAAAAAGGAGAGACAGAGAAAGACATAAGATATGTTTCCAACAGAACAGATCAGTCCCCCAGGACTCATCATTTTGAGCAACTAAGAAATAGCCAATCTATCCGATGCACAGTTCAAAACACTGGTCATCAGAAAGCTCACGGAATTGGTTGATTTTGGGCTCAAATTAGATGAAAGGATGCAGGTTACCATAAAAGAGATGCAGGAAGATATACGGAGGAGAGCCAATAGTGAAAGGAAGGAATCTGAGTCTCAAAACAATACAGTGGACCAGAAGGAAGATAGAATCAACCAAGTAGAAAAGCATGATGAAATAAGAATTAAAAAAAAAAAAAACACCGAGGAAAAGCTTAAGAGCATCCAGGACACCTTTAAACGTTCCAACATCCGAATTATAGGGGTACTAGAATGAGAAGGGGAAAAGCAACAAATTGAGCAGGTATTTGAACAAATAATAAAGGAGAACTTCCCCAATCTGGCAAAGGGAACAGTCTTCCAAGAAATCCAAGAAGCTCAGAGAGCCCCAAAGAAGTTGGATCCAAGAAGAGACACACCAAGGCACATCATCATTACATTAGCCGAGGTAAAAATGAAGGAGAGAATCCTACAAGCAGCAAGAGATAAGGAGACAGTCACCTACAAAGGAGTTCCCATCAGACTGTCAGCTGATTTCTCCAAAGAGACCTTACAGGCAAGAAGGGGCTGGAAAGAAATATTCCAAGTCATGAAAGACAAGGACCTACATCCCAGATTGCTCTATCCAGCAAAGTTCTCATTTAGAATGGAAGGGAAGATAAAGTGCTTTTCAGATAAGGTCAAGTTAAAGGAGTTCATCATCACCAAGCCCTTATTTTATGAAATGCTAAAGGGGCTTATCTAAGAAAAGAAGATAAAGAAAAGACATGTATAGTAAAAGGACAGCAAACTCACAATTATTAACAACCACACCTAAAGCAAAACCAAAAGAAACTAAGTAAACAACTAGAACAGGAACAGAATCACAGAAATGGAGGGCACATGGAGGGCTAGCAGCAGGGGGGTGGGAGGAGGAGAGAGGGGGAAAAGGTATAGAGAATAAGTAGCATAGAATGTAGGTTGAAAATAGATAGGGGGAGGGCAAGAATAGTATGGAAATGTACAAGCTAAAGAACTCATAAGTATGACACATGGACATGAACTAAAGGGGGGGGAATGAGGGTGGGAGAGGGGGTACAGGGTGGAGGGGAGAGAAGGGGGGAAATGGGACAACTGTAATAGCATAATCAATAAAATATATTAAAAAAAAGAAAAACAAACCTAAAAAAAATAAATCTATTGGTATTTCTTAGTGTGAGTTTTTTTTCTTGCTTTTATGCTTAACAAACCCTCATTCAAAGATAAAAAAGATAGTATATTTTGTTCTTTGAAATATGGCCTAATTTTTAATGTTAAGTTTTGAGTCAGATGAAATTCAATAAATATTTCACAATTTGATCACAGTTTGATCATAGTTTGATATGTGACATAAAGTGATAATTTAACTCAATATTTCCCCCTCCCAAGTTGCTAACTAGTTGTTTTTGTTCCATTTTCTCCACTGTTTTGTGCTATCTTTATCCTAGATTAAGTTCTTATATGTGATGGGGTCATTTGACAGGTAGTGATGTTCTCTTTGTTCTTGGGCCAACACCTTTTTATTTTTGAAATAAACGTTCTTCTGAGGGATAATCCATGTACTACACAGTGTACCCATTTAAAGTGTACAATTCAATGTAAATTCCCCATTTCCCCAGTCTGCTTAGGACTAGGGTACCAACCACTGCTCTACTTTCTGTGTCAGTGGAGTTACTACTTTAGACACTTCATATAAATGGAATCATAAAATATATAGCCATTTATGGCTAGCTTCTTTCACTTAGCACAGTGTTTTCAAGGTTCATCCATGCTATATCATGCATCAGTATGCCATTCCTTTTTAATGGCTGAATAACATTCCATTGTATAGATATACCACATTTTAATGATCCACTCATTAGATGATGGATATATGAGTTGTTGCTGCTGTTTGGCAATTATAAATAATGCTGCTCTGAAAATCCATGTACAAATTTTTGTATGAATATATGTTTTCATCACCTAGGATATATACAAAGGAATGAAATTGCTGGGTACGTAGGAACTCTATGTTTAATCTTTGAGAAACTACTGGATTGTTTTCCAAAACAGCTGCACCATTTTACATTCTCACCATTAATGTGTGAGGGTTCCAATTTCTCCACATTCTTGCCAACTTTTCTTTGATTGTCTATCTTTTTATCCTAGCCATCCTAGTCATTTTGATTTGTATTTTTCTGAGGGTTAATGATGTTGAGTATATGTTCATGTGCATATTGGCATATATAATTTTTTGGCACATATAATTTTTTCAAATGCTTTGCCTATTTTTAATGGGGTTGTCTTTTATTATTGAGTTGTAAGAGAGTGCTGTGCAATTTTAATTACTGTAGCATCATTTATTTAGATTTCTAATGACACTTAGAAATGAAATGCTTCTGTTAAAATTTTTTTTGTTATTCTCAAGTTTTTCCTTTTAACCATTAGAATCATTTTGCCAAATTTCAAAAATAATCCCATTGTGATTTTTATTCATTAGGATTTCATTAAACTTATGAAATAATTGGTGGAGAATTGACATCTTGACAACATTCAGTCTTTGCATCCAATATCAGAGTATAGTGCTCTAAGTTTTTAAGTTTTGATTTATATCTCTCAGTAGTCTCTTAGTTTTATTTGTTTGGTCTGTGACAGTAGGCACTGTGTCTGCCTGGTTCATATTTATATTCCAGGAACCTCATACAGAATCTGGCACACAGGGGACACTCAGTATTTGTTGACAGTTGAATAGGCCTCCCACATTTCTTGTTAAGTTTATTTCTAGACATTTTTCTATTTATTACCATTGAGAATGCAATACAATAATTTTCTATCATATTTTTGAATTGGCAGCAATCTTATAAAGGAAAGTTGTTGATTTTCTACATTTACCATATATAGTGCCATTTTTAAATTTTCCTTATTAATAGAAAAAGCTTCCATTGATTTTATTGGCTATTCAAAGGAGAATTATCCTTTCTCTTCTTTTTCTTTTAAAAAATAATAAGTGGACTTGTATTTCTGGTTTGTATCTTATTTTATAAACCAGAACTTGCAAAACAATGCTAAATAGTAGTAAGAAAAGGTATATTTATTTTTTCCCTTAATTTCATTAGAACTTTTGTTCCTATTAAGTATGTGTTGCTTGTTGGTTTGAGACATTCTTTTTCATGTTACTGAAATTATCCTCCTGTTACTAATTTTTAACAATGAAAAATATGAGGAATTTGTGTTTAATGTTTTCAAATGCTTTTTTGGCACCAGCTATAATGAACTAATATTTTTAAGAATCTGACCTGTTAACAAGTAGATTTATTATATAGTGGTTATACTTTTAAATTCTGCCAAAATTGGTTTTCTTCTATTTTATTGAGAATAGATCCATAGGTTTCTCTTTTGAAAATATGTTTATGAAGCTTTGGTATCACAGTTATACCAGCTTCATAATGAATCAACTCTATTCACTTTTAAATTCTATTTCCCAGAATAGTTTTTATAGGACAGGAATGAGTCATCCCTTGAAAGTTTTGGAAGAAACTCAACAATAAAACAACCTGTGTATAGACCTTGTTTGGGTGAGAATTATTTGGTAATGCTTTCTGATTTCTTCATGGCAATTAATCTACTCAGGTCTTTAATCTCTTCCTGAGTAAACTTGGAAAATTACATCCTGGTAATTTGCCCATTTCATAAAGAATTTTAAATTTATTAGCATAGATTCCTGCAGAGTGATTTGCATCTCAATAGGGCAATTAAATACCTTAACTTAAAGAATGAATCTATGAATTTAACTTAGTGACATGAATCATGCTCCAACTGGCTCATTTCAACTCGCTCTATGGAGTAAGAACTGTAGTGCTTTAGGACGTGTGTGAAATCACATACACACACTCACTACAACACACAGTGACACACATAGGGGTCCATACACACCCCCCGTTCTGAACAAGTGGTTCTACCACAGACTGAATCCCATAACAAAAATATGGCACTTCTCAGACATCAAAAACTCAGAGATGAAGGATCAGGTCTTCGGAAACACAGGTTATCATAGAGGGAAGATTTTCTGTGTGCATACAAGATGGTGACTGCCAGCTTCCCAGTAGTTGGAGTGTTGGTAGCAGTCTTCCCTAACCATCTGGGCCCAGAGCAGATGGGTGCCTCCTCCCATTCCCTTCTGGATCTCTGTGACCATTCAAAACATCAAGAAATCAGAAGTTCATGACCATGGGCAGCAGAGGACCACATAGGTCATCTGGTGCAGCTCCTTCCCTGATAGGAAGCCCCTCAGCCTGCACAGCTGTACAGGTTGCTCACCAGTTCCACGAGTCAGTGGCTTTACCTGAATACCTTTTCCTCCTTAGGCCTGCCATCTCTCTTCACGTAGTCATCCCCATGGTCCCAGCTACGTCCTCTGTTAACTCTGTGAAACTCTGTCTCCTGAGGGTTGTTCTGATAGAAACGAGCAGGAGGAATGCTAACACTTTTTCTGAGGACCTACCACCGTCTGAGTTCTGAGAAGTATCAGTACTTTCACATATAGTTTCCCCTTTTATAGTAGCCATAGCGTCTCTGTTCAGCAGGTATCACAACTGAGAGTCCCACATATGAAGTTGTCCTTTATTTGTCCATTTATTTGTTCATGTGACATATTTTTTCAGTTTATCACATACCAGGCACTCTGCTAGGCACTGGGGCTCCAGGATTCATTAGATGTGGTTTCCGTGCCCATGGTACTTAGAGTCCGGCAGGGAGAACCCGAGTGCCATGTGGCCCGGGGGGGTGGGGGGTGGGGGGTGGGGCATCTCTAACTCACCATCTGGGATCCTGAAGCCTCCTCGGGGGGAAGGAGGTCTAATCTGAGAGTCGAAGGTTGAGCCAGAGGAAGGGAAGATGGCATGCAAGTAGTCTAATGACATAAAGTCAAGCATTAATGGGGATGGGCTTAGAACTCCAAACCCAAGATCCCTCTCACTGTTACCCCACCTCAAGGAAGACAACTTGCACCAAGCCCAGGGGGGCTTGGTGCAAGTCCCATGGAAGAAAATTATAAGAAAACTAAGATGAGAGAGTGGAAATGAGAGGACGAAGTGAACTTTTGCTGATTTTCCACTATTGATGAGACTCGGTTTCAAAAAGGGGGACATAGGTTAGGCCTGGAACAGGATTTCCTTCTGAGAAGACCTGTAGCAGGGAGGCGGGGTCATTGGTGTGGACTGAGATGATGGGCAGGGCTGGAGGCCAAGCCGCCCTTCTTCCTTGTGTCGGCCCTGCTCATCCCCTGCTCCCCCCATTGCCTCCCCGACAAGAGCTTCCCTCCAGCTCCCTCTACCCCCCTGGCTACCCCCTACCCAGACCTCATACTCACAGCTAGGCAGGAGCAGAGAGAACAAGTGGGGTTCCCTCGGTGAATTAAATGCACTCTTCCTCCTCCCCCAGGGAGCCCAGGCTCCGGATGAGCCAATGGGCAGTAAGTACCCTGTTGTCTACTCCTTGGTCCCCTAGGATATCCACATGACAGCCTAGAGCCCAGTTGCCTGACATCCAGACCAGGCCCTTCCTACTGGTCAGGGCTACCCAAGGTCTCTGTTCTGGAGCTAAAGGGGAATAACTCAACACAAATGGGAATTCAGACCTCATATCCCAGACTCCGGCCCAGCCCAGGGGTGGCTCTGCCAAAGCTGGGTTAGGGAGTGGAGTGCCTGCCGGGTATTGGTCAGTCCAGCAGGCAGACTCTAGCTGTCAGTAATGAGGACTAAAGCATTCCAAGGAAGTGAAACTTTTTTTTTAATTCTTTTTTTTTAAGATTTTATTTATTTTTAGAGAGGGAAGGGAGGAAGATAGAGAGAGCGGGAGAAACATCAATGTGCAGTTGCTGGGGGTCAAGGCCTGCAACCCAGGCATGTACCCTGACTGGGAATCGAACCTGCGACACTTTGGTTCGCAGCCCGAGCTCAATCCACGGAGCTACGCCAGCCAGGGAGGAAGTGAAACTTTTATTGAGCACCTATTATGGGGGGATTTTTTGAAGGATCAGTGGTACTTACATAATATTTATGGGAGAAAGGATAGAAGCAGGAGAATGAGGCAGTGGGAGGGTCCGTTGGAGTGAGAATATTATCACCCCATTTTAGAGGCAGGCCATCTAGAGACTTTAGGTGACTCATCCATGGTCACTCAGCAGATAAGTGGCAATGCTGGGATAGGTCATCTGATCCAAACCTGGCTCTCCCCACTTCACTCCTACCTCTTGTCACTGCTGTGGGCCCAGTGGAGGAGCCCATGGAGATCAGGGAAGGCTTCATGGAGGAGAAGATATCTGAGCCAGGCCTGGGGGTGTAGAAAGACCCACAGAGGTAGGGGAAGAGGGCGTGGGATGGCTAAGGCTGACAATTGATGTGAGGGACAGGAACAGGGATGATGGTGGCAGCAGGTGGCCCACCAGGGCTGGAGGGCCTCAGAGGCATAGGGAACTTTCCAAACCTCACTCACTCCCCAAGCTCAGGTGTGAGGTGTGCCAAGGCGAGAGACTTCCTCACAGTAGGCTGAGCACACCTCATGTACCCCCTTACTCCCTGTGCCCCGGCAGCTCCGGCAGCGCTGTCCTTCTTCCTGGGCTCCTTGGACCCCCAGAGCTTGTCCATGACCCTGCTTCAGGGCAGGGGCTGGGCCTGGAGGCAGAAGCACAGGCAGGCAGGGCCTCTCCAGGACCATGCTGCTTTTACTGGACGCAGCATTCGGTCCATTCACGCTGTGGCAAACGCACACCTCTGAGAACTGTTTGCTTGCTGTTCAGAAGCCGCCATATTAGTTTCCCAGGACTGCCATACAAACTACCACACGCTGGGTGCTTTTAAACAACAGACAATGATTGCCCCACTGTTCCAGATGCTAGATGTCTGAAGCCCAGGCATCAGCAGGGCCATGCCCCCTGCAAAGCCTCTGGAGGAGCAACCACCCTCGCATCTTCCAGCTTCTGGTGGTTTGTGCTGCATAACCCCAATTTCTGCCTCTGTCTTCACATGCCTTCTCTTCTGTCTCTTGTAAGTTCACTTTTCATTGAATTCAGGGCCCACCTGGGTAATCTGGGTGATCTCATATGAAAATCCATAATTTAATTATATCTGCAAAGACTTTTCCCCCCACAGAGGTCACACCCACAGGTTTTAGAAGTTAGTACCTAGATATACCTGGATATACTTTTTTTGGAGCCGCCATTCAACCCACTACAGCCTCCATACGTGAGCTTCAGAACAATGAGAGAGGGACAGTGAGGGTGGTCCGGGTCTGGGCAGGCTCTGGTGCAGAGGGGTGAAGGGGGGCGTGTGAGTGAGACATCATGATGGGGGAGGCAAGGGGCTGCTCTCAGGAGCCCATCTGGTCAGGGGCATAAAGTCCTTGGCTCCAGAGTTCACTTAGAAGGGTGGAAACTCAGCCTTGCATGTGGGGGATGGCTGAGCCAGAAAGGCTTCCTGGGGGAGGTGAGCTTCCAGCCTTGCCTTAGAAAAGAGACCAGCTGAGAGGAGTGGAGGGAGCAGTACAGGCTGAGGTAGCACTCAAGGGTCCTTTTCACACTTGGAGCTCCCAGCTGTGCCTTCCTCACACCCAGGTCTTTTCAAGGCAGGGATGGCCTCCCTCACCCCCAAAACCAGGACACCCTCCTGGAAGGGCAACATTCAATGACAGGTTGAGATGTGTCAGCACAGAGAGGAGGGAGTCCTGAGGGCCTTGGGGATGCCTCTGAGGCCCTGCAGACCATCACCGGGACTCCACACGAGGGGTGACCAGGGAGGTGAGCCCTTAGGTGGGCACATGCATCTCAAATGCAACATGGTCACCACTGACCACACTGCCACCCTGCCCTGCTACTACCCTGTTGGTTCCTCCTCTCGATGCCCTTTCTCAGGGAGTCCAGACCACTCACTGCCCGAGCCAGGTTACAGGGACGTCACCCTGTTCCTCTCCCTCATCTAGTCTGGCACCAAGTCCTGCCAAACCTACCTCCAGAAGAGTATCCAGTCTCGCTCCTGAAGCTTTAGTCCTGGGTCACCTCTAGGCCTCATGCTGGGCACAGCCCGCCCTTCCCCTTACCCTCTGCTGCCAGAAGGACCCTTTGGGAAAGCAGACCTACCTTGTCACTCCTAGTAAAACCCTGCAGAGGATCCCACCGCCAACCACGTGAAGACCAAATTCTTTCACTGGCATGCCAAACCCTTATCTCCCCCCGCCCCCCCCGCCCCGAGGGGTGGCACCCTTCAGCAAGGCCAGACTGCTTGCAGATTTGCCATCCATTCCTCTGCCTGATCTGTCCTTTCTTCCCTCAGCATCACCTGGCTGCTGCTGCCCGGGGCTTGCTCACAGGATGTCCAACCTGCGGCCTGCGGGCTGCATGTGGCTCAGGATGGCTATGAATTCGACGCAACACAAAATCATAAATTTACTTAAAATGTTATAGATTTTTTTGGTGATTATATGTTGCAATGTATTTAATGTGTGAACCAAGACAACTCTTCTTCCAGTGTGGCCCAGGGATGCCAAAATGTTGGACACCCCTGCCCAGGACTTCAGGGGCCACCTGCTGTTGGAAGCCCTCCCTGGCTGTTCTTGCCCCAGCTGCTCTGAGCCGCTGCAGCAGGAGGAGGCTCTGAGCCCAGGTTTCACACTGTGTCCTACTCTGGAGGGCACTGGGGCAGCCCCGCTGGCCTGGGACACCCTGGTAGCCTCCTACCCCCACCCCAGCACTCCAGGGCAGTCTGCTTGTCCACGGTTTCTCCTCCCTGTCCTCCTTCTTGGCCCCCATGGCACCCCTGCCCTAAACTCTCCTTCGCATATTTCTCTCCCTGTCAAGGATGGCTAGGATTCTCCACATCAAAATCTGTTGTCCAATGAGATCCTAATCTCCCTCACGCTAATGCGAAAAATCCTGCCTCCCCCTCAGGTATAGGGCTGCCCCATAAACAAGTTATTTGGCTCTGTGGTCCTTTTAGTCTCTGAGAGAAGTTTATGGAGCAGTCTGTCCTTTCTTATCCATGTCTGCGCTGGGGCCTGGCCAGGGATCTACGTACTGACACCTGACACATCTCTGGTTGCAGGGCTCACCGGCTGTATCCTGAGGCCGCCTGGTCCTGCCAGGTGCAGCCTGCATTGTCCAGATCAGCCACAAGGTGGCACCCAAACACCACATCAGACAGAGGCTTCCCAAGCTCAGGAAGGGACTGCTGGAGGGACTATGCCTGGGGGAGGGGGAAGTCTGTGCTTGGCTTGGCTGCTTAGTTGGAGACTGCTCAGACTTGGATCTTTCTCTTACAATGACCCCACTTCCCCTCGACTGTGAACCTGAGTCAGTCAGAACATGCTGGTGTCAGGGCCCTGGGCAAGAGACCTGGTTCTGTGTCCCGGCAGGTCACTTCCTGCCTTTGAGCCTCAGTGTGCTTTTCTGAAAAGTGGGCATAATAACACCAACCCCATCTTCACTCACTCATTCATTCAACACATTTATTAAGCGCCCAGTTGGCTAGGTGCAGTATACAGCTGAGAATAAGCAGAACCTCACAGGGATGTTGTGAGGATTGAATGAGGTAGTGCCTGTACCTTATTTGGCAGTTATTAACATACAGTATTGACTCTATAAACACTAGACATTCTCTCTAATCCTCATAATGGATGAGGAACCCACTATGTGGTGGGTTCTAGCCAGTTTTATGGAGGATGAAACAGGTAAAGACCACATACTTGTCCAAGGCCATGCAGTCAGGAATTGGCAGAGCTGGTTCTTGAACTTGGGCTGTCTGATTCTAAACCCCATTGCTGCCGTTCCCACATTTAATGTGTGTGTGTGTGTTCTCTGAGCTCTTGCTCTCTCCAAATCTTCCTCAGGGGGTCTTGGACCAACCTGGGTCACTTCCTCAGGCCCCCAACCAGGTTCTCAGCCTCCTTCTTCCTCCAGGGTCCCCAGCTTCTCCTGCAGGTTTACATATTTCTGGCAGGGGAGGTGGGTGGTCACCAATGATTCAGGGGCCCTAAGAAGGTCCCAGACTCAGCTTGCTTCTGCCGCCACCTTGGGTCTCGGCATGCCAGGGAACGGATGGCAGGGCTCTCCAGTGCTGGCCCCATAATGATTGCCTCTCACAGATCCGGGACCACTGAGCTCAGACCTTTCCTAAGGAGCACAGAGCACCTGAGGATTTCTCTCTCAGAATGTTTATGGGGCCCCATCTGATTGGAAGTGGGCTGTGGTCTCGAAGCTATGTGTTTATAGCAAGCTCTCTGTTTCTGTATAGGTTGTGGGCTTATTTGGGGGCAAAGAAAGGCAAAGAGAGAGAGGGTTCTGGAGCTCACAGTTCACAAGTCTGAGCAGGGAGAGGTGGGGAGGCATCTGATACCCCCACTCTCTGCACATGCCCCTTGGCTGTGTGTCCTTTCGGCATGATTTTGAGCATCTCCTGCTTTCTCTTTGACCCTTGGTTGTGAGTTCCCTGGGAAGAGGCAGGGCCTGCCTGCCACTTCTCACCTGGCTGGGTGTCCACTGACCAGGTGTCCAGCCCCAGTATGACAGTGATGCTGCAGGGTGAGTGATTGAAGGTGGGAGGCTGAGGAAGGCCATGGAGCATTCTCTGGGCAGAGAAGCCCTAGGGCTTGGCCAACACCAGCTGGGTGACCTTTGGCAATGACTTGAAGTCCCAGAATCTCAGCTTTCTCATCTGTGAGATGTTAGGGATATTTCTTGTGGCTCTGGAATTGCAGATCCTACTTGCCTATGTTGTCACATGTGGTTCTCATGGCAACCCTGTGGGCAGGTATTGCTCTAGCATTTAAAGCTGGGCTTGGAGGGCTTAGGTGACATCTCAGACTGACCTCTGCCCTGTCCTTTCTCCCACTGCACTTATTTGCTGGTCTCATCCTGCGGATGGGAGCTTCTAACCAACACTGGAAAATCCAGGGCCTGCTACAGAACCTGGCATGTGTTAAGGGAGCAAACATTTTTTTGAATTGCTGGCTCCAAATCCTGTGCTTTTTAATTCCACAAGCTGTAAGAGTGTATTAACCACAGTCATTTAATGAACATTTATTTTTTAGTCTTTTAAAAAGATTTTACTTATTTATTTTTAGAGAGGGGAAGGGAGAGAGAAAGAGAGGCACAGAAACATTAATGTGTGGTTGCCTCTCATGAGTTACCCCATTGGAGACCTGGCCTGAAACCCAGGCATATGCCCTGACTGGGAATTGAACCGGTGACCCTTTGGTTTGTAGGGTGGCGCTTTCAGAACCACTTCAGCCGGGGCTAATGAACATTTATTTTGAGCTGGGACTAGCATAGGCATTTTAGATATACCGTCTCTAACCTCAAATCTCAGGAAATAGACATGATAATGTCTCCAATTAACAGATGAAGAAACAGACTCAACAAAGTTAAATATCGTGCATAACTTAACACAGCTAGGTAAGTGGCAGGGATTGGAGGCCGAATTAGCCTTACGTCAAAGCTAATATTTTCTACAGGGAAAGGTTGGATGAGGTGGGAGAGCTTCAGGTCTCTGAGTCTCAGTTTCCTCATCTATGAAATAGGGGTGAGAATTCCACCTCTTGGGGCTTCTCTGAAGAGTAAATGGGCTGATGCAGAGAAGACACTCAGCTCAAAAGTAGTAACTGTTTGTTTATCATGTATTGCCTTCATCATCTTTGCATCACCCTCCCTCCCTCCCTCCTGTGGCTGGTGTGAGGAGGAAATGGGCTAAAGAGGGGGTGGGGGAAGCAGCCTCTGTGAACTTCCCTGGACCGAGGCCATGGTCAGGTTGACAGCCAGGCATTTTTTTCCCCTTCGGGGATTGTTGTGCTTGGCCTAGGAGTGCCCAGGCCCCGTTCCCAGGCGTGGAGGGGCTGCTGTCCCACCAAGTGTTTCAGGATGGGGTGGGGAGTGGGGGATAGAGCTAGGCCCCCCTCACCAGGCTGGGGGCACCTGTAGGCACTCTGGGGAGCCTGGAGGTGCCTCAGACCTCAGCTATGGCTGAGGGTTACGCCAGCCCCAGTGGTGACAGCGTCATATTGCTGGTGCACCTGGGCTTGCGCAATCTGGAGAAACCTGGGCACCAGTGGAGACTTCGGTGCCCCCAGGGCTAGGAAAGTTTGGGTCACTACGGAGAAAGTTGTGGCCACGTGGGATGAAGTTGTAGAGGCTCAAACTTTTCTCATTCTGAGCTCATCAGTGGGTTCCTGAGGCTGGCTGAGGGATTTGCCACCAATTAGGCCGTAATGAGCTGGACCTCAGAAGCCTGTGAGGCTCCCCGGCAGACAAGGGCTCTGCAGGACACCTGGGGCCCAATTACAGCAGCCTGGGCCTGTCCAGCTGCGGCCTGAGCCCCAAGGAGATCTGTCTGCCCCCAGGTGCCCACTTTGCTCGCCTGGCCAAACTTTTAATGAGTGGAAATGGCGACTTCTCTCATTTGAGTGTAGCCCAGGAATGCCACCTGGGTCCCGCTAGCTCCCTCCTTAAAGAGCCAGAACAATTTCTAGAGTATGCCTTGCTGTAGTTTCAGTGGCCTGGTCAGTGACAGGTCATGTGGGGTTTAGACGCTGACCTACTGTGTGGCCCTGGGCAAGCCCCAGGCCACTGTGGGCCTTATTGTTCAGGGGTAATAATCACAGGGTTGGCGTGAGGCCCCGGTGAGATAACACAAACTGTAAAGTGATGGCTACATGTGAATGGGCATTTTTGCCCTTGATTATTGTATCACACTAGCCTAGCTGGGACCTTGCCCTTGAGCCCCACTCCAGCTGAATTAGGGCCAACTCTGAGCGGGCTGCTCACAGAGGCAGCAGTGTGGCCCCTCCCGCTCTGGGGGCCTCTGGCTGGCCCACCTAGCTGCCCCCTGCTGTTTCTAGTTTTTTCTTGACCCACACTCCCTTTCCTAGGTCAGCAGGCAGGCACCACCAACACTGTAAGAGCCCTGCTATTATCAAGTACAATCCTTACTTCACAGATGGGGAAACTGAGGCCTGGGAGGAGCAGACCCTGAACCCGAATTCCCTCCTTTCCTGGAGCTTAAGTAACAATAAACCTTTGTGCAATGTGGGGCCCTTAGCATGTTGGCCTCAGTGACCCTGCGAGGGTAGGTAGGCAGTCATCTGTTTACCTCATTTCTTATGGCTAAGCTTGCGGCCTCCAAAGTCAGACTGACTGGGTTTGAACCCTGCCTCTGTTATTTACGAAGCTCCTCTGTGCATCTCAGTTTCCTTACAACAATAGTACTTATCTCATATATTGATGCATTAAATGAGTTATAATCCATATAAAATGTTAAGAACTGGGCATAGTACCATTGGGCATAGTACCATTGGACTCTGCATAATTAATATTACCTGTATTTCTTGTTATAGTTCTATCATCTATTCAGCACACATTACTTGTGCTCCCACTGTGTGCTGAGCTGGGAGTGATAGGCTCTGGGGATAGAGCAGTGAAGAAGACTGACCTTTGGAGTTCCACTTTCTGGGGGAGAGAGACACATAAAGTCCTGATCTCAGGACCGAGGGTGTGGCTGGCCGAGGTGGGGATAAGCCAGGGACGCAGCAGAGGGGCCCTGACCTGCCTCCGGTGGAGGGAGGCACAGTCAGAAAAGGCTTCCCGGAGGAAGCCGGGCAGGGGTAGGTGTTGGCCCGTTATTTACTGAGCGCTTAAGATGGGTTGGGCCTGTGCTGAGTGCTTGATATTCATCATCTTAGTCCATCCTCACACAAACCTGTGAGGTAGATGACACTCTTTTACCTGAAGAGGAAACTAATGGTTAAGTTACTTGCCTAAGATCACACAGTCAGTAAATAGTGGGGCTGGGGTCCAATCCAGGGTTGTCTAACCCCAAATCTTGTCCCCTTTCTTCTCCCAAGAGGATGCTGTGGTAGTGCTTAGGACAGGCGGATGGGCCGGTCAGGACAGTGGGAGGTGGCCCCAGATGGAGAGGAGATGCTCTCAGGGAATTCCGGCTTTGGTGCTGCGGGCCCAGATCCAGGTGTGCCCTCCACCTTGGGCAGAGGGGCAGACTGTGCACTGGGCACCAGCATAGGCCCTGCCCCTGGGCTGCCTGGGTCCCAGTCCACTTACCATCAGTATGATCTCGAAGTGATCAATCTTTCTTTATCTCAGTTTCCTCCCCTGTGAAATGGGGATGATTCTAGCAAGTGCTTGCAGTATTTCTAAGTGTTTTTTTTCCTAAGAATTTTACATCTATTACTCATTTAATCATGATCTCATGAAATTTTTTTCCAGGTGGGTATGAATTAAGGTATAAATTAGTTAATATACTACAGAGTGGCCAGGAGGCCATGGAGAGGGCCCATAAAAAGTTAGGGAGGAGCACGATGATGACAACAACGGCAGTAATAAAAAAGTGCCCTCACAACTCCAAAGCACTTTGCAGTTTATAGGGACTTTCACGCCGGCTCTTTCACTTGAGCCTAGGAAGGCAAGTGTGTTCCAAAATGTATTTTGTAGGATAAAGTTCCATACTAATAGCAGTTTCTTTTAAAAAAGACATGGCCTGTTCAAGTTAGTATGGAAACCACTGAATCAAACCCAAGCAAACAGTTTTCTTTTCTGAGAGACTCTAAATGGCTAACATGCATTGTCAGCCTTCACAAAGCAAAGGGAGACACAATGTCCAGTGCTTCTGCAAGTCACTGGACCACAGGATCCCTTGTTCTAAGGAGTGTCTCTGGGGGTTGTGACCCCTGGAAGACACTTATGAAAACTTGAGTAAAGAGCTTTGGCAAGTCACGTGATCCTAGGCCTCAGTTTTCCTATCTGTAAAATGGAAATAATGGTGCACATATGACAAGTCCCGTTAGTGTTGTCTGAGGACTAAGTAAATGAGTGGTGTAATAATGCGCTCAGCATAATTCTTGGCAAATAGTATATGGGCAATGAACGTTAGATTATTGTCAATACAACCACTGTATTATTACCCCCTCGCCGATAAGCAGAGGTGGGTAGACGGCTCCCAAGCCCGGTCAGTTTTAGTAGTATCTGCAGAGCATCCACACAGCCCGCCCTAGAAGGGGCCGATGACTTTCCGCGGGGGTGCAGGACTCTGGGTCAGAGTCCCGGGCCTGCCGGCCCACTTGCACTGGGGTGGGTGGGCAGGGGAGAGACCCCTCTGACACCAGCGCGGTTCTCGAGCGCAGCTTGGCGGTGGGGCGTAGGTAGGGGGTTGTGTGTGTGTTGGGGGGGGCTCCCTGTGTAAAGCAGGGGGCGCCTGTTGATTCAGGTGGCGGCAGGCGGGAGAATGGCGGCACCGCCAGCCGTTTCTGCGGCGGCGGCACGGTCCTGGTGGCCACGCCGGGCCTCCGCCTCCGCGGTCCCGCGGGGCTCGTTAGCTCGGCCGGGCTGGCCGCCGCGGCCCCGGCCCCGGGGAGCCAGGCGCCTTCGCTAACAGCGGCTCCGCCGCGCGCTGACGAGGCCTCGGGAGGCTGGCGGCTCCGCGGGCCGCCAAGTAGACAGTGCGCTCGCGAGCGGAGGTCCTCGGGGGCCGCGCGCCGGCCCGAGGGCTCCCGAAGAAGGAGCGCTGCGTGACCGCGGCCGCGCCGGGGCGCCCGAGTCCATGGAATGAGCCGGGAGGGCTGGCGGCAGCTGCGAGCGCAGCGCCGGTACCCAGCCCGGCTTGTGGCCTGGGCTCTGAGCGGCCTGCGCGGTGCGCTCAGGCGTGGCGTTTGCTCACGGGAGGCCCCGGGCCTGTGTGATGAGGCTTCAGGGCAGAGGGCTGCTCTGTGAGGTGAGGCACCCGTCCTGCCTGTGGCTCACTCAGCTGCCTTCACAGGAACAGCCAAGGATTAGGGCTGGTAGAGCTGTAGGAAGGAGACCTTGACTTGAAGATTTTTTGGATGCCTCATTTAAATTTTTCAACTCTATTGTCTGCTTTTCTCAATGACTATTTTCTATTCTAGCCTTAAGCCCGGTTCGTGCCCTTCCCGCCCCCGCGGAAAAATAACAAAACCAAAAATCTATTTGGGATGTCTCAGCGCGTCTTAAAGTGAGTGCTTTCACTTGTTGGCCATATCAGTGAATGCATCCCGGGGACTCAGGACTCGCTGCGACTCTCCCAGCTGCCCCACTTTCTGGAGAAGTGGGTGCCAGGCCTCGCAGGAGCGCGTGCTCTTGGCTTACTGGGCGAGGGCTGTGCCCGTGACGCTCTGTTTGGGGTCAGGCGTCCACAGTGTGGACCTAGCGCTGCCTGACTTCCCTTTTTCTTGTGTTACTATCCCTGAGGTACAAAAAACTATATATAATGATAACCCTATGCAAATGACCAACCAGTCCTTATATATACCTAAGTCCTCACCTCCTCAATGTTCAACTGCCTTGGGCTGGTCTATTGCATCGCAGTGATGATGTGTACCTGATGATGGATTCCGAACAGTGGTGACGTGTGCGCTGCCCCTTACGCCCCCCTCGGTGCTCCTTGTCAGGTCACGTTTGACTTCAGCAGGATAGGGAAGATTTGGCTGCTATATAGGAAAAGTCAAGAAGTCAGGAAGTTCATTTCTTGGCTAAAAAATGAAATTTGGCCGAGAAAAGAAGTTACTTCTTTT
This sequence comes from Phyllostomus discolor, assembly GCF_004126475.2. Classification (NCBI taxonomy): domain Eukaryota; kingdom Metazoa; phylum Chordata; class Mammalia; order Chiroptera; family Phyllostomidae; genus Phyllostomus; species Phyllostomus discolor. The sequence continues at coordinate 122,741,475 of NC_040908.2, forward strand.
GGCTTTTCAAAATCCTGTATTTTATAAAGTGTTTTCTATTTCCCCTTCAAATGTTCAGGCCATCTTAAGGTATGGGTTACTTGGATTACAAAGGAACTTTATTATTTTAAAAATTAGTCATTTATTTTTAGAGAGAGGGAAAGGGAGGGAGAACGAGAGGGAGAGATAAACATTGACGTGAGAGAGAAACATCAATCGGTTGCCTCTCTGGTCTCTTGGGTGCGCCCTGACTGTGGACCAAACCTGCAACCCAGGCCTGTGCCCTGGCCGGTGATCCAACTGGAGACCTTTCGCTTTGTGGGATGACACCTAACTGACTGAACTTTAATTCCTTAAAAAAAAAAAAATACTGACATCATCATCATCTAAAATCAAAGTTGGTTGCTTGAGGACCTCTCTGAGTTTGTGGCTAGAGGGGTAACACCGAAGGGCGTCATCTTAGGAAGGGCCTGGTGTGGGACCAGGCTGGCCATTTTGCAATCGGGGACGATTGCAGTGTGTTAGAAAGCAGGGTGGCCCTTCTGTGGCTCCCAGGCAGAGATCGGCACAGCGGGTGGGGAGGCAGTTCCTTCCATATGTCCTGTTTCCCTCTACCTAACCTGGCCTACCCTTTAAGGTTACAGCCATCATTGTAACTGTCAACTGCAATGAAATTAACTTGGCCGTACTGGGTGGCAATCATGGCTACTCTGTCCCTGAAGGTGCAGAGGTGGCACTGGAGCCAGGTTGCTCTCTAGAGGCTAGGGAGGCCCACCGCAGTGGTACTGTCCTGACAACTCCTCCCCATCCCCACAGACAAAGCAGGCACACAGCAGCCCTCCAGGTAACTTGTTGTGCCTTTGGGTCTGCCCAGATGAACCTCTCTTTAGCCTGTATTGCTTCCCAAGGGCGTAGGTTGGTGGAATGCTTGGAAGGAACCCGCACTTGGCAGGAGCTGAGAAGAGAGGGAAGAGGGTTCCTCCTGGGTCTGCTGGGCTACGCTCCCACCTGTGCTGCAGGGAAAACCCCACCAGACACGAGTCAGATACCGACTCTCTGTGAAGTGTGGGTCACCGGCCAGCAGTGATCACGGAATGCTGCGGATGGCTCATTGAAAACGCAAGAAAAAACATGCACAGAGCCAGACTAGTTTCTGTGGAGAAGTAGGGACGGGATAGCCACCCCCTCTAGTGGGAGGTGTGCTGATTTACCATCCAAACCTGCTTTTATTTGGCTCGTTTTGCATAATAATTCAGGTAAGGCACATTACTCATTATGAGGAAGTAAGGAACAATAGATAACAAGGAACTCTGCGGGTCTCTGCGGGTCTATTTTGAGTCAGGGTGAAAGAGCTGTAAGACTTTTAAGGAACAAACTAACTTCCTCCTTGGACCCTTCTCATTCAACTGAGAGCATTCTAAACAAAGCAGGTTTCACAGGGTTTTACATATTCTTTCTTAGGCCTGATCACCTGGGGAACCCGCCCTTTTCAGCACAGGGCGGCACCACCCTGTCATTGTTTCAGGCTTAGGTGGGGCAAGGGAACTAAGGCAACCAAGAGATAAGGAAATTTTCTCCTAGACGGTGAGGACTCAGGCTATGTCAAAGCCGAGGAGCGAGGGTCCATCACCCCCTTTTGCTGTAGCCCCCAAAGTCCTTCTTTTGGGGGCCTTCCACGTGATCGTGCCTGTCTTAGGTCGTTCCCCCCTTGGGGAATCTTACCCGTCTTTGGCTAACTGACCAAGCTTTGGGGTTCAGTTATGAATGAAGCAGCAGAAGCAGCGCTCCTGCCAGGGAGATAAGCTTTTGTCTCCTTGTTGGCTTACGGTTCCAAGGACGTTCCCTTAGCCTTAGCCTAGGCGGGGGTTACAGCTTCTGATACCAGGCAGGGCGGTTCCCAACATCTCTGGTGAGTCTCTAGCTTACCAGGATTTTGGATTTGAGCTACTTCTTCATCCTTATCAGTATCTTGGACAGAATAAATAAATAGTTAATTTAGAAAGTATCATTGTGTAAGTGAATTGTACCACTTAGATTTTCTTTTAACATAAGACCCATGATGCAAAGCTGAAGCATCTAATGAGGATTGTGCTTCCCCTGAAAATTGGGATTTCCTTTAAGGCAGGGGCTGGTCAAGATTCTTCTCTTTTGTCTTTGGCCACAGACAGCTGAGTGGTCTTGTTTCTAAGATTTGTACTGTAACTGAATTCAGGTTCAGCTGCCCGCCGCTACGAAAGCCAACACTAGAGGCAGGTGCGGATGTAAAGGAAAGTGGTTTATTCAGGTGCCAGCCACCTGGAAGTTGGGAGACTCATGTCTCAAAGCCCCTCTCCACCTCTGAGTGGGGGCAGAGATTTGCATAAGGAGGGAGATGGGAGCAGAACAGAGAGCTCAGTGGTGGGGACTGGAAAGCTCTCCATGTGCAGACGAGCACAGTCCATTCCCATAAGGCCAGTGGTGGTCAGTGCTCAGCATCCTGGTTCAGTCATCCCGGCTGCACATCATCCCGGTTTTCACATCGTCCTGGCTCCACGGCTGAAGGTCAACAAATCTCCCGGAGCCGGGAGGCCTGAAGGTCAGTGTCTGTATCTTTGGAGGGTAGTTCCTAGGATCCTTATACAAACATGCTGCTTCTCTACAAGCTGCGTATCAGTCAGAGTCAGCATTTGCAGGAGCAATGTCAAAAGGAGGATGGGGCGGGTTACAATCCCCCGCTGCTCTAATTCCCACTGTTACAGTGTTCCACTGTTATAGTACCACCAGTTACTCTGTGCCAAGTGACTAGACCCCTGAGTGTGGGAGGTGGGGTGAAGGGTGTTGGACACAGAGGGGTTCTTGTGAGAAGTAACTTGATGACAAAGAACATACAGGCACCTACCTTAAGGGAGCCTAGTCCTATGGGAGCTTATTTCTAAGGATGATGGTAAAAATGTTTAATAACCAGCATGCTGTGATTTGTGAGGATGCTGGCCTGGCATTGATGGTAGCATGGCCTACTTTAGTTGGGCAGCATCGTTTTAATGGGATCTTTCATCTCCCAAGTCTCCTCCGCCCACATCCAGGCCCAGGTGAGGGTGAAGGGAAAAGGGAAGGAGTCCTGGTTCACATTGTATTGTCTACTTCTCAGCAGGGCCTGCTGGAAGGAGGCCGTGGAGAAGGCAGGCTGAGCAAGACCGGAGGTGGGAGAGAACAGATCACGACTTTTGGGCCAGAAGATGGCCTCCATTCAGGTTTTCTTAAGTGTTTGCAGAGCTGAGAGCAGAGCTGGGAGCTGAGCTGTGGGTGGGTGGCTGCAGCACCCCCTTCTGTGCCAGGGGCTAGTTTTCCCATCGCCCAGTACTCCTTGGGCACCAAACTTAGTGCTTATTGCAAGGCTTATGTGAAACTGGCCACAAAAGTATACAGTAGGATACAGTCAGTTCACCACAGAGGTACTGTCCACCTCTGACCCCTGTCTCCGTGTGTCCACTTGACTAGGGGGTATGCTTGGACCCCTGTCGGAAGACAACTTCCCAGGGACGGTGCTGGAATTCTCAGATGCTGCTTCGGGCCCCTGAGGCTGGGCCTGCCGGATGGTGCCTGTCACTCTCATGTGGCAGTTTGTGAGAACTCCTGCCTCCACTGTGAACTGTATCAGTGGCTAAATATGTGACGGTCACTCCTGGAAGGGCAAGGAGACAGTTGGGTGAGGAATTCTTCCCTCGAAGTTAGGTCTTTCCACCATGGGGACAGAGTGGCAAACCCGGCGAGCTCAGTGATCTTCAGCTGTGGTGAAGAGAGTTGCCGAGTGCCAAACCCAGCCCTTGGGGATTGCCAGAGATTCTGGTATCTCCTCCCCAGGCAGCATCATTAGTTGTCACAGCAGACATGTTACCTGCTCTCCCTCCTGGCTATACCTGGCCTGATTCCCGCTGTACTTTGGGGAGCTGAGTCCTGCTGGGAGCCAGTACCTGCCAAAGGCTGGGAGTGATTTCTGCCCATACCCTCTGTGGGTGGTTGGCTGGCTGAGTGCCTGCTTCCCTTGGCCACTTCCTGCCACTGCTAATCTCCTCCATGTGGCCTGTGCCTGGCAATGAGCCCTGCCTGGCAGAGCAGGCTGCACGTGGGGTGTCTTTGCCAGGCAATCCTGCCTCTAGCGCTGGCACTGGCCCCATTTCCTGGAATCCTTCCTGGGAGGCACCATCCCTTGCAGAATTCTCCTGGGATCCTCCACAGTGCCTCTCTTGCTAGCCCAGCACCTGGTTACATTTCTGGATTATTTTTCTTCAACTCTTCTGGTGTTTGCAGGGTGCTTTACTGTTTGCAAAGCACTTTTGTATTTTATCTCATCAGATGCTTAGAAGCCTCTGAAAGAGCAAGTGACACCCCTGGGGTGGGCCCTGGAGTGGGCAGATTTGCGGAACGGTTTGTTCTGCCTCTGCCTTTGCTCCCTGGGACAGGGATTGGTGGGAGGACGCATCCTCAGGGTCTAGATGGGGCAGGTGTGTAGCCATCTACTAGGGGCCAGGAGTCCTCTTCTTGTGTGCCAGGGGTCAGGAGAGTCTGGAGCCCGCTGTGGCTCCCTGCTTGCCTGAGCTGGAACCAATGGGGAAATTCTCTTATAAGAGCAATAGCTTTGGGTTTAACCTTCCAGGGGCAGTGACAAAGGGTTGGTAGGTTGGGTCTCCTGCATCACCAGGCCATACAGAGACATTCTTGGCATAGAGTAGATACAGGAAGCTACTGATGAAGGGGGAATTCCCTAAAGAGAAGGGTGGGTATATGGACGGAGCTGAGATCAGCCAGCCGAACTGTAGGTTAGGTCCCCATGAAACCTGAGTGTCAAAGTTTGGCCAAGTGCTGTTTTCTAAAAATGGAGGTGAACTCAAGTTTGCAGGAACTGAACTAGCCATTCTGTCTTGGTGGTTACAGCCGTCTGCTGCCCAGGCCATTTCCGCCAGACTCTGACAACTGTGGGGTTGCCCCTGCTCCCTCACCTAGCCTGCCGGTTCCTTAAGGGGGTCTGCCTGGCCTTAGGGCTGGGGAGGGCTGTGCAGTGGGAGTCCCCCTGAACCCCGGCAGCCTGGGTACCTCATGGTGCCCCGGGCCATGGTGGCACTGGGCTTCACTTGTGGACTCTGGGAGTGTACTTCAGGGAGGTGGCCTGCCTTCCTCCCATCACCTGCTCCTACTCAGGGCCGGGAAGAACTCCTGGACAAACTAATTTTCTTCTCTACCTAGGAGAGGGATACAGTATCCTCATGGCCTAAGGTTAGCTGCTGAGAGGCCAAGGACTGTGGCTCAGGTAGGTGCTGGTGTCCTGGCTGCGAGGACGATGCCAAAGTCCAGAGGACTCTCAGGAAGGCAGTGGCGCAGTGTGTGGGTGACTGCTGAGGGAGGAACAAGGGATTCTCACGGTACAGTTATTTGCTGGAAGACACTTCCTTTCCATGGAGGTGGTGCTCCTGGGCAGAATCCAGGCCTTCCCCCTCAACGAGGTCACCTGAAGGAAGACCAATCTTTCTGACCTCTGGTGGCCTCCTCCTCCTGAGGGAGCCTGAGTCTGCCTGTGCTTGGCTGAGGGACTCATTTTTTCAGTCCCACAGCCACTGTGGGTTGTCCCTGAGCACCAGCTCTTCCTCTCCCCCTTGTGGCCTCCCCTCCATGTGTGTGCGTGCACGCATGTGTGCGTGTGTGTGTAGGTTTGGGGTGGGCCTGCCCCGCTTGGCTGTGGGAGCCACAAGGTTGTTGGGTTCACTTGGGTTGTGCCAGAAATGTTTCTGTGTATACTGAAAGCCTAAAACCTCATAGCAAAACGTCAGATCTTTAAGGGAGAGTTGTTGGGCAAGTCAGTAAGGTGACAGGAAGGTTTGGGACCTGAACTGGGGGATGGGGACACCTTGCTGTGGTCTTGGCACATGGAGTCTTGGCTGTTTCTGGATTAAAGGCCTCAGGAGGAAGGTGAGCCAAACCTGGTAGAGGTGGTGATTTCTCTGGTACCGAATATGTGCCCTGTTGTAGCTGCAGAGAGGAGCGTAATTAGACCCCTGCCTTTACAGAACCTGATGTCTGTACACGGCCTTTACTATATGCTTTAAATACTCAAACACACATGTGTATGTGTGATATGCATATATACACGCATCTATCTAGTGTAAACACAAACACACAATCGCAATCACACACATCTATCTAGCATCCTCTTTCTTTTCCTACGTATCTTCCTATCTACCCATTTTAAAAACCAAGAGTTCATATGATACTTCCAAGTCCAATTAAACACTTAAGGTTAATTTTAACCTCTTTCCTTTCCATATGTAATTTCCTTCTCCAAAAGTGAAAATAAGGCTTCAATTACTTACAATATATTTACTGGTTTGCTTAATCTTAGAATACATAGAATATAGTTTCAGAATTGCTAACTAAGTCTTCTGTGGAAAACAAATGTACTACACAGAGTTTAATATTTGTTAGAACTGGAGGGTATGGAGGCAAAATATTGTTTTGAAACTTACTTCCCCCTTTCACTGTGTAAGCCGTTTTTTTTGTTTGAAATAGAGTCAGGTTTGTATGCTTCCATTTGTATTCTGTTTTCCCCTTTTATACTTGATTTCACTGACTTGAAAAATTGAGTATGTGGCATGTTATTGTGGTTGTAAAAGTCAGAACTGCACAAAACCATAAACTACCAACTCTCACTCCCCTCCCCCATCCCATCACCTTATTATTTTCACCCCATTTCCATGCACTCCCTGGATGTAACCATCCTCCATCCTCATTAGTTTCTGGGTTACCATTCCTAAGTTTCTTTTGGACACACACACACACACACACACACACACACACACACACGGGTCTTTCTAGAAGGTATCCAGCCATGTAATATGAAAAATAGGCATTTATAGAAGAAGATACAAGAAATATTGTACATAGGACAATGATGCCTCAGTCCCCTTCAAAGTAGGCACCTTGGGACCTTACCCAGTTCTCCCAGTCGCCATCAGCTGCTCCGTTGTTATTTTCCTGAATCCCATTGACGGTCTGAAATCTCTCCCTTTCAAAAGTGATTTTAGTTTTGGGAAAAGCTGGAAGTCACAGGTCACCAAATCTGGGCTGTAGGGGGCAGGGTGATTTGATGTTTTGCCAAAAAACTCTGCACGGGACATGATACATGAACAGGCAGGTTGTTGTGATGAAGCTGCCAATCACCAGTTGCCATAGCTGCAGTGTTCTGAATCATCCAAACAGTTTCAGCGGAGGAATGTTCAAGCTTAATGCAAAATCTGATGCATATTTGTTGCTCTACTTGCTCAGTCTTTTTGAATGAAGTGGCCACACAGTACACATACTCAATGGCATCTACCACCCCCATTGACTACTACAGTGAGGTCGTCATTGTTCATGCATGCACATTCCAGTCCACTCTCCTCAGCTGCCAGGTTACATGGATGTTGCACAAACCATTCTAGTTATATTAACAATGGCTGGTCTTTTTCTGGACAGACCTTATATTTTCTTATTTCTCCTTTTTTCATTCACAAATGGCATAAATGCTTTCACATTTTGCTTTTCCATTTAACAATGTATTCTGGAAGCCATTCCACATCAGTTTATGTCGGGAGCCGACCAACAGCTGACCTTTGACACAGTCGAGTCGGGTCGGGTGAGACGCGTCTGCACAGCAGCAGCGGCTGTGGCCGGGTCTCCTGTCTATCTCTTCCCGTATGCCTGTCCCTATTAACATCAGGTGGTGGGATTTTGGATGCCTGTGCTTTATAGCAAGGGACCTTGCACGATGCCTCTGGTTCTGCGTGAAGTGACTTGCTGACCACTAACTGGAGGCCCCTGGTAGCCCTGGTGCTGCCCACTCCCCCCATCTGGAAAGTTGAGGATAGATTTAAACTATGGGCAGACTAGCTGCCAGAACGCTGGAGGAGGGCGTTGCTAGGAATGTCTAGGGAGTCACCATTCAAAAGGTCAAGATTTATTAGAACCACTGCCTTTCCCATGCCCTGGGCAGGAGCGGTTATTGCTGGGACCAGGTAAATAGAAGAGGAAGGAGTTTTAATTTAAATATAATAATTCTCAGTACATGGAAACATAACATAGCCCCCCCCCCCCCCAGATATGTAGTTAATAGACCTAGGCAAAAAATCATTTATCTAATTCAGATAATCTAATTTCTATAAACAATAATTTTTAAATCACTCCTTGTACCCCTTTGATTTAGACCAATCTATAGAAATTTAGTAGATATTTAATTATAATCAGCATTTAAAAGTTTGTGCTTGTATGGCTTCGTTGGCTATCTGATTAATGACCCTCTTGGTCAAAATAACCTTTGTTTAATATGGTTGATCTGTGGGACTTCCTGTACTTTTCGGTTATTTCTTTGTTTAACATGATTGATCTACAAAAACTTCTGTATTTTTTGAAATTATTTCTATGGTAACCATTTCTGTTTTAATGGTCACACTGTGCATTGAATGTTGTATAACCTCCCCTGTAAAAATAACGACTGATTTTTCTTGGTGAGTCAGTCAGGTCTAGAGAGCCTGGCTGTCCTCTGGCATCACATTTGGTGTCTGTCTCGTTTCACCTGAACCGTTCCTCCCTCGGGGACCCTGAGACCCGCCGAGGCTGGACCCCGGCAAGTTTATAGGTATTGTTCTCCTTTTTATAGTATTCCACTCGGTGGGTGTACGAGTGCTGTTGTTCAGTCAGCCATTCTTGCATGTAAATTATGTAGGCTGCTCCTAGTATTTTGCAATTACAATGCTAAAATGAATTGTTTTGGGCATACATATTCTTGTACAGCTGGTGTGTGACCAGGGTAAACTGCAATAAGTGGGAAAAACCTGTGTGATTTTGTTATATATTGCCCAATTGTCCCTGATTAGCATTGTACAATTTGCATTGCATTCTGACCAGCAGTGTATAAGAGCACTTGTTTTCCCTCGGGCTTGCCAACAGAATGTTTTGGTGTACTTTTTAATTTTTGCTAGTCTGATAGGTGAGAAATAGTATCTTAGTGTTATTTTAATGTGCATTTTTAATATTATGAGGTTGAATATTTTTTCATGCATGCATTTTTTCATGCTATTTTTTATTCTTTTTTGGTGAATCATCTGTTCATGTCTTTGGCTGCTCTTCTATCAAGTTTTTTGCAACTTTTCTCCCTCAATTTTTAAAGGTTGTTATATATTAGAGATGTATCACATTTACCTACATTACATGCTGTAAATTGTTTCTGTCATTTATTTGACTTTTCTTGTTTTCTTATAATAATTTTATTTTCATATAAATTTATTAGTCTTTTATTGCTTTTGGGTGAGTTTGCTTTTACTAAACCCAGGAACATTAAGTTATAATAAGCTCTTTTGGTATGAATAGAATATTTGAGCTTAAAATAATGTTTTAATAACCTACTTTTCAATTTTTAAATACTTTTCCATTGTTTTAATGTTCTGGAAACAAACTAACCCACTTAACGAATATATAAAAACATGTACATAAGGGCACAGGCTCCAATGTGGCTCAGCATGGCACGGATCAGAGGCCCGTTAGACCCTCAGCACTGGTCACGAGGCACATCCACCTGCTCACGAACTATGGCGGCAGCAGCCAAGATGGGGGAAGCTTCAGCTGCCTCAGTTCTAAAGTCTCCACTGTGCAAGGTGTGCTCCTTGCACATCTTTTAGATACTCCTTTGGGTTTCCCTTATTTGACTGTTTGTGGATGGTTCATAACTGAAAAGAAAAGGTCAAAATTGCCTAGCAGGCCATGCTACCAGACTTGAATTTATCTTTAAGCTTCTTACAGAAACTTGGGTTTGAACTGTGTGGGTCCATTTGTCTGTGGATTTCTTTCAGTAAGTACAGTCGGTGCTTTACCCCCAGGTTTTACATTTGTGGACCAACTGAGGAACAAAAACAGTATTTTCTGTCTGTGGTTGGAATCTGCAGATGTGGAGGGCTGGCTGTATGCTGTGTTCTATGCCATTTTATGTAAGAGGCTTTGTCCACGGGGGGACCCTGGAAGCAATCCTCTGTGCATACCAAGGGATGACTGCAGTTAAGCTTTAGGGGAGTCAAAAGTGATACTCAAATTTTCAACTATGTGGGAGGGTTGGTGCCTCTAACTCCTATGTTGTTCAAGGGTAAACTATCACTAATGCATGCAAACAGTCCATTAGATGAATGTACCAAGACTGATTTGTTTTTGAAAATATTTTTGTATTTATGTGCTACTCCCAATTTTTATATTATGAACAATGGTATAATCATCTTCTAATTTACATTTTATAATTTGGTCATCTCTTGAGAATATGGTGGATTCGGATTGACGGGTGAAATGTGAGCATATGCGTTTAAGGTTTTTAAAAATCTGTAATGCTGAACTGTCAGCCAGTGAGGTTTTATTAGTTTCTAATCCCAAGAAGAGAATGCCCATGTGTCACTTGCTCACACTCATGCCAGCACTGGGAGTTAGCAAGCCTTTTCATCTTTGCTGGATCAGGTGATTCAACAAGAGACACATTTCTGTTTTATTAGAAATTATAGAATTGCTGGTGAAGGTGAACTTTCCTTCTCTAGGATGCCACTTTCTGGAGAGATGGGTCTCTGTCCTGCAGAGGGGCCCATCTGTGAGAAGATGGGGCTTGTTTTTGTCCTCTTCCTGCTGCCCCACAGCTCACACAGAGGTCCATGGGCCAAGGAGACAGAGGGGCTCCTGTGTTGATGCCACTGGGGACAGTGCAATGAAAAGTGGCTGCAGGAGAAAAGAGGGACTTGCTATCATCTATCATCACACACAGTGAGGAATGGGAAATCATTCCAGAGAATTGGGAAACTTAACTAGAAAATGAAGCTGAGAGGGTATCCTGTCAGAAATGGACGAGGTCACAATTTACACAGTAAAGAGACAGAGGGACAGAAACAGAGACACAGAGCAGGGTGGCAGCTGATGTGGAGGCAGCAGAGCTAAGGAAAAAAAGTGTCATTCACCCAGAAGCTCTGAGCAGCACTATCTGGGATGATTTAGCTCATCCTGCTAACCCTCAGCTTCCTGTCCTGTAAAATGGGGATAAGAGAATTAATACATCATTGCAATGTTGAGAGAATTAAATAAGAACTGTGTAAGCCATTGTCTTACTATATTTAAAGACTCAGTAAAAACTGTATCCATCTCGTGGTGAAAGGAGCTCCTGTTCTTTGGAAGATCATCTAGATGGTACAAATTTCAACTTGGGGCTCTTTCCACAATGCAGTGCTTCCATTGCAGGCTGTTGAAGATCAGTTCCAAGCTGGCTCACTTCCCCCTCCCCCTTAGTGCCTCATCTTGATAACCTTTGCAGCCACCCTGTGGTGCTCCAAAGAATGGCCTGTTTCCAAGCAGTCCTTTAGCCCTATGCATGTACTGTCAACTCATCTCTGACAAAGAAACCAATGACGTACAACTGGAAAAAAACTGGATGTTCACATCTAAAAGAAGAAGACCTTTATCTTAAATCAACTGTTGACATTATTTTTTTCTCACTACAAAAAGCATTTATTCCAAAAAGAAAAAAAGAGTGAAATTCCAACATGCATATTTGTTGTTTCACTATCCTTTTGTTAAAGAAAATTGCCAAAATTCACAGCAAATTTGGCAGAATGTGCAGACATTTTATCATGACAGAAAAATAGCAAACACACATCTGAGAAAAGGCTCACCATTAATCCTTAGAAAAATGCAATCCAACAACAGATAGCTTAACAAAGTTATAAAAAAAAGTTTAAATAAAGAATGAGTAAAAAAAAAAAGAAGCCCTGGCTGGTGTGGGTCAGTGGGTTGAGCACCAGCTTGCAAACTGAAAGGTTACCAGTTCGATACCCAGTCAGTGCACATGCCTGGGTTGTGGGCCAGGACCCAGATGGGGGCGTGCTAGAGGAAACCATCCATGTTTCTCTCACACATTGATGATTCTATCTTTTCCTTTCCTTCCACTCTAATAAAAAAAACCTTAAAAAAATTGATCAAACCAAATATTCCCTAGAATGTGGAAGAGTTGAATCCCTCATACACTGCTGGAAGAATGTAAAAAGGCACAACTGGTTTAAGTCACAACTTCCTAATTTCTTTTTTTAAAATCAAATTAAAAATCTTAAATTATATTTTATTATGCTATTTCAGTTGTCCTGATTTTTTCCCTCTTTGCCCTTCTCCACCCAGCACCCCACACTCCCTCAGACAGTCCTCGCACCCTTGTTCATGCCCATCGGTCCTGTGTATAGGTTCTTTGGTTTCTCCCTTTCCTATACTGTACTTTACATCCCCATGGCTATTCTGTAACCACCAATCTGTACCTCTTAATCCCTTCATCTCTCACCCATTCTCCCACACCCACCCTCCCATGTCTTTATCATTAACCTTTGGCATTTTAATTATGTTGTGTCTTGGGGTGGGCCTCTTTATATCCATCTCTTTTGGGACTCTCTGTGCTTCCTGGACTTACATGTCTATTTCCTTCACCAAATTAGGGATGTTTTCTTTCATTATTTTTTCAAATAGATTTCCAATTTCTTGCTTTTTCTTCTCCTTCTGGCACTCCTAAAGGTGAATGTTGGATTGCTTAAAGTTGTCCCACAGGCTTACACTATTCTTGTTCATTTGGATTCTCTTTTCTTCTTGTTCTGAGTGGTTGACTTTTGCTTCCTTATATTCGAAATCATTGATTTGATTCTCGGCTTCATCCACTCTACTGCTTCCCTGTAAATTTTTTTCAATTAGTGTATCCCTCATTCCTGACTGGATCTTTTTAATACTGCTCAAGTCCTAAGTTCTTTTAGCATCCTTATAACCAGTGTTTTGAACTCTGCATCTGATAGATTGCTTATCTCTATTTAATTTAGCCTTTTCTGGAGTTTTTATCTGTTCTTCCATTTGTGCCATGTTTCTCTGTCTCCTTGTTTTGGCAGCCTCCCTGAGTTTGTTTCTATGTATTAGGTAGACAGTTTTGACTCCATGTCTTGGTAGTGTGGCTTAATGTAGTAGGTGTCCTGTAGGGCCAAGTGGCACAGCCTCCCCTATCACCCAAGCTGGGTACTCGAGGTGCACCCTTCGTTTGGGCTGAGTACACCCACTTCTTGTAGTTGAGCCTTGGTTGCTGTTGGCAGATCACTGGGACTTACCCAGGCCAGTCAGCTGCAAGGATTGGCTGTGACCACTTACTACCAACCTCCGCCCTCTGTGGAGGATCAGTTGCGCAGGGGCAGGGTGGCGGTGCTCCCACGTCTGTAGCGGTCCACTGGGTGTGCTGGACCCTGGGGTTTTCTGGGTGGTGCAGGCCAAGGTCAGCCCTGACTGATTTTGTCTGGGGCCACCTTGCCTGAGTTATAAAGCAATCTGAGATGGCTGCTACTTATGCTGGGCTTGGAGGTCTACAGAAGTCAAGCTGTGAATCTAGGCTGCTAGTTCCTGGCCCGGGGCTCACTGAAGCCAGCTATTGTTTGTTGAGAGGATTTAGGAAGTTGTGAAGCATGAGCCAAGATCATCCATATGGAAAAGAAGTTTGGGTTGACCTGTAAATTGGGTGGGGTGGTCTCTGGGGATCCCCAAGGGGGGTCAGTGTTAGCCAAGCTGACAGACTCTTAGAAATGGTATGAGTCTGCCAGCTCTGTGTGGGGGAGGGCCTAAAAAAGGGACAATGGCCTCTGCTCACCTTGATGCCAGACACCTCCGTCCCCCTGAACACCACTGGTGCCCCTCAAACCACCATCCCATTCTCAAAGCTCGGAGGGAGTGAGTATGAATATCTGAGTTCTTTAAGAACTTCTTGGGGCTCCAGAAGTTTCTTCCATCAACTCAATCCCTGCTGGATTTTGCAGCTGGAAGTTTTGGGGGCTTATCTTCATCTTCCTGGCAATGGAACCCTGGGCTGGGGATCCTGGTATGGGTCTGGGGCCCCTTGCTCCCAAGGTATCCCTCCTGAATTTTTATCTACTGCATGTGGATGTGGGACCATCCCATTTTGCATCTGCACCTCTCCTACAGCCTGGATGGATGTGGTTTCTTTAATTCTTTGTCAGACTTGTATTCAATTCCATTTCTGCTGGTTGTCCTATATATTAGTTGTAATTTTGTTGTGGTTGTGCAAAGAGGCGAGCCTTGTCTGCCTATACCACCACCTTGGCTGGAAGACTTTCCCTAATTTCTTTATGTTAAACATTCACCTACCCTCTGACTTGGAAACTGTATTACGAGTTATTTGACAAAGGTAAATGAAACATATATCCATATAGAGAATTATATACAAATGTTTGTCCCAGCTTTATTTTCAATAATCAAAATTTAGAAATAACCCAATGTCCATGCACAAATGAATGGATAAACAAATGCAATGTACTTAAAAGCTAGGAATAATTCTCAGTGAAAAAAAGATGAACTACAAGTATATCATTAATTAATCTCCAAGTATTTGTGCAACATAAATGAAAGCAGAAAAAATACATTTATTCACATCACATAAATTCTAGGAAATGCCAAGTTATCTATTAAAGTGAAAAGTAAATCAATAGTTACTTGGAGAGCTAGAAAGGACAGGGAGAGATTAGAAAAGGATGTAAAGTAAAAAGACAGTGACAGATATGGTCAGTATTGACTGTAGTGATGGTTTCAGTTTAATAGATATGTCAAAATTCATCAATACTATAAATACGTTTACTAATGAAAACTTTTGAAAAATGGTTCAACATAAAACAAAAACATGCCAACACTCTTTGGCAAATAGGTTTGGCAACCCACTGTGGATCAGCCTTGCCTCAGTGACATCAAATATACCAAACAATGAAGGACTTTCACCCAAATCAACAGCAACACTGGCTGGATCACAAAAGCCACATCCTTGGACCACAGATACCATTTTTTCTTTATCTTTGATTTCCTGCCTGGGCACAGGTGGTTTTCAAGTGAACACCTGAGAGGGTACACAGTCCACAAAACCTTTTGATTATTTTCAGTAACAATGACTTTGGCCACAGAAAATAAACATGACTGGAGATTCTCAGATCTGTGTACCTGCAGTCTTTTCACAGAAATAATTCTGGATGCACGTTTAGAAGAGGCACATTACACCCAGCTGGCTGCAGTCTTCTCCAATCCTCATTATTCTGTAGCAATCATGGTTTCCCCTAACCCCTATGGTCCTACAACCAAGTGACCATCACCTATGGAACTGCAGATAGTAGGACATACAGCCCTTTGCGAGACCTTCAAAAGTACCCTGTGAACAAAGGAAAAATTCATCTGCTGTCAGAAGCACCTGAGGTTGTCACATTGACCCCCTCTTGAAAGTTATCTGAGTCTCCTAAAACTCATAGCATCCAGGCTTCACATGAGTACCAGAGAGCCCGGCAGTCTTTTCTAGGAACATGTGGGCAGCAATGTAAATTTGGCAAAAACTGGTGAGCTAATCTTGGCACCATAATGGCCCCTCGAGGGCAGAGAAGTTTGAGACCCTCATAAAAGTTCTTTACCTCTTCCTGCTGTAGAGCCCAAGTCTGCTTATAATCTACCCCACACAGTAAATAAAACATTTTACCAAGATTAAAGAGGACTTAAACAAAAAGGCCTTCATTATTTTACAAACCAAAGGGACATGGATCTGGCAGTTACTGCAGTGGTAACTTTGACACTGGAAATATTATTCATCACAGGTATCTAGGAAAACCATGCCCCTGAAAAGGCAGTCCTTCTGCAAGCCATCAGCTGAACTTGGATAATAAAATATGTTCTCTGGGGGTCAACACTCGGTCTGGCCCATGCCCCAACTACTCAGAGTGAAGGAAATGCAGATCTCATAGGGCTCAGGCTACTCCTAACTTCCTCCAACAAATCAGAGAACAAAGTCAGCTTTCTTGAGCACATTAGGATGGTGCCTGATGCAAACTATGGAGACCTGGCAGGTGGTACAGCTGAAATCGCTTCAGCCACATAAACTTGTAGTGACATAAATCTGGCAAGAGCCCTGGGCAGGTTAGAAAGTATAACCCAGGCACACATACTTCCCACATTAACCAAAACTTATGGAAAACCTCCCACTGTTGACAGTTCAATGTATGAGATTACATTCAGAAAAATGGGGTCTCAGAGTTTCCTCCAGTGTTAACACTGAACAAAAAATCTGTACATTTCCTACACATCTAGGAACTTCTTCCCATGTGAACTCTCATGTGCTTAGAGAGGTTAGAATTTTGGCTAAAAGATTTTCCACATTCACTGCACTCATAAGGCCTTTCTCCAGTGTGAAATCTCTCATGACAACGAAGTTCAGAGCTGCTGATGAAAGATTTCCCACAGTCATTGCACTCATAAGGCCTTTCTTTAGTGTGAACCCTCTGATGACAACGCAAGTGAATGTTCCTGACAAAAGCTTTCCCACATTCGGTGCACTTATAAGGCCTTTCTCCTGTGTGAAATCTCTGATGATAACGGAGGCCACTGCTACATGTGAAAGATTTCCCACAGACATTGCAATCATAAGGCTTTTCTCCAGTGTGAAATCTCTGATGATAACGGAGGCCAGAGCTACTGATAAAAGATTTCCCGCATTCACTGCACTCATAAGGCCTTTCTCCAGTGTGAAATCTCTGATGACAACGAAGGTCAGAGTTCCTGATAAAAGCTTTCCCACATTCACTGCACTCATAAGGCCTTTCTCTAGTGTGAATTCTCTGATGACAATGCAAATGATGGTTCCTGATAAAAGATTTCCCACATTCACTGCACTCATAAGGCCTTTCTCCAGTGTGAACTCTCTGATGACAATAAAGGCTAGAGATTCTGGTAAAGTATTTTCCACATTCACTGCACTTATATGGCTTTTCTCCAGTGTGAACTCTCTGGTGTTGAATGAGGCTGGTACTTTGGCTAAAGGATTTCCCACATTCACCACACTTGTAAGGTTTTTCTCCAGAATGAACTCGACAGTGTTGAATAAGGCCACAGCGATCTTTGAAGCATTTCCCACATTCATTGCACTTATATGGCTTTTCCCCTGTGTGAACTTTCTGATGATAACGAAGGCCAGAGAGTCTTGTGAAACATTTTTCACATTCATGGCACACAAAACACTGTCTTTCAGCAAGGACAGCTTGATCTGGAGCAAGTGCATGGTTGCAGCCAATGGCTTTCTTACATTCTTTCCTGGTGTAATCGTTTTTCCTTTGCAAACTCACCTCAGACATCGACATTTCATTTGGCCTGTCCCTGGCGTGCGTAGCCTTTTCTTGAATATGACCTGAGATGGAAAGGACGTCCTGTCCAACCTCCCCACAGGTAAAAAGCTCCTGGGATACACTGAAATGGCAGCCCTTTGCAAGTGAGACCCTGTCAACACCTCTTAGGAAGGGCTTCTCTCTCATGTACTGGTGACACTTGGCACTGAAATAAAACTGTTTTGCACATGCACCACACCTCAACAATTTCTGGCTGTGCTGTGTCCCCTGCTCCTCAACCAGGTGGAAAATGTCTTTCAAGACTGGCGCACAACGCTCACAGGGGTGGCTTTTCTGGGAAGACAAAGCTACATGAGGATTCTCTGCCTGAGACGCTCTTACAGAAACATTCTCTTCAACGGGTGCCTCCACATTCTCTGCTCCACAGCAGCAACCTGAAGAGGATATAAGCGCAAAATTCTCCCGCATTACTTCGAGGTACAGGTGTTTCTGAGCCTCAGTAAGGAGGGGCCATTCCATTCTGGAGAAGAACACGGCAACATCCTCAAAGGTCACATTAATCTTAGCTGGGCGCCCAAGTGTGGCCACTGCCATTACATTCTGTGGGCACAGAGGGGCAGGAGTGGCGAGCGAGGAGGTGGCCCTGACGCTGGTCCCTGTCCTGGCCCTGGCACAGGTCATCTGGGTGATGCTGTCATGTTGCCGAGCCTCAGATCTACGTCTGTTCAGACGGGTTCCAGGACTCTTGCGCCTTCTCATTGTTCTGGCACGACCCAGCACTCAGGATGCTCCGAACCAGTTAGGTGATACTGAGAGAAGAGAAAATGCCTGCCAGAGAACACCAGGAGTCAACTGACGACTTTAGAAAGGATAAACAACTGTTGATTTTAAAAAGGATAAACAACTGCACTGCAAAGCTTTCTGTAAGAACCTCAAAGAATTCTCATGAACAAACGTAGCTTTAAAAAAGTTCAGCTCATCCATATCCTAAAGTACACTTGTTGCCAGGGTTTTGAAGTAATTTGGATGAAATAAACAAACTTGTGCGTTCGGCCACAGAAATATAGGACTAAAGTATCTACTAATTTCGGATGAAAAGCTGTAAGGACAAGATGGACCTTCTCATGGAGGTAATTAAAATAACTGAGGGCAACATGTTTTTTTGAGGATAAAATTATTAAAAAAGGGAAGATAAGCAGTAATAACAACAAAGACATTTGTAACATTAAAAAAGGACTGACTAGCTTTGCCTGGTGTGGCTCAGTGGATTGAGTGCCGGCCTGCAAATCAAAGGGTCGTTGGTTCGATCCCAGTCAGAGCACATGTCTGGGTTGCAGGCCAGGTCCCCAATGGGGGGCGCACAAGAGGCAACCCCACATTGTTGTTTTTGTCCCTCTCTTTCTCCCTCCTTTCCTCTCTCTAAAAAGAAATATATCTAAAAACAAATAAATACATAAAAAAGTACTGATTATAAGGAAAAACTATCAATAAAAATTAAAATTAAGCACATTCAAGGTTAGCTAAGAAAGAAAAATCTGAGATAATAAGGAGTTAAACAGTGATCAGAGCTGACAGTAAAGTTAAGCCACACCTGCCCTGAAGGCCTTCCCTACAAGCCAGGCAGACATCAGGAAGGCCTAGGGAGACACACGTTCCCATTTCCTTTAGCTCTTGGTGCCACATCTGTCAGCTGTCACAGCACTGGCACACTTTAACAAAACCTCCCCTAAACTCTGAGATAAGTGAAGAGAAACACACGGAACCATGGCATTAGAAATACTGGCTTTAAGGTACAGCACTGTTTACTGTCTGACTACATGAAATCCTGTCATATCTGGCAAGATATGGGTCTGAGAAAATTCTTGCTCTAGATAGTTCCTGTTTCTAGAGAGTCATATGTGAAGCAATCACTTATTAATAAGTTATTTTCCCATATACTCTACTACATTTATTGTCAACAGCTCAGAATTTCCTAAATGGGAAGGAAGGGAAAGAACTTTATACATGCACTAGTTCAGAGACTACTGACTTCAACTGTAAGAGGGTGACCAACTCATCCAGTTTACTTGGGATCGTTCAGGCACTCAAGTCTGCCTCCTGGGAAACCTTTCAGTCCTGGGCAACGGGGGACAATTGTCATTCTAGCTGCAGAGTACAACACTGTGAAGTCCAGGGAGAGAAAGTGACTGGACAAACTGCAGGGGGAAAAAGTAGGGTTTAGGCAATAACTCAGCTCTGAAGGCTCCCAGGAGATGGTAATTTCCATTAAACTAGGCTGTGACATCATAGAAATCTGAGAATGATGACAAGAGCCCAGCTACGGGGAACCCAGCTTCAGGCAGGGGAAACCTAGGCTTCATCATGCCCAAGATGTTATTTTCTCAGGAGGGAGTATACCATCAGACAGGTAGGTGGGAGATAGCATGTAAAGTAACAAATAGAGGCTATGGTTACTTATTCCTCTACTCAGGCCTGGTCCTTTTTCTGAGGCTATGATATGAACTATGAACTAGAATTTACCTGAGAAGTGTCTCATGAATCTTCCTAGGGAAAAAGAACAGCTGGAGCTCAGGAAGCTGAGAGGAAGCACAGAGAAAAAACTTAATCTGAATACTCCCTATAAATTTAGATTTATTCTCTGCACAAAATGATAGTACTTAATATGGAAAACAAAACTCTGGAAATTTAATTTGGAAAAAAAATAATGGATTGGTATACCAGTATACCCAATGGTACATCCAATGGGGGCCCCAAAGAAGAGATATCAGAAACCACTCCTCGCCCCAGCCAGCAAGGCTCAGCTGGTTGGGCATCATCCTGCAAAGCAAAAGGTTGCTGCTTTGATTCCCAGTCAGGGCATAGGCTTGGGTTGTGGGCCTGGTTCCCGTTGCGGGTATGCATGTGAGAGGCCACCAATTGTTGTTTCTCTCTCTCTTTCTCTCCCCCTTCCTCTCTCTCTAAATAAAAATAAAAAATAATAAAAAAAGGAACCATTCCTCATGCTCTTGTGTTCTGATAAGGTGTTCATTTTCAGGACACTAGGCAGTATGGGAGAAAATTCAGGTCTTTAAGAAGGTATAAAGGCTCAGAAAGTGTGAAGGGGCTCGTAGAATGATAATGATGGATGGCACGGGTTCTTGGGGATGAAAATCCCCTCCTTTCTCACACCCTCACTCCACCCCAGGTTTCTGAGTCCTTACTCTGGTAGAAAAGGAATCCCTGACTGGACAGTATGAACCTGACTCCTCCCTCCCTCTGCTCTTTCCCCTTTCTGTCCTGGGCTCTGTCTTCCCTGGTTCAGGGGCGTCATAGCATCACTAACACAGGGCAGTAGGGTTTGTTCCACCAGGGGCCTAGGAATCTCCTAAAAAGAGCTGAAGTTCTGGGAATGACCAGAGGACATCACCCCAGCATGAAAACTCCCATAATGAACACAGTTCTCTAATTTGGTCAAGAGGAGACAAGTTGACGCGTCCTGTGAAAAACACAGGGGAGATGGCAACAGGAAGACATTAGAGGATATTAGATTTTGTGGTCTGACCTAGAAAAAAGCTTGTCAACTTGCTTTTAGGATCTTGGGAAAGCCATCTGCCTCCTGTTTCTGTGTGTGTTTCCCGACCCTCCAGATTGCTCACTGGTGTCCTTAGATGTCTTCACTCTGTCCTGCCTCCTTGACACCTTACCATGGGGCTCCCTGACATTCAATGACCATAAAGAGCCACTTCAGTCACATCTGGATTCATATCACCTGGGGAGAAGTGGCCTCTCTCAGCCAAAGGCACATTTCAACCTTATTAACACATTGCGTACTGCATAGAAATCTCTAAGACATACGCCAGGGACTGCACGTTTTTGGGCAAACTGCACGTTATTTAAATCATCATAACGACAGATCATAATGCACTTTTAGGTGTTGCTTTTCAATAATTATAACATTTTTTGTTTACAAAAAACAATTAAACTAATTAAATAATTAAAGTTCCTAGTACTTTTTAAATGTATGGTACTGCATAAAACATTTTCCTCTATGAAGAGGGACCAAACAAAATTTACGTAAGTATCTAGATTCGCTCCTTTTTCCATGGGCGGCACAAACTCTGCAGGCTCTCGTAGGAAATTTTTTCTTTCCACTCGCTAGAATACACATAGGTTTATGCTGCTTCATATCACCTGACAACCCTCAGAGGAAGGGCTGGACAGATTTGTCCCTGGTTCCGGAGAGCCTTCATTATTGTCATTATCCAGTCTCTCGCTACTGATAGCAGAAACTGTTCTTCATTTTCTCTTGGCCCTTGTTGATAGTTTCTATTTCCTTTTTCATGTTGATATTGTTTGCAGTGAGCTCACTGTAGCTTCCCTGTAGTTTCTGGTAGCTCACTGTGAGCTCATTGAGCTTCCTGACAATCACTGCTTTGAACTCAGTATCTGATAGTTGAGTTGCCTCTATTTCATTTAGCATTCTTTCTGAGGCTTCCTCCTTTCCTTTCATTTGGGAATTGTTTCTTTGTCTTCCCATTGTTTGTGAGACTCTTCTGATAGCAGAAACTGTTTATACTTTATTTTTGCTTGTGGATTGAGGCGTGCAAAACACAAAAACTCGTGAGCGGTCCTTAACAGATGGTGCGAAAAACACAAGAAAACTCGTGAGCAGTACGAAATGTGTTAAGCCTCACAACAGACTAAAATCTGACCCAGAAAACACTGGGCAAGAGGACTGAGACACCTATGAAATGTGCCACACGTGTGAAATGTGGCATGCGCTCCCAGGAAAGCAGTGCTGGGGACCTTGGAGCTCTGTGGAGTGCACTACCTCTGGTGAGGAGGGGGTTTTCCACTGCTCTTGTGAAAACTCTACCACAGTCTCTAAAGTTAGCCTGCACATCTTGGCCCCTCTTAGCTTCACTGTGAGTACTGGTGGCTCACTGACCCAGAACATAGCCCCTGAACTCTGCTTTTGGGGTGTTGGGGTTCACTAGCTTTCACTTACTTCTGAGGTAAGCTTACTGAACATGTGGAAATATGCCAGATTTCTGTTTGTTCAGGAACTACATTGTCTCCCAGAGTGGAAACAGGGCAGTTTCCCTGTCAGATAAAAAAAAATGGAAAGTATGGGGTGGGGGGCAGGGGGAACATACAGTCCAGAAAAGGAGAAACAGAAGACGGTAGTTGTCCCACCCTCGAATAACTTCTCCCCATACTCACCAAACTGAAGGGTCTTTCCCTTCACTTGCTCTCCAGTTTCCTCTGGGCCCTCTTCCTCTGAGGCTGAGGGCCTTGTCCCAGGCCTTCACCACTTCACCCCAGGGGATCTGGGAGGACCTCTACACAGATGAGGGTCTTACAGGAGAAACCTGAATTTTTTTCTTCCTCTGTCAGCTTCTCCAGGTTCTGCAACATCAACTTGTGTAGACACTTGCCCTTGTCTTTCTGAGGTTGGCTTTAGTTGCTAGAGTACAGATGGAACAGAGGAAAGAATAGAACGATTTAATAGAGAAGTCATCCTCTCTATAGTCTGAGAAATGGCTCCCTGAATCAGCTCTGAGACCTCCTTCTTCTCTCTGTGCCCTCTGCCACTTTCCTCACCTCCCCTGCATTACTAAAATAGCCTCCTGACTGGTTTCCCTGAACAACATTCTCACCCCACCAATGAATTCTAGAGTTAGAATTCCAAAACCCATATCTAATCATTTCACTTCACTTCTCAAAATCATTTAATATTTCAGGATGAGGTCCTAACTCCTCAGCAAAGTTTAGTAGGCTCTGATGACCTCCCCTCAGCTTACTCACCCAGCCCATTGCCATCACCTCCCTTTCATGTTTCCATCCCCTCAAATCACTAAACAGGCCTAGTAATAGGCCCTTTTTCACCTCTTGTCTGAAACTTCCACAAACTGTTATTCCATTTCTCCTTCTTTCTTTAGTGAACCCCTACTCACATTTCAGACCCAATGTTAGACATTACCCCCTCCAAAAGACTGTACCTGATCCCCAGAGATCAGGATGGTTGCTCCTTATACATTCTCAGCAGTACCCCAAGCTGACCTCTATGATAATACTTACCACACTGTGTTAATTAGATAGTCAACAACTCGAGGGCACAGTATGTTTCATTCACTACTGTATGCCCAACACTTAGAACAGTATGGAGCACAGTAAGACTTTTAATAAATACTGGAGAAGGAATGAAAGATTAACCAGCAATTACTTGTGTTCTGCCTCTATCTCACCACCTCTTCACCATCATTGATAATATTTTCTTTCCTCCCACTCTGTAGTTATTTCTCACTTAGCATATTCTCCAACCATATTACTCTTCTCTTCCCTTCTGAGATTATTTTCTCATCAAGCCCTGTATTCAAACATTAGTCAACATTGTACCTATGCCATCAAAATTGGAGAGTATCAGGTGTGCTCTCTCTTAGCCTCCCACTACCTACCCACCTTTACAACTTAGATTTACCAACACCTGTATTCTCCATGGGGGCAGTGAGACCTAGTGGCCAAAGGCTCAGGATTTTTTAATCAGATAGACTGCATTTCAAGTGGTAATGACTTTAGGAAAGGCCTTCATTCTCAGTCTCTCAGTGGATAATTCTCAGTATTTCATGATGTTGCCTTCAGGGTGAAAGGGGAAAGTACTTAAAAAGTCTTACCAACTAAAAGAACCAACCCAGTAAACCACAGGAATTGTTATGATTTTCCTCCTGGCTCAGGGATGGAGTGTCCCTGCTATTCAAGATCACTGTATCCCACACTGCCCTTCAAATAATCTCAACTCACGTAGAACATTGCTACGTCAAATATCCCTGATCTCTTACATCAGGGGTGTCAAACTCATTTTCACCAGGGGCCACATCAGTCTTGTGGCTGCCTTCAAAGGGTGAAAGGTATTTTAGGACTGTATAAATGTAACTACTCCTTAACTAGGGGCAAGGAGCACTGCTGCCAGGTGGAAACAAGGTGCTGGGCCAGATAAAACAAGGTGGAGGGCCAGATGTGGCCCGTCGACGTTGTGTTTGCCACCTGTGTCTTATATCATATAAATCTCTTCAAGGTGATAGTTTAATATCTATTTTAAAAACGAACATCACCACCTTTTGCATGTGTTGGGCTCCCTCAATCCCAAATCTCAACTAACCTCCCCATTCATAAGCCACCTTTCTGAAGCTATATTCTCTCTACCTATTCCATAGCCCAGCATCACCTGCCTTATACCTTAGCCGTAGAAATAACTGTTCTTGCAGAGTCTTATGAGGTCTTTACACTGCCAAATTAAAATAGAATTCCTCTCATGCTGGAACTCTCCACTGAATTCAACGGTTTTATCAGTCTGAACTTCTTAAAACCCCCTGTATCCTTTGCTTCAGTGAAACCAAAATCTGAGTTCTATTATCTCTTAAAGTTCCTCTTCATCACCTGAAGTTTAAAGTCTGTTAGGCAACCACCTACAGACCATTTTTATTCTCATTCTACATGATCTGCCAATGACTCAAATCTGTTTTCAAAATGGGATGGGATGGATGTAAAGAAATAAGTGGTAGATACAAGCTTTTTTTCCTCCCCGTTGTGCTCATTTTATCTACTCTCATGGTTTCAGCTTGCACCTGCATATGTCGAGGCCATGGAAATCTCAAGTTCCATCTAAGTCTTCTTCCATAATCTTCAGAGTTCGATATCTAAACAGCATCAGGATACCTTTTTTTGTTTATGCCTCAAGTTGAATTTGGCAAAAATAAGATTTCCTACTTCTCCTTAATTATCATTTTAGTTAGCTGCAAGATTTGCCATACAGGCAAATGTGGGGTTAGGCTAGATGCTCCCACATTCTCTCCAGCAATTTTCTCCTTCAAGTCCTGTCTGACTTGGTTTTTCCTAATACCTTCAGTTACTTTAAGGACGTTATTTAGCTTTTACACTTACTACTGATAGGAGGGTCAGTGTGATAGAAGCTACTCCATCATTCTCAGATATGGAGGTTGTATGTACTTTATGCTTATTGTAAAAGTCCTAAAGAGGCTCCAAGGTACTGACTGGTTTAGTTTTCATTCTGTGTCACCTGGATGGCCACGCCAGATTTCTAAGTGGTCTCTGACCCTTACTCATTACCTAGTTAATAAGTTAGCATGGGTTGGAAGGGGGAAGTCTGGAGGCAGAGATATCAAAATACAATAATTTAAACATCAAAAAGAATATCTGCAATGGATCTAAACCCATCTAACATACAAAAGCCATGAGTTTGAGTTTGAGAAAAATTACTTACCTTTGGAAATTCTAAGGGCCTAATTCATTTTTCTGAAAGCAGGTAACGGGAGAACAGTAAGCATGCCTCTCTTCTACAAACTGTATTTCCAGTGCCAGATCTAAACTTCCTGAGCCTCACTGAGTGGGACAGAGACACCTACAGACTGCTATTAGCCAAATCCCATAATCTCTTTTGGGTCTTAGCAGTCCTCAAGGTGAGATAGGAGACCATGTCAATCACCTTGCTGGCCAGAATGAAAGAACACTGTCCTAATGGAGAAATACAAATAAATAATGATCTATTCCTAGAACCTAGGGCCTAGAAAGAAATATGTAATAATAATAAACTCTCTCCTAAGTTCTATCCACAGAACCTAGGGTGAAGAGAGGAAGATATGAAACGTAGGCATCTTGTTTTCAACTACCCTATACAGAAAGAAAAATAGAGAACACCTGCTGAGCAAAATTTCGCTGAAACCAATCACCTGGTGACAAAGACAAAGAACCTTTTTCTTCCTTAGACCCTACAGGTTAACAGAAACCGCAACACCAGCAGAACCCCTGCAACCCTATAAAACCTTTTTCTCTCACCTCGGTGAGACTCGCTGGTTCTGACAGCCAGAGTTCCCGCCCTCTGCAGAGATGAAATAGATCTTACTTTCATTATCAATGTCCCTGAACTAAATACTTTTATTTCAGGATACAAGAACCCAAGTGGTTCCTGTCAGATTCGGTATCAAAGGCATCTCAGTGGCATTTAACCCAGGGCACCACTCCACTCTAGCGGAGACTCTCTTCTCTCAGTCTTCAGAATACTTTTTTCTTCTGTCCTCTATTTCTCCACCCCCTTACCCCTCAGTCTCACCTGCCACATTTCAAGTTTGCATTTCCCTTCGTGTCCTGCGAGGAGGAGAGGCAACCGGAGAGGGGGTGAGCGAGCCTGGAGCAGTCGAAAGCGTTCCTAGGCTCTCTCCCGGACCTGGACCCACGAGGGACGGGGCTAGCCCTAAACTTCGTGGCGTCCACAGCCACCTCGCAGACAGAGTGAGAAGCACACAACCCCGCAGACAGAGAAGCGGACGGGCAGGTCCAGCACTCACCTGGCCGGCGCGACTCCCCTACCTGGCAGGGGAAAGGTGGCAACCGGAAGCTTCCTCCGATCCGTCCTCGTGGGCGGGGCTACCCCGTCCTGTTTTGTTACAGGCTAAAGCAGACCCGGTAGTCTAAACCGATTTAGGCGCTCAGCGGGAACCTGGGTGACGTTAAGACCCGGAACTGAAGCGTGGTCTGGTCGTGGGGTCACGTCCTCGTGGGCGGTGCTCCCCGATTCTGCCAGGTTAAAGGCGAAGTCACGCGCTGCGGTCTGCTCAGCTGGTGGGAGGGGTTCTGAGGGGCAGTCGCTGGTGGCTCCTGCACTCGAGGTTCCTTATCGTGGGTCCACTCAAGCGGTCACAGGAGTGAGGACATGATCCTCAGCCCTAGGCCACCCTTTAATGAAACAGACGGTGTGCGTATCTTAGACGGGTAATAGATTAGGGATTGGGTAAATAAAACGTTACATCTGTCCCATGCACTATAAGGGAGTTGTAATGAGAGTGTAGAAGGGAGATCTTGGTCGCTTGAAGTCCTGATGGCAGCACTGGTGTGTGTGGGAGTGTGAGGGTAGACAGCCAGGGCCCCGCCTGCAAAGAGGGATTTATAATGGGGTCCAGAACTCAAGGTGTCCAGGAATTATGAAATATAGGATATCCTCACCCCCACAATCCTGAACTGGAGGATGGGACACTAGGGGCAGGGCCATTGAATTATTTTGCATCTCAATAGTTGGCTAGCTTCATACCCAATATGCAAGAATGGTTAACAGATCTATAACAGCAGGTTAGTTTCATAGATATGTTAAGTAGTTGTGGCCATGTTTTGAGCGAGGGAGATGGGAGTGACTTTGACCCCTGACTGTAACTAAGAGGCAACTTCCCCTGGTTATAGCACCTGTGCAGAAAAGCTGGGGAAAAAAAAAAAATACCAGAATGCTGGCAGGTGTGGCAGATTGGGGGAGGAGTAGGAAATGGGGATGCAGAGGAAGATTAGCTCTGGGATTTAAACCACATGGGATTTAAACCATGTGGTTTTGAGGGCTAACCTGTGGTTTTTGGGGCTCCCTTAACCATGCCGCTTAGGAAACAGAAAAGCAAGATGTAGCAGTCAGGCAGAGCTCACTCTTACCAGTTAGGAAGACTGCAGGAGAGACGTTGCAGGAAGGAAGGGGGTGAAAGACTCTTGTTGGAGGGCCATGAGAAGGTGCCACTTGGATTTGGATTAAAACCTGGTGATCGAGGTGACATAGCTGATGGTGCTGGGGACCGCTGAGGGCTAGCTGAGTCACAGACTCAGATTCCGCGCCCCCCCCCCCCCCCCCCCCCCCGAGATATGGTACCCCTGACTGGGCAAAGGGGGTAAGGAAGGACTGTGTGTGTTTGTGGGTGTTTTAAGGGACTTCGGGATTTTAATGAAGACATTAAGTCATTCCTCTAAGTCTGTATAAATTTTGAATAGTCCCATTCCTTTTCACCAAACTCTGGCATTGAGAGACGTAATTCCTAAGGGTGGTAGGCAAGCTGAACCTAGTACAGGGGGACCCCAGGAGAGTGGGGGGGGGTCTGTTTGGTAACAGTATCTTCAACTGCCCCCCTGCCTCACGGGTCTGTTCTGTAACAGGGGTGCTTTCTGATTGCTATTAGTGTCTGGGCTTAAGCTCTGAGGAAGGAAGGAAGGCAAAGTTAATTTTGGTAGCCTTGGGCCGCATGGACCTAAGGAGCCAAGGTGGAATCTAGGAGACCAGGGAACTGAAAGGCTTTCTTCAAGTGCATCTGAAGAGTGCTGCTGCTTATTTTGTTCTTCGCCACCATGATTTGCAGAATAGAGACCACTTTGCCTTCCACTATTTCTGGGATTGCTCCCATTTGGGGTCCCCGAACAACCAGACCTGATCTGGGTATACGAATCCTGTGTCAATGGCCCAGCAGCCAGAGATGATCAGTCAGAACAATCTGAACATTCAGTGACATATAGGTACTAGGGGTGAAAGAAGACAATTAAGATAAAAGGTAATTCCATTAAAGAAATTCAAGGAGGGAGAGTGAAAAAGCACTTTCTGAGGCCATAACATGATTTCTCTTAAAAATAATTGAATGAACTGAAGGAAGAGGTGGTCTTTCTTGAGATCCAAAACAGATTTGAAAAATAAAATAAACAGCAAAAATATAAATATAAATCAAGAATGACAAAATGTAAATACCTAGAATTCTAGAACAGGAGTGTCAAACTCATTTTCACCAGGGGCCACATTAGCCTTACGGTTGCCTTCAAAGGGCTGAAATAATTTTACGACTGTATAAATATCATTACTCCTTAACTGTTAAGGAGTTGAAATTACATTCAGCCCTTTGAAGGCATGTGGCCCACAGTGAAAATGAGTTTCACACCCCTGTTCTAGAAGGAGTAGAAGACATTAATGGATGAGAGACAATAATTAAATAGATTATTTCTTGAGCTATAATAAAAGGCTCACTGTGTTTCAGGCTGGACCAAAAATACAAAGTGTGAAGGAAAATCCTTTTCCCTCTGATAGCCTTTTATATACGTTCTTCCTTTACATATCTTATGCTTTCCCTTGTTCACTTTCTGACGGAGTGTGAAGTTTTAACTTTCCCTGGAATCGTCAATTTCCTTTTCAGAGCAGATACAGAGCAAAATCCAAAACACAGAGTTCCATAAGAAGAGTGCGCAGGCAGAGGCATTCTCTCTCCGGCCCGGTCTCTTGGCCGAGACATGCTCCTTTGGCTCAGGCTGAAACAGCATCAGCCCTGAATGGCCCTTCCCGGGTCCCGCGTGGCAAAGGTATGCTCCCCAACCAGTTACAGGCAACCTTTCCTAGGTCTTACAGGTGGCTTTAAACAGGTCTACAGGTACAGAGGATTTCTGATCAGAAACAAAACCAATGGCAGAGACTTGCTCCTTTACCATAAAACCAGAAAAGGAGTAGTTGAGGTTTCCTTTCCTCCAGGTTTAAAACTTTCACAACCTTTTCTACATAGTTTTACCCATCCAGATTTAACCATAACTCACTTTTAACCCCTGTTCCTTTCCCACTCTGGGAAGGACTATGCTTAAACTCAGTATCTGGCAGCTGTAAGTCCCTAGCACTATAGGCACCTTCCACTGAAAGTTCCTAGATTCACAGGGACATCCTGCAGCTTTCTGAAGCTTAGACCTTGCAAACACCCTATATATCAGATGGTCACCCTTGGACCCTAGTTCATGTCCTTCAGAACCAGAGCCCTCCCTATCAGGACCATTTGCACAGAGAACCTGACTGGCGCAGTGCCCACACAGCAGAAGCACAGCCCGTAATCTGAAGAGAACCCTTGGCCCACCACCTTGCCCAGTTCCAAGATGGCGGAACTCTCGCGTGACCCATCATCCAACATGGCAGCGCCCATGCACGCTGGGTCATCCAAGATGGCGACACACACGCATGCCCCATCCCCCATGGTGGGGCACTCACGTGGCTTATCCTCCATTTTATCCAAAATGGCAGCACACCCACATGGCTTGGTGTCCAATCCCCCCAAATACAGGCAGACTCGGCTTACAGAGCCTAGGGGTTTGCTTCCTCCCCAAACCTGACTACAGGTTCCCTTAGTGCCACCTGGGCTCACCAACACTGTAAGTGAGCAGACTGGGGCAACCTGGGAGCAGCATACTAACCAAACCATTATCCCCAACTCCATTTTTCCAAAACAGTGTTCAGAAACAAGTTTTCTACCAAATCATTTCACTTCTCTGCTCCCTTCCCCATTTTGTTTTCTTTTCACCTTTCTGGGTGTGATTAGGTGGCTGATGTGTTACAGAACAGACCGGGGGGGTGAACGATATATTATTACCAAAAGGACCCCCTCTTTTTCCTCCGGGGGCCCCTCCCCGTACTGTTACAAAACAATAAGGGGGGCCTGGTACGATATACTATTACCAAAAGGAACCCCCCAGGTTCGTTATGTCCACCGCCAGAGGAAAGATGTCTCTCAATGTCAGAGGTTTGTGAAAAGGAAAGGAATTTATTATTCATTGGAAATAACACAAACTAAAGTTCCCCACAAATGCACACAGTCCTCCCAGCACCCTCCACATGGCAAAAGGGAGCACTTCCAAAGACTCGTGGTCCTGACTCTCACCCAAGCTGTATGGTCCCAACAAAGACACCAAAGCCGCGTGGTCCTAAACAGACGCGTGGCCCCAAAAAGAGAGACGCCCAACGGCTGCTGTGCCTCCATTTAAATCCCAGCGCTCGTCTTCCTCTGCAGCCTCATGTCTGGCTCCTCCCACAATTGGCCGCAGCTGCCCGCATTCTGGGCGGGTGTGGCCCTGTGGTGTGGAGCCAATTATCTCCAAGCTCTTCTGGACCCCACTACAAATCCCTATTTGGGGCTCCCCTCGTGGCTGCACCCTGTTATAGTACTAGGTTCACTTTTCCTGTCACCAGAGGAAAGACGTCTCTCAATGCCAGAGACCGGTGAAAAGGAAAGAGATTATTTATTTAAAAGTTATACAGACTTAGAGTAATGACTTCATGCCTTCATTAAAATACTAAAGTTCTTTAGAATACCCACAAACACACACAGTCCTTTCTTTTCCCCCTTGCCCAGTCTGAGGTACCATATCTCAGGAGAAGAGGTAGAAGTCTGTGATTCGGGCTCCCCGCACCATCAGCTGTGTTGCTGCCATGATCTCCAGTTAATCCAAAGCCATGTGGTACCTTCTCATGGCCCACCAGCAAGAGTCCTTTCATCCCTTTTCTTCCCAGCAAGGTCTCCCCTGCTGCCTAAGCCACGTAGCAAAAGGGACCACCCCAGAGCAGAGTGGTCCTCTTACCCAAGCCAAGTGGCCTCCCTCTGCCAAAGCCTCATGGCCCCAACTCCCAAAAGCTGTGTGGTTCTGACCTGGTATGGCTGCCACACCTGGGTTTAAATCCCAGCGCCAATCTTCCTCTGTAGTCCCATTTCCGACTTCTCCCACAATCAGTTACACATGCCAGCATTTCTGTATCCTTCCAGCTTTATTGGGCTGCCATAGTGAGTCTGGGCAGGTGTGGCCCTGTGGCGTGGAGCCAATCATCTCCAAGCTCTCACATAGGCGCTGTAACCTGGGGGAGTTGCCTCCCAGTTACATCCTGGGTTGAAGTCACTTCCATCCCCCTGGCTCAAAGCTAGGCCACAGCTACTTAACATATCTATGCAACCAGTTAAAGGTTATAGATATGTTAAATGACCATGCCAGAGGTTAGCTGCACAGCTGTTGCCGTACAAAACAGCTTTCAATGGCCCTGCTCCATGTGTCCCATCTCCCAACTCAGACTTGTGGGGGTGAGGATATCCTATAGATAATTTTTTTCTCTAATATTTCCTGGATACCCTGAGTTCTGGACCTCATTAGAAATCCCTATTTGGGGTCCCCCTCTGCAGAATGCAGAGAAGTCCTCAGAGACTGGGAAAATTCCAAAGTCTCACTCTCTCACACCTGAGGAGGTCGGTCTGTCATGGGCAATTATCTCCCTTTGTGGTCGCCAAAAGCTGTTACAGAAGAGACGGCGGGGGTGGGTGTGTGTGCATGTGAATGATATACTATTACTGAATGGACCCCGGGCCCACCACCAAGGAAAGACATCTCTCAATGCCAGAGGTTGGTGAAAAGGAAAGGGATTATTTGTTTAAAAGTTATACAGACTTAGAGTAATGACTTCATGTCTTCATTAAAAATACTAAAGTCCGTTAGAATACCCACAAATGCACACAGTCCTTCCTTCTCCCCTTTGCCCAGTCCAGGGTATCATATCTCAGGAAAAGAAGTAGAAGTCCGTGGTTAAGGCAGCCCCTTAGTTCTGGACCATCAGCTGTGTCACCGCTGTGATCTCCAGTTAGTCCAAAACCATGTGGCACCTTCTCATGGCCCAACAGCAAGAATCCTTTCATCCCTTTTACAAATCTCCATTTGGGGGCCCCCTTGGCTGCACCCTGTTACACTTCCTTAACAGGATAACACCCTTAAGAAGGCAAAAATGGTTCTTGGGGTGGGGAAGTGGCAAAAATATTACTCTCTTAATGTGTAAAGCACAGACCTAATAAATAAACAAACAGAAATGCAGGTTATCTGTGCTATTAAAATTTCATAGAGGCAATTATGGAAAAAAATGTCTTAAAGTTTCTATAAGTAGGTGATAATTAATAAGAGATTGAGAAACACTGGACTAGACTGATAAGATAAGAGAAACACCAAGGTATATGCTGGTAAAAATCTTGAATTCTAAGGAGAAAGAGAAAAATCTTACAAATTTTCAGCTGAAAAGAACAGGATATGTACAAAAGAAGAATCATGCTAGAATTAATTTTTTTTTTCTTTTTAATCTCTAATGCTGGAACTGAGACAGTGGAATGGTTTAAGGACTACTGAAAGACTGTACTCAGTCAATATATAGCTCATCCCTCAGGATGAAAGAAAGATACATAACACTTTGGAGAGCTCCCCACTGAGAAAAATACTTAAGAGAAGACTTTTCAAGCATTATCACTTAGGTGAACCAGAACAAAAATTTGGGAAGAATGTACAGAAAGAAAACAGGCAAATACTGAGTCTTGGACTAAATATTTAAATAATTTATTATTAAGTCTAATGGAAAAAGTTGAAACCAGGCAAATGAAATAGAAACATGACTGAGGTAATCAAGACTCACTTGTCTTCTAATTGCTAAGCTTATGCAATTATATAGCTTTAGACATTAGAGTTAAACATTATTAATGACTCTGGAATTTGAAACTATGTAAGTTTCATGTTATTCTTTTCATGAAGCATGAAACTTGAAAAGCCATGAGTTTTTATTAATTGTAAGCATTTATATTGCCATTGTAATAAAATAGGCCTGTAGCAAAGCTAGCTTAGGTGGTAGATGATTTTTGTATAGGATCCTCTGGAGGGGAGCAAAAGAGGAATGGACAGGAAGAAGTCACAGCATTGGGAAACTGTTAGCAAACAAACCCATTAGGAATGAGGCTGGTGGAGACAACTGTGTTCCTGGAGCCCTAGTGAAAGTGCTTCCCACAAGGGCTCTCATGACAGAGGATAAAAAAAACCCCAACTCTGGTAATCAACAAGCTGAATATCATCTCTAATTTAATGTCTATTCCTGAAGACTTACTCTAAGGCTGGTGAGTGAATTAGACATCTGTGATTCTGGTGCTCTAGGATCAAGGTAAGCGCTGGACTGTTGTTATGTCCCAGATAGGCTAGAGGTGACAGGACTCTTGCAGGACATTGATATATGTGGATGCAGAATAGATAAGAACGGACACACAGCCCTGGCTGGCGTAGCTCAGTGGATTGAGCGCGGGCTGGGAGCCAAAGTGTCCCAGGTTCGATTCCCAGCCAGGGTACATTCCTGGGTTGCAGGTCATAACCCCCAGCAACTGCACATTGATGTTTCTCTCTCTCTCTCTCTCTCTCTCTCTCGCTCTCGCTCTCGCTCTCCCCTCCCTCCCTAAAAATAAATAAAAATAAATAAAATCTTAAAAAAAAAAAGAACGGACACACAAATCTGGTTGGTTACAAGGCAAGTGGAGGGTGAGGTGTGGGAAAGAAGATGATAGTACATCGGCTCTCTGATGTTACTGAAAGTATGTAAGTAAAAACATACCATCCAAAAAATAACGTGCCCCAATAATCTGGGTATGAAAAAAAGAGAAGACTGAAGACATATCTTGGAAAATACAAGAGGAGCCTTGATCATGACTGAGATCCATGCAGGCTTCCCAAAGAAGGATGTGGTGATGCGAACCCCGGCTCGTGCGGTCCACCACATTGTGGATGAGATACAAGAAATTCATATGGACTATTGAGTCCTGTGGAGGAAAAGGGGTGGCATGGCTTCTCTCTCAAGAGGAGAAAAAGTCTCAGAGTTCCTCGGCCACTCTCTCAAGGGGAGAGCACCCCAACCTTTGCCTTGACAAGCTTTTATTGCTTTTTCTGGGCACATTACCTGATGGTCCTCATTTACTATGCAGAGGTTCACTTTAGGTGGTTACCTTTTATAGAAAACAAAGGAGAGGATGCTGTTAATCACATCACAGAAGAGGGATATTTGGAAATGCAAAGGGACAAGTGGTTAAACTGGTTACACTCGCCCTTGGAAGGTTTAGCATAGATTTTAGGAAGTTACTTTAAAGATGTTCAGTGAATGTTTTCTGCCTCAATTCAGGGTGAGGGAGTTTTAGCAAAAGCAAGCCTCATTGCAGTCTAGGTACAATACAGGCCTGATTCCTGGAGGGAGAACCTATCCATGGGTGTGGGTCCTGTGCATCTCTAAGCGGAAGCTGGGCCCACAGCATGCAGAACGGTTTCCTATAGTGTGGGAAGGGCTTTGGGGAAGCAGCCAGACCATCTTGGAAAATGTGAGAAGAGTATGAGGGAGAAGCCATTTGGAAGGGGATTTCTAGGATGAATACGTGTTAGACCAAAAACTTTCTAACAGGAGACCAAACTGGAAATTCCCCAGCCTCTTAGCTCTCTGGCTTCAGACATGGGCTGAAGTTAACAACACATCCCTGCTATGACCTTTCCCTAGTAACTTGGCATCATCAGCTTCTATAATCTCTCATCTCAAGCTCTTGCCTTTGTTGAATTGTGTGTCCCTGACCTCTTCCTCTCATAGAGCAGCCACATGCTTTTTACGGGCAGTTCCCTTCTCGAAGCCAGTGATGGGTCTCCCTTAACCAATAACTCTAAAGGTAGAACAGTTTCTCTTATCACATATAGGATGGTGGGAGGAACTGCTTTTCCTCCCCAGAAAGAAGAAAACAGAGGCACCAAGAGAGGGAACCTGGAGTGGAAGAAATAATGATAATGTGTACAAGATATAATGGCTACTGAGATAAATATTTAGAGATAGCCCTTCATCAGAGGGAATTAACATTTGTCTCCAATTTTCCAAAACCACCTGTTTACAGATTTGCCTCACCCTCAAACTGTATGCCCCTAAAATTCTGGGTGTTTTTCATCTTTCCCCCATAGTCCCAGTTTCTAATATGGTGCTTGAAAAATGATAATGCTTAAAGTGTACTTGCTAAATGAGTTAATGAGTGAAAGTGCACTACCAAATATATCATATAAATTTCACCTCTAGAATAGTCTTCCAGATATCATGCTGTTGCATGCCCAGCAATAATGCCTTTCTTTTTCTCCCATTTCAGTTATTTTTAAACTTAGTTCCCCAAGCTGTGAGTACAAGGAGTGCTTCAGCTCAGGCAAACACTCCCTGCCAATGCTGCCTCTTCAAGGTCTGTTGACTCACTTTGCAAGTGAGCAAACTGCATTATGTGATAATTTCAGAAACTTAAATATCCATTTTCTATCAATTACTGGTTTGTGATATTTGGGAAATGATCCACATTCACTGAGTCCCACTTTCCTTATGTGTGACATGGGGTTAATACCCAGTCCTGAAATGGATATTCAACATCTAAATTCAGAAAAATGCAAAGTATCCCACACAAAGTGCTTACTATAGTATCTGGCATAAAACATATGCACAATAAATATTAGATTATTTCTTCCTTGACTGTAGTGTGTTCAGATTTATTCTCTTTCTGGGACGCCACTTGCATTTCAGAATCCTGTATTTTTTGTCAATTGCTGTTGCAATAAATCTCTACCAGTAACCTTTCTTAAGTAGAGTAATTGTTCTACACTACTGGCTTCAAGACATCTGATGATGCTCCATGTGAAGGATGCATCTTAGTGGGAAGATGAAGTCTTAGTGTGAAGTTGTGAACAAGGCCCTTCACAATCAGGAAAAATCTGCCTGTGCATCTCCTCCCTGCCCTGTCCCGCACTCCTAATGCACCTGCCACCCTGGGCTAAAGATGTTTAACGAACGCAAACATTTCCTAACGGCGATTTCCTATTTTCATTCACCTGATTTCATTCTTCACCTTATGTTAACTGCTCAGTCTCGGTTCAAGTGTCATCTTGTTATTGCCTTCCCAGACACACACAATGGTTTCTTCTCTATATCGATAACACTGTTTTGTAAGAAAGAACATACAACCATATTTTTACTTTGATTAGTTGGAAACATGTGTCTTTAAATGAGACTGGCACTCATTGAGGGTAGAGGACATAACTTTTTCACCTGTGTCTTATTTGCATGTACAAAGAAGATGGAAGTGTGGAATATGCCAAAATTTCATGGTGTCTTCACAAAGATTATTCCAGGAAAATCTGTGATTTCCTCTGTCTCTGTGAATAAGAAGTGATGTCTCTGGTGGCCTCCCCAGGCATGACTACCTCAAACCACGCTGGTGTTAGCCACACAGTCTTCCACTTGCTGGGCATCCCAGGCTTAAAGAATAAGTACATGTGGATTTCCATCCCCTTCTTCATCACCTATGTCATTGCCCTGCTTGGGAACAGTCTGCTCATTTTCATATCCTCACCAAGCGCAGCCTCCATGAACCCATGTACATCTTCCTCTGTGTGCTGGTTGGAATACACCTTGTCCTCTCCACTTGCGCAGTACCTCAGGCTTTGGCCATCTTCTGGTTCCAAGCTGGGGAGATCTCCCTGAACCACTGCACCACTCAGGTATTCTTCCTCACTTCCACTTTCATCTCCGAGTCAGGGATCTTGCTGGTGATGGCATTTGATTGCTACATTGCCATATGCTATCCATTGAGATACACCACCATTCTTACACATGCACTGATTGGGAAAATTGGTGTGACTCTTTCTGAGAAGTTTTGGTACAGTATTTCCTATAATATTCTGAAAAGACTGGCTTTTTGCAGAACTAACATTCTTCCACACAGTTTGTGAGCACATTGCCTTGGCCAAATATTCCTGTGATGACATACAAGCGAACATCTGGTATGGAATTTTTGTCCTAATGTCAACAATTGCTTTAGATGTTTTAAATTAGTTTCATATGTGCTTATTCTCCGTGCTGTCTTTCACATCCTTTCCCAAGATGCTCGTCACAAAGGTCTCAATACATGTGGCTCCCATGTCTGTGTCATCATCCTCTTTTATGGGCCTCGGATCTTCTCAGTCCTCACTCAGTGGTTTGGACAACACATCTCACCCCACATCCATATCCTCATGGCCAGCGTCTGCATTCTTGTGCCTCCTGTGCTGAATCCCATCATTTATGGGATCAAGACCAAACAGATCCACGACCAGGTGACTCGTATCTTGTTTTCAAAACACAAATGACTTTGGGAATGGACGCCAGATTAGTTTTCTCAACATTTGTAGTCATACATTGAGGTGAGCTTTAGAAGCCCTAGCAGGTGAGAGACAGCTGAGACTCTATATCTATGTAGCCCGTAGACTACATTTCACTGAACATGTGTTTCTGGAGCAAGTCCACAGGGAAGCTTTGGACATGCTTTTCAAAGTCTCTGATCAATAATAAAAGATCAACTTCTTTGTGGCTCAGTAAGCTTTCACACACAGAGTCTGAGAAATAAATCACTTATAGTCTGTACCCAAGATAGATATTTGGAAAGAGATGAATTATTTTTTTAAAATTGTATTTTATGGCTTATGCTATTAGAGTTGTCCTGATTTTTTCCCCTTTGCTCTCCTCCACCTAGCACCTTCTACTACCTCAGGTGATCCCCCCACCATTGTTCATGTTCGTGGGTCATGCGTATAAATACTTTGGCTACTTCATTTCCTATATATTGCACTTTACATCCCCATGGTTATTCTATAACTACCTATTTGTACTTTAAAAAAATGATTTTATTTATTTGTTTTTAGAAGGGAAGACAGAGAGAAAGAGATGGAGAGAAACATCAGTGTGTGGTTGCCCTCTGAGAGCCCTCTACTGGGAATCCGGCTTGCATACCAGGCATGTGCCCTGACTGGGAATCAAACCAGCAACCCCTTGCTACACAGGCCCACACTCAGTCCACTGAGCCACACCATACAGGGCTACCTATTTATACTTCCTAATCCCTTCAACCTTTTCACCCAATCCCCCTCATGCCCCTCCCATCTGGCAACCATAAAAATACTCTCTGTATCCATGATTCTGTCTCTGTTCTTCTTGTTTCCTTAGTTTGTTTTCTGGATTAAATTGTTGATAGATATGTATTTTTTGCCATTTTATTGTTTATAGTTTTAATCTTCCTTTTCTTAGTTAAGTCCCTTTAATATTTTATATAATAATGTGATGCGTGGGTCACCGGCCAGCAGTGTCCACGGAATGCTGCGGATGGCTCGCCGAAAACACGTGAGAAAAAACATGCACAGAGACAAACTAGTTTCTGTGGGGAAGTAGGGATGAAATTGCCACCACCCCAGTCTGGAGCGCGCTGATTTACCATCCATACCTGCTTTTATTGGGCTCATTTTGCATAATAATTCAGGTAAAGTACAGTACTCATTAGGGGGAAGTAAGGAACCATAGAAAACAAGGAACTCTGCCGGTCTATTTTGAGTCGGGGGTCAAAGAGCTGTAAGACTTTGAGGAACAAACTAACTTCCTCCTTGGACCCTTCTCATTCAACTGAGAGCATTCTAAACAAAGAAGGTTTCACAGTAATTTACATATTCTTTCTTAGGCCTGATCACCCGGGGAATCCGCCCTTTTCAGCACAGAGCTGCACCACCCTGTCATTGTTTCAGGCTTAGGTGGAGCAAGGGAACTAAGGCAACCAAGAGATAAGGAGATTTTCTTCCAGACAATGAGAACTCAGGCTATGTCAAAGCCGAGGAGTGAGGGTCCATCACCCCCTTTTGCTGCAGCCCCCAAGTCCTTCTTTTGGGGGGCCTCCCAAAGTGATCGTGCCTGTCTTAGGTCATTCCCCCCCATGGGGAATCTTACCCGTCTTTGGCTAACTGACCAAGCTTTTTGGGGTTCAGTTATGAATAAAGCAGCAGAAGCAGCATTCCTGCCAGGGAGATAAGCTTTTGTCTCCTTGCTGGCTTACTGTTCCAAGGGCGTTCCCTTAGCCTTAGCCTAGGTGGGGGTTTCCGCTTCTGATACCAGTCAGGGCGGTTCCCAACAATAATGGTTTAGGAATGATGAACTCCTTTAGTCTTTTAGTTCTTAGATGGAATGCCTGAAGGTTGGAGTCTTTATCTTCTGAAGTTAGTTCCCAGGATTCTTGTACTAACAAGCTGTTCATCTATAAGCTACAAATTAGAGTCAACATTTACAGAAACAATGTCAAAAGAGTGGTGGGATGGGTTACGTTATTACTTTAAATAAATTGAAGAGAATGAAATGCATAAATAAGCCAATTTATTACTTCAGTTAGTGTGATTTACATTCTCTTTTTTTGTTTTTAAAGTCTTTTTTAAATGGCTGAATTTTAACATAGTTTTTACAGAGATAACATATGTAATTTATGTAAATTATATTTATATTTTTAAAATATCTGACATGTTTTTATATATATTTATAAGTTTTATTTATAGTGTAAGTATTTAAAGCATATTTTTAGCTAGCTATCAAATATACTAGTTTTTGGAAGAACCATAATTTACCTAACCATTTTTATTATTATTAACTTGCAGTGTGTTTCAAATGCTTCAGTTGTCCAAGAGTGTAATGTTTACTTCAACATTTCCTCATTTTGCCTGTCTATGAATTTTAGTTATATGTGAGCCCTTAAATAGTATGTTGTCGACTTACTGTTTTTTTGTTTCCTTTGTGTTACTCAGAAGAGTTTTATGTCACTTTATTTATTCTTTTATTGTTGTTCAAGTACAGCCCTCTCCATTTTTCCCCACCACTTCCCACCCCCCCATCCCCACTTCTCACCCTTGATCTTACCAACTTTGGCTTTGTCCTGTTTTAAAATCAAACAAGAATTACATTATTTTAATTAAAATTTTGCTTCTACTTAATTTAGCACCTGAGTAATTATAGTCGATATTTCAAAAAAATTTTTGCTGTTGTTTTAGAGAAATACAAAATAAGCAAAAGAAGCATTTTAATGACCAGCAATCATATCCATAAACCAAACATTTCTGTAATTACAAAATGCCTTTGTCATTTAAGCTTATTTTCACACAATTGTGCATGTATTTTATGACTTACCTTGTTTTATGCTTAATATTATATAACAAGCATTGTCTTTCAGCATCAAAAGAACATTATGTGAATAGCTATGTGTGGTGCCAGCTGGGGGCTGGAAATATCAGAGGGAAGATTTTGTCAAGCATCTGATGTGTAACTCATTATTCTGTACACCTGAAACTAATACAAAATAACATTAAACATAAACCATAATTTAAAATTTTTTAAAAAACATTATGTAAGTATTGTTTTTTGCAGTTCATTACTATTTTATTTTTTAGTATATTTTATTGATTATGCTATTACAGTTGTCCCAATTTCTTCTCCCCTTTATATCTCCCCTGGAGCATCCTGTACTGTCTTGTACCACCCTGTACCACATCATGCCATCCCACCCTCCAGCATTTCCCCACCCTCTTAGTTCACATCCATGGGTTGTACTATAAGTTCTTTGGCTTTTCCATTTCCTGTACTATTCTTAACCTCCCCCTGTCTATTTTATGCTGAACAATTATACTTCCTATTCTTGTACCTTTCCCAACTTTCTCCCCCTCTGCCTCTCCACTGATAACCCTTCATGTGATCTCCATTTCTGTGATTCTGTCCCTGTTCTAGCTGTTTGCTTAGTTTGTTTTTGTTTTCATTTTTTTTAGGTTCATTTGTTGATAGTTGTGTTTGTTATCATTTTACTGTTCATAGTTTTGATGATCTTTTTTTTCTTAGATAAGTCCCTTTAACATTTCATATAATAAGGGCTTAGTGATGATGAACACCTTTGACTTGACCTTATCTGGGAAGCATTTTATCTGCCCTTCCATTCTAAATGATAGCTTTGCTGGATAGCGTAATCTTGGATGTCTGTAGGTCTTTGCCTTTCATGACTTGACTTCTTTCCAGCCCCTTCTTGCCTGTAAGGCATTTCCTTTGAGAAATAAGCTGCTAGTCTTATGGGAACTCCTTTGTAGGTAACTCTTTCTTTTCCTCTTGCTGCTTTTAAGATTCTCTCCTTATCTTTAATCTTGGGTAACTTACTTATGATGCGCCTAGGTGTGTTCCTCCTTGGGTCCAGTTTCTTTGGGACTCTCTGCGCTTCTTGGAC
Organism: Phyllostomus discolor; assembly: GCF_004126475.2. Taxonomy (NCBI): domain Eukaryota; kingdom Metazoa; phylum Chordata; class Mammalia; order Chiroptera; family Phyllostomidae; genus Phyllostomus; species Phyllostomus discolor. The sequence goes on from NC_040908.2 coordinate 122,783,122, forward strand.
TTCCTGGAAGTCTATTTCCTTCACCAGTTCTCCTTCATTATTTGTTCAAATGGGTTTACAATTTCTTGCTCTTCCTTTTCTCCTGGCGCCCCTGTGATTTGGATGTTGGAACGTTTAAAGTCCCAGAGTTTCCAAAGCCTCTTCTCATTTTTTTGAAGTCGTGTTTTTTCATTCCATTCTGGTTGAATGTTTATTTCTTCCTTTTGTTCCAAATCATTGATTTGAGTCCTGGTTTCCTTCTCTTCTCTGTTGATTCCCTGTGGATTTTTCTTTGTTTCATTTTGTGTAGCCTTCATTTCTCCCTTCATTTTGCAACTGAGCTCAATCAGTTCTGTGAGCATCCTGGTTAATAGCGTTTTGAACTCTGTGTCAGATAGGTTGTCTATTGCCTTGTTGCTTATCTCTTTTCCTGAAGTTTCAATCTGTTCTTTTATTTGGGTCAATTTCTTTGTCTTGGTGGGCCTGTTATGTTGTAAGGGGGTGGAGCCTTAGGTATTTGCCAGGGTGGGGCAACACTCTTTGCTGTTTTGTGATGCTGTATGTGAGAGAGGGGTCAGAGAGGGAACAATGCTGCTCACTCACTCTACTCTAGCCTGACTCTTCAATGAACTCTTCTGTGAGACTGGGTGTTTCTCCCGCCTTCACAACCCCCACAGTTTTTTACAGGTAGAGGATTAGACTTTAGATTCCAGTCAGCTAGCCCTACCTTGCCTACATGGTTTGCCATCTTGCTGAGGAACCTCTCCACCAGCCAAGCTGCCTGTCTCTGCCCCTCCTACTGGTCTGGATGAATGTTTCTTTAACTCCTTGGTTGTTGGAGTTCCATGCAGTTTGATATCCTGGCAGTTCTGGTTTTTTATTGTTTTTAAATTGGTTGTTTTCCTACTTTTGGTTGTGCAAGGAAGTGAAGTGTTTCTATCTATGCCTCCATCTTGTCTGGAACTTCTCATTATTATAAATATAAAGTTTATTAAATGTAAAACATACTATTATGTGATGTAGTATAATTTAGCAAAGTAGCAGATTCTTATTTAATATTTACATCCAAATAATTTACAGAATAAATAAAATTGTTATGAACATAAGCATTAATACACATTTACTTATTTTGTGGTACAATATAGGGAAGATTTTTGAAAAATTTACTATATATATGTGATTGGTCCTGGCCAGGTTGAATGTACTTTTGATGTGCAAAAAGTTTTTCAAATGTACCTCATAAATAAATCTTAACAAAATTTGTGTTTTCCAAAAATTGACTGGAATTCAATCACATAATAATATATATAGAAAACCCTAAAGACTCCACCAAACACTATTGGAACTAATCAACAAATTCAGTAGGATTGTAGGCTACAAAATTAATATAGAAAAATATATCGTTTTATAAACTAGTAACAAAATATCAGAAAGAGAAATTAAGACAACAACCTCATTGACTATTGCATGAAGAAGAATAAAATCCACAGTGATACATTTAACCAAGAAGGGAAAAGACCTGTACTCTGAACTATAAGACATTCATAAAAGAAATTGAAGAAGATACAAATAAATGGAAAAATACAGAGTTCAGCACAAATAATGGCTCTTTTTTATTATAAAATCTTTTATTACAAAGTCATAAGCATGTAATTCTATGACATAACAACATTACACTCAATTATACCATACAACACCTTAGATGAAATATTCAAATTAAAACTATAAATTATTACACCCATTTTATTACCCTACCAACTTCACTCAAGCAGGCTTTACTTCTGCTGGACCTTGTATAGTGTACTCATCAATTAGAAAAATTGAAATTGTTAAAATGTTTATACTGCCCAAAGGAATCTGCAGATTCAATGCAGTTCCACCAAATTCCAATGGCTCTTTTTCACATAAATAGAAAAAAAACAATCCTAGAGTGTGTGTGAAGCCACAAAAGACCTCGAATAGCCAAAGCAATCTTGAAAAAATAGAACAATCCTGGAGGCATCAGACTACCTAATTTCAAACTATACTACAAAGCTATAGTAATAAAAAATGTATTGTCTGACATAAAAACAAACAAATGGATCAATGGAAAATTCATGCATGTTAGGTCAATTAATTTGTGATAAAGGAGCCAACAATATCAATGGAGAAAGGACAGTTTGTTCAATTAATGGTGTTAGGGAAACTACAGCCACATGCAAAAGAATCAGACTTTCTTACACCATACACAAATGTTGACTGAAAATAGATTACAGACTTGGACATAAGACACAAAACCATAAAATTCCTAGAAATACTTATGCTGGAAGATCCTTGACATAGGCTTTGGCAATAATTTTTAGATCTGACTCCAAAAGCAAAGGTAAGAAAAGCAAAAATAAACAAGTTGAACTACATTAAACTAAACATTTCTGCACAGGAAAGGAAAAAATTGGGTTAGGTTAAGGGGAACACTGACTCCTAAGTCCAGCATATATATTCAGAGTCTGAATCCCAATTTAAGATCTTGTGGTTATAAATGTAAAAATGTCATAGCTACTATAAACTTTGTAGATTCTTTGACATAATGACCTTCAAAGAAACCTATTATACGTCAGAACCATTTTTTATGAGTTGAATTATTTATTTTTAGAGAGGGGAACATCAATGTGTGGTTGCCTCTCATGCGGTCCCTGCTGGGGACCTGACCTGCAACCCAGGCATGTGCCCTGACTGGGAATCTAACCAGCAACCCTTTGGTTTGCAGGCCCATACTCAATCCACTGAGCTACACCAGGCAGGGCCCTCAGAACCATTATTTAAAAAATGTTTGCATATACTTTTGTTGTAGACACACAATAAAATTCTGGTCCAAAAGATTTATGGTATAGAATGAGGTACAGGATGGTTTATTAAGAGCATGGACTAGACTCTCTTCTCTGAAAGATGTGATATTTTAGACAATGAAGTCTTGGAGTAAAAGAAGTATTTTTATTTTTCATGACCAATAAATATACATGCAGGGGTGGGCAAAGTAGGTTTAAAATTGTTTGTATGGAAAAAGACATGCAGGTTAAATAAACAATACAAAAATAAACTCTGAGTTTTGTGTACTCACAACAATAAACCTACTTTTTGCCAACCCCTGTATATAACTGATATTTAATAAGTGATTGATGTGGGTTGACCACTCTGCATGTATTAACTTTTCATCCTAACAACAATCCTCTGTACTAGGTTCTATTATCCTAGTTTCCAGATTGGGAAACTGAAGCATAAGAAGGTTACCTAACAGAACTCTGCAGTTAGTAATGTGGAGGCTGGATGTGAACTTGGGCAGCTGACCTCTGAAACTGCATGCTTAGACACTATGCTAAACATAGTTCACATTCGATACAATTTTTATCTATTTTTCTTTTTTTCAAGATATAGTTCTTTTATTAAGGTCATTTCTTGCCTAACGTCAAAAGTTCAAAGTAGTCATTTTTGAATAAAATAATCTTGTCAATTCAAGATTTTCTCAGTCATTTCAAGGTGCCTCCCTGCCTTCTTTCTCTCCAAGGCTGATTCTAGCTCTAGGCATGTGTGCAGTGCCCAGGCACTATCGAGGCAGAGGTCCTTAATTACAGAGATAACTGCACGATGCTGGAGTTCAGGTGGCTTCTGACCATCAGCATAAATACTTGCTGATATCCATGAAATATGTCTTGTTCATTCTAGTCTACAGGTTGTTGGTCTCTGAGCTGGAGCTGTAAAATCCTTTTTCTGACCACAAGGCTTCTCCTGTCCCACTCTATTTTACCTCCTTCTGCCACCCTTTCACTGGCTTGGAAAACTTTTATATGCAAGTTTATGTTACTGTGGTAAGGCACTTAACATGAGATATGCACTCTTAGAAGAGTTTTAAATGCGCAATACAGCATTTATTGCTATTAGTAGGTATAATGTGTAGAGCAGATGTCTACATCTGCTTATTCACTTAATATCACTGAAATTCTGTACCAGTGGATTAGTTTTATATGATAATTTGTGCCACTCTGGGTCTGAAAGAGACTCATTCACATAGTTATGCAAAATTTTTAGATCCATGCCTCTAGGATATAGCTGCCCATGGTTTTCATGTACCAGCTTCAGCCCACGAGTCATCAATGTTCCCTAGCCACATGACAATTATGGCTGTTAATTCAGACCTATGGGCACTGAGAAGAAAGAGGTAGGCTTACTTTAACAAGGGAGTGCAATGCATTTCTGAGCATTTATTGTTCATTTTGGAAATATTATAAATTGATCTTAGAATTTCTGAGAAATACAAAATTCAGCAAATATCCTCTGTTTGACTGTAAAGTCATGCACAAGGCAGAATGGTATCTCAAGACTGTCATAGCAATAGGCTTCTCACAGAACTGGATTACTTCTGAAGTCTGTACATACTTCTGCCTTACCACATACTCATTGCACTCCTTCAGCATTGACTGGGAGATGAACACATGTGCTAATCATATCCACAATAACATGTACAAATAAATACAGGGCATTAATCTTATACAATTATTTAATTATTAACAACTTAGTCAGATTTTTAGAAGAGCATAAAATATCAAATACTACCTAAGATAATATCCTTGTATATACTTATGCTAAGAAACATATTTATTATTTATTATTTATATTTTTAAAATTATTTTTAAAGATTTTATTTATTTATTTTAGAGAAAGGGGTCAGGAAGGAGAAATAGAGGGAGAGATTCATCACTGTGTGGTTGCCTCTCGCGTACCCTAACTGGGGGCCCTGTCCTGCAACACAAGCACGTGCCCTGACTGGGCATTAACCTGGGACACTTTGGTTCCCAGGCTGGAACTCAATCCACTGAGCCACAGCAGCCAGGGCAAGCCATGTAGTTTTTTCTAAAGGTGCAATTACTTTGTTCTTTCTGTCTTTATCATCTGACTTCTAAAAAATAAGGTACAATATTACTTTTGTAATCAGAATGTAAAGTTATTTCCAAGTTGAAAAAATTTCACACCATATATTCAGGATGAGTAAAATTTAGATAAAATACTTATAAAAGAATTTAAGGAAAATAGAATAATTTTTCAAGCAATCATAAATGTGGAGTTTTGGAGGCCGAGCACTAAAAAGAATCATACAACAGGCAGGTAAATGAAATAAAAATATATCACAAATTCCAAGAATCATATATCTTCTACAGACTATGCACAGACATTTATGTACCCTTAGAAAAGAACTAAAACTCATTATTTATGCATATGAGTATGAATCTTATCACCACTCCAGGGGTGATTATAACTGCAACATCATCCTTTATGTGAAGAATGAAAAGTTGAAAATTATCTTTACATATTAATTGCATGCATTAATATTACAGATTGGAAATAACATTAATATTAATTTAATTCAATATTGAATGCTAATGTAAGTATTGAAACAGGCTTGCAGCAAAGCTGGTTTAGATGGAGAGGTTTTTTTGTAGGGAAACATCACATGTGATCACTTGGTGTAAGATGGATTTCAGAGCATGTGAGGTGTAGCAGGAGATAAAATAGTCAGGAGGAGTTGTAGGCAAGCGGGAAAACAGACCTGGGATCAAGGCCATTTGGGAAGAGGGTGAGGGTGGTGGAGACAGCTGTGTCCCTGGGGACCTGATGCAAGTGCTTCCTTCAGGCCTCTCATGAATAAATAACCAACTGCCTGGCCCCTCAACAAACTGAATTTCATCTCCAATGTCACACCTGTTCCTGAAGACTCAATAAAGGCTGGTGAGTGAATAGACATCTGTGGGTGGGGTGGTTCTAGGGCTAGGGTATGGACTGAGCTGGTGTTATGTCCAAGATGGGCCAGAGGCACAGGACTCTTGGGTTATTGATGGATATGAACACAGAGTGGCAAAGGTGAGAGGCATCTGTCTGGTTGGTTACAGCAAAGTGGAGGGTAAGGAGTGGGAAGGGAGGCTGAGAGTATATGGGTAACTGAGGTTAATGAAGGTTGGCCAATAAAGAATAGTAAGCCAATAATGACAAATGCCCTAATAATTACAGTGGATATGAGAAAGCAAAAGATATTAGACTACAGAGCCCTCTTGGCAAATATGAGAAAAGCACTGAGAGTGACAAGGATCAGTGCTGAGCTTCTCAAAGCAGGGCTTGGGAAGTAAACTAGGACATCCTGGGCAGGTGTGAGAGGAGAATGATGAGGGAGAGGAATTGAGTGGACCTTTCAGATAAGCGTGTCTCAGACCAAAGTCACTCTAACTTGATCAGGAGACCAATTGAACAGGCAAATCCTCAATCTCTGAGCTCCCTGGCTTTTCTCTTTGGCTCCAAGTAATAAAATGTTCTCTATTGCTCCCTTTATTCAAACACACACCCATCACCAGTTTCCATAATCTTTCCTCCTTTACAGCCCTGCATTTGTTGATTTGTGTGTTGTGTGGGCTCTTCCTTCTTGCCATTTTCCCCCTTTACTTTCCCAATCAGTTGTGTGGTGCATGTACCAGCCTTCACATCCCTCTGGTGCCATCCCACTTTTTTTTTCATGCAGGAGGTTAGCTGTTCTCACTGGAGAGAACTTTTTCACAAAGTAGCCATGAGCTCTACAGGAGACAGTGCCCTAACTTAGGCCAGATGATTGGACCCCTTTGACAGGTGACTCTGAGAGCAGGACATGTTCCCCTAGCACTGGAGGATGGTAACTGGAGCTGATTTCCCTCCATAGAAAAATTATGGGCACCAAGTGGGTAAGTGGAGAGGAAGAAACAATGTTAATGAACACGAGATATAACTTAGTTACTGAACTAGATGTTTTAAAGTTACTCTTTTATTAGGGGGAAATGACAGTAGTCTTCACTCTCCAGCTTGTCTGCTTACAAATTTGTTGTTATCTCAAATCCCAAGTTCATAGGACTCAGTCAAATTCCCCTTTTACCCTATATTTCCAGTTTGTAATATGGTGCCTGAAAAACAGTTACTGCTTCCTAAATGACAGAGTTAATGAATGAATGAATGCACACTAAGAACTAAATGATAGAATTCCAATTTGAAGAATAAGTTTCCAAATATCATGCACATGTCTTCCCAGCAATAGTGTCTTGTTTTACAATTTCAGTCATTTATAAACTTAGTTCCTTAAGGTATGAGGAGGAGCAGTGCCCACCTCAGGCACACAGGCCTTGTCCATGCTACCTCTTAAAGATTCCTCCACTCTCTTTTCAAGTGAGCACTTTGTATGGTGAAGACAGAGAGATTTCAAATCTCATTTTCATCAATTAGATCAAATTAGCCTGAACAATCATCTACCCTGCTTTCTTCTGCATTCCCTGGGCACAGCCACCCAGAGCAGAATAATTTCACGAAGATCTTACACTTTGATTTGTTTCCCTTTGTCACTTCTTTTTATTCCTCTCTTTGTGATAAAGCACCCACCATAAAGTCAAGTTCAAGTTCTCACATTCAGGGAACACTTGTTACTGCCTTCCCAGATACATAGAACAATTTCCTTTGTCTTTTCATGATCCTCTGTTTGTAGGAGAATGTATACCTTCTAATTAGACTATCAGTCTTTGAAGCAGAGATTATATTCTATTGACCTTTTATGTTTGTTTTATTTGCATGTTCAAAGAAGATGGATGTGTGGAATATGCCAAAATCTTTTTGTGCTCTCAGAAAGAATATTACAGGAAATACTGTGTTTTCTTCTGTGAATAAGAAGTGATGTCTTTGGTGGTCTCTCCACACCTGACTACCTTAAACCACACTGGTGTTAGCCACATGGTCTTCTACTTATTGGGCATCCCTGGCCTAGAGGACAAACACATGTGGATTTCCATCCCCTTCTTCATTTCCTACGTCATCGCCCTGCTTGGGAATAGCCTGCTCATCTTTACTATCATCACAAATAGCAGCCTCCATGAGCCCATGTACCTCTTCCTCTGCATGCTGGCTGGAACAGACATTGTCCTCTCCACTTGCACAGTACCTCAGGCCTTGGCCATTTTTTGGTTCCATGCTGGGGAGATCTCCCTGAATTGCTGCATCACTCAGTTCTTCATCATCCACTGCACTTTTATTTCTGAGTCAGGGATCTTGCTGGTGATGGCATTTGATCGCTACATTGCTATATGCTATCCACTGAGATACACCACCATTCTTACACATACATTGATTGGGAAAATTGGTGTTACCATCTTCTTGAGAAGTTACTGTACAATTTCCCCCATAATATTTCTTTTGAAAAGGTTGACTTTCTGCCAAAATAATATTATTCCACATACTTTTTGTGAACATATTGGTTTGGCCAAGTATGCTTGTAATGACATTCGAGTGAACATCTGGTATGGACTTTTTGTAATAATGTCAACAGTGGTTTTAGATGCTCTGTTAATTTTTGTTTCTTATGTGCTGATTCTTCATGCTGTCTTCCACATGCCTTCCCAAGATGCTCGTCAGAAAGCGCTCAGCACATGTGGCTCCCACGTCTGCATCATCATCCTCTTTTATGGGCCTGCCATCTTCACAACTCTTACTCAGCGGTTTGGACGTCACATTCCTCCTCATATCCACATCTTGTTGGCTAATGTCTGCATTCTGGTTCCTCCTATGCTGAATCCCATCATTTATGGGATCAAGACCAAGCAAATTCAAGAGCAGGCAGTTCACATGTTTTTCCCAAAGCAGAAATAATTTTGGAAGAGGATCAGAGTTTTCAGCACTGGTAGCTGTTCATGATGTGGTATATGGAAGTGGTGGGTAGAAATATTAGTGGTAAACTGAAAGAGTAGGAAATAACTCAGAAATTGTGTTTCTGGAGCAAGTTCACCAAGAATGTTATAGGCTATGCATATTCAGTTGTCAATGCAAGAGGAAGGAAAGAAGCACAAGTGGGAGAGAGAGAGAGAGAGAAAGAAAGAGAGAAAGAAAGTTTGCCTGAACAACTTTCTACAGCTTTACTAGCCCCTCCTACTGTTTTTTTTCTCACTAATTTAAAAATGCTTCTAAGGACTTATTTTAAGGACAAACCGTTTAAAATTTCTAAAATGCATTTCCATACCTAATATCTTCTTTTACTGAGGACATATTATCTTTTGTGTATTAATTAGCATTCTTAGCCTTTAAATCCTTAATTTTTACTGACAACTAAAAAGTAAGCAGTTAACATTCTTTAGATTGGCTAATTTATGAATTTATTTCATAACATCTAGAAGCATAGCATAATGTTGACAATTATAATTTTTCAGAAACGTGTTTTTGAAATAAAGTACAAGACATTTACTAACAGATTCACATTTATCTTTTAGTTTTTCTTACTATGAAGCCAAAAGTTTGTAAACTTAGACTCATCTAGTAATTAATGCTTCAGTATTTTTTGTTATTTGGTAATATTAGACATTTAATAATTTTGACTTACTAAGTAGATTCAGAAAACCATTTAAATACGTATAGAATATAGTTGTTGCTGATAATTTAACCAAAAACCTTTTACATCCCATTTACATTTTTAAATTTTACTTGATTCTAAAACTAAGTTTAAATTACTTATGAAAATTTTATCATTTCAAGTTATTTTAAAAAATATATTTTTAAAAGATTTATTTATTTTTAGAATCATGGACATGGAAATAAAGAATAAACTGACAGTGACCAGATGGGCACAATAACTTAAAATTTATTTTTAGAGGAAGGAAAGGAAGGAGAAAGGCATCCGTTAGTTGCTTCTTGTGCGCCAACTGATAGGAGACTGAACCCAAAACTCAGGCATGCACCCTGACCATGCATGGAAACAGCAGTCTTTTGCTTTGCAGGATGATGGTCAGACAACTGAGCCACACTGGTCAAGGACCAAGTTGTGTTTTTGATTACAAATTTTGCAGCAAATGTGACATGAACTTGTTTGACTAATGAACCCAAGTAAAATAAAAGTATTATTTAATGTTGGTGATTCTAAAGATATGACTGTTTAACTAAACCAAACTCAAAACTAGCTTTAATAGCAAATATTTTATCAGATGATGTGATTCTGAAAGGATTTGGGTTAGTTTTTGTCATATTTTTGAGAATTCTCATATAAGTAATTATTTATACCAATTTAATATTAAAAATTAGCAATATCATTGAGAGTAGAAATATGCTGTATCTATAAGATACATACATAGACAGACATACCTTTCATTTTAAAATGCTAACTTTTCTGTACAGATCTCCCAACACTATTTATTGGAGGAGCTATTCTTACTCCATTTTGTGCTCCTGTCCCTTTTGTGTAATATTAATTGAGCATGAAGACATGGGTTTATTTCTGGGCTCTCTATTTTGTTCCATTGATCTATGTGTCTGTTCTTATGCAGACTGTTTTGATTACAGTGGCCTCATAATGTAGTTTGATATCAGCTATTGTTGTCCCTCCAGTTTTGTTCTTCTTTCTCAAGATTGCTGAGGCTATTCGAGGTCATTTTTGGTTCCATATAAAGTTTTGAAATATTTGTTCTAAATCTGTTAAGTATGTCATTGGTATTTTAATAGGGATCGTGTTGAATCTATAGGTAGCTTTGGGTAGTATGGACATTTTAATGATGCCAATTCTTCAAACCCATGAGTCCAGTATATCCTGCCCTTTATTTATATCTTTGTAATTTCTTTCTTCAGTGTTCTATAGTTTTCCGAGTCCAGGTCTTTTACCTCCTTGGTTAACTTCATTCCTAGGTACTTTATTTTTCTTGTTACTGTAGTAAATGGGATTTCCCCTCTAATTTCTGTTTCTGATATTTCATTGTTGATATACAAAAACGCCTTTGATTTCTTAATCTTGACTTTGTATCCCACTTTTTTTCCAACATCACTTCTTAGGGCTAGTAGTTTTTTGGTGGAGACTGTAGGGTTTCTATGTATACTATCATGTCATCTGCAAATAGTGACAATTTTATTTCCTCCTTTTCAATTCAGATGCCTTTTATTTCTTTTTTCTTGCCTGATCACTGTGGCTAGGACTTCTAATTCCTTGTTGAATAAAACTGGTGAAAGTGGACACCCTTGTCTTATTCCTGATCTTAGGGGAAAGCTTTTAGTTTTTGCCCATTGAGTATGATGTTGGCTGTAGGTTTCTCATATACGGCCTTTATTATGTTGAGGTATGCTCCCTCTACTTCCACTTTGCTGAGTGTTTTAATCATAAATGGGTGTTGTATTTTACTGAATGCCTTTCCAACATCTATTGATTTGATCACATTATTTTTATCTTTCATTTTGTTTATGTGGTGTTTTATGTTTATTGGTTTGCAAATATTATGCCATCCTTGCAACCCTGGGATGAATCTCACTTGATCATGGTGTATAATCTTTTTAATGTATTGCTGGACCCAGAATGCCAATATTTTGTTGAGTATTTCAGCATCTATGTTCATCAGTGATATTGGCCTATAGGTTTGTTTGTTGTGTCTTTATCTGGTTTAGGAATACTGTCCTCATAGAAAGAGTTTGTGAGTCTTCCCTCTTTTTGAGTTTTTTTTGTGTAGTCTGAGGAGGATAGAAATTAGCACTTTCTTACAGGTTGGTTGAATTTGCCTGTGAAGCTCTCTGGTCTAGGGCTTTTGTACACTGGGAGTTTTTTAATTACTGCTTCAGTTCACTAGTTGTTATCGGTCTCTTCAGGTTTTCTTCTTCTTCTAGACTACCAACTTATACCATACCCCAAAATAAAGTCAAGATAGTTAAAGTACTTAAATAGAAGCTGTGACACCATAAAAGTCCTACAGGAAAGCAGAGGCAGTAAAAGTTCAAATATCCCATGCAGCAATATATTTACTGGTATAACTCTTAAGGCAAGGGAAATGAAAGAAAGGATAAACAAATGGGACTACATTAAACTAAAGAACTTCTGCATGACAAAAGAAAACATCATCAAAATGAAAAGAGATCCAACCTCATAGGAAAACATATTTACCAATGATACCTTAGACAAGGGTTTTATCTCCAAAATATAAAAGGAACTCATATGTCTCAACATTTGGAAGACAAAAAAATCCAATTAAAAAATGGGCAAGTGACCTGAACAGATACTTCTCTAAGGAGGGCATACAGAGGGCCCAGAGGTATATGAGAGCATGCTGAATCCTACTAGTTACCAGAAATATGAATATGAAAACTACAATGAGACACTACCTCATACTGTTCAGAATGGCCATCATTAACAAATCAACAAACAACAAGTTCTGGTGAGGTTGTGGAGAAAAAGGAACCCTAGTGCAGTGTTGGTGGGAATGCAGTCTGGTGTAGCCACTATGGAAAGGAGTATGGAGTTTCCCTAACAAAACTACAAATGTGACTGCCAGGTTGACCCAGCAATTCCACCACTGCAATTATGCCCTATGAATCTTGAAACACCAATTCAAAAGAACCGATGTATTCCTATGTTCATAGCAGAGTTATTTACTATCACCAAGTGCAGGAAACAGCCTATGTGCCCATCAGTAAATGAATGGATGAAAAACCTGTGGTACATTTGCACAACAGAATTTTCACAAAGAAAGAAGGAGCTCCTACATTTTGTGACAGCATGGATGGAACTGGAGAGTATTATGTTAAGTGAAATAAGCCAGGCAGCAAAGACAAGTACCATATAATCTCACCTATGAAACTAAGGAACAAAACAAACTAAGAAACAAAATAGGACCAGAGGCAGGGAAACAAAGAACAGATTGACAATTACTGGAGAAGAGAAAGGGGGAGGAGAAAAGGGAAAAGAAGGGGAAGGGTCTAATTTGTATAAATGACCCATGCACATGGACAACAGGGTGGGGATTTACTGAGGGAGCAGGTGGGAGGTGGTTAAGGCAGTGCAGAGCAACTGGGAGAAATTAGTATAACTGTAATAGAACAACAATAAAAAAGTTTAGGCAATCCTTAAAGGCACCAGAAGTATATCTGTAGGAAGAGAATGAGGATATTCTTAGTCCTACTTTATTCCAGGGAATTTACTAGTTGCTTTAGTGAGAAGATATAACAATATAAAAGCTGTATAATCTTTAATGTCAAAATAGAAAACCTATAAACCCTATATTCTTTGATGTAGTCCTGTCTAATAAAAATTATACTGATCAAAAAATGGTAGCTTTTATGTCCTATGCGCAGTACAAAACTCAGAGGAAGACCTGAACCTAAATTATGTTTCTGGCAGATGGACTAAGATAAGATTTTGATTAGGTGACCACAGGTTTGCATGCTACAAGATTTTTTGAAACCATTTTTTAAAAATTTAAATTTATTATCTTTTTATATTTGTTCAGTTACAGTCATCCTGCCTTTTTCCCCATTGTTCCCCCCTACCTCCCCAGGCATGCCCACCCATCAACCCCTACAGTCAATTCCTCCCCTTGTATGGTCCATGCACATGAGTTCTCTATTCATGTTCCTTGACTTGCTCCTTCCTCTTCTGTCCCCCATTATTCCTCTCTCTCATCCCCTGTGGTTACTCTCAGTTTGTTCCTTATTTTCATGTCTTTGGTTTTAATTTATAAGCAGCCATGGAATGCATTTGATTGTCTTGAAGAGGCCTGAGATCCACTCTTTCAAGGGTGACCCTTAAGGTGAACTTGCCAACAAACACAAACCAGAGAAAATGAAAAGCAAGAGTGCACAATAAAGTTGAAAAGGTCAACCCTGGCCTGTGTGGCACAGTTGGCTGGGCATCATCCTGCAAAGTGAAAGGTTGCCAGTTCAATCCCCAGTCAGGACATATGCCTGGGTAGTTGGTTCAGTGCCTGGTCAGGGTGTGTGCATGAGGCATCTGCTTGATGTTTCTCTCTCACAATGATATTTCTCTGTGTCTCTCTTTCTCTCTAGTCTTACCCCTCTCTAGAATCAGTAATAGAAAAAAATATTAAAGATAAAGTTGGAAAGCTCAGAAGGTAAAAAGAGTGACTTCACCTGGATTTAAAATGGCAGATATTCCTTGAGAAAGATGCAGCCAGCCTGGAGGCTGAGCACAAGGTGGCAGCTGCCAAAAGTCTGGACACAAAGAATATGGGGGAGGGGAAGAAACCATTTTACTTACTTCCAAGCCAATAAATGAAGTACATAAAAAACAAGATAGAATAACACACAAACAGGACAATAAATTGAGTAATCGCTTAACCAAACCTTAGATAAACAGGGGCTATTTCTTCCCTCAAAAGTAAATAAGTGGTGCCAAAAGAATGTGGAGTGCAATGCAGTGGGTGAAGCAGGTTCCTGGCAGCTGAGCCCCTAGACAATCAGATCTAAGTCTCCCCTCAGGGTTGGCTGCTAGGGCCCACACCCCACTGAGGGTTACAGTGAGAGCTCTGGGGAGGTAGCCAGGAGACTGTCTGCTCATAAAGAGGCAATGGTGGTACAGTGAGAGAGTTGGTCTGAGTTAGTAACAGATCATCTTCTCTTTTCCTACTTTTGTTAGATTCTGGTACCATTGGCTTCTTCTTAGGTTCCTCCCACTGCACCTTGACCTCACATTTCTGTTGAATCACCTGCTAATGCAGTTCAGTTCTGAAGGATGCATCCCAATGGGTTATCCTGAGGTACTGAACTGGAATTTTTCATTCTCTTATAGACTCAAATTTCCAAAATGCAGACACAGAACTACAGATACAACAAATACACTTAACACAGTCTGCCCACAACAAAGAAACAAATGGGTAGAATCCAACAATTTTACTCAGAAGGCAGCTCTTAACTAAATTCAAAATGCAGACGGGCTTGTCCCAAGGGAGGAACTTAATGGAAACAAAGCCAATCATAGCTGAAAGTCAAACACTTTTTCTTATTCCAAATGAGCGATGTGTCCAGGGTGACATTGCCTGCCAGGGAAAGCCCCTTTGGACATCCTAAAAAATGGCCTTGATATCTGTGCTGAACTCATTGAGGGGAACCCCTTCTGGAGCCAGCCTGCTATGAGGACCAGCTCCTGTCTGGCTCCTCAAATCTCCCAAATTGTTACCAGATTTTGGACAATACTTCAAATGTCCAAAACTCAAAACGTCTGAATTTTGAGTAAAGAAAGTTTTATTGATCAAGGAGTCACCAATCAAGAAGATGGGAAACTCAAATCCATGTTTTAAGCCCTTTTCTCTTGATGCTGTTTGTATGATTTTAGGTATGCCATTGGGCAAGATATGAGCCAATTGGGCACTTTAGAGGAAATGAGGGCAAGGACTGCTAACAGTGACCACAGCACTCCAAATGTGGGGAATGTTGTTCTAGGTACTTTACAGAGAAACAGTATCTTAGTGCTCACATTACTCTCTGTAAGGAAGTCACCACCACAGACTGCATTTTCAGGATGAGCAAATCAAAGTTCATAATGAAGTGTGCTGGACAAGTGATTTGCTTAAGGACTTTCAGAAAACAAAACCCTAGAAAAAACCAACAAATGTATTTTAGCCCATCACTTTAAAGCAATTTAATTGCTCATTTTGTATGGTATATTAATGAGAAACTATTTTCTTTAATAAGAAAGGATTATATTACATTTTTGAACTTCTAAATGTCTTTACTTTTAGATTGTATGTCTTTTTAACAATGACATCAATAGTGACCCATTACTAACATCAAGGAATAATGGTTCAATTAGTAGTTTATCAAATGAAATGAAATGAAACAACTTCATGAAAAGAAAAGGTGTATTCTTTTTTTCTGGTGTGGCATGGGTTTACACTCTAAGCCACTTAGTTTTGCATTATTCAAGCCTTATGAACTACATGGAGGAAAGCATTCTACCCCCTTCAAATTTTATTAAAACTTTCATTGTGTTCATTGATTTGAACATGAGTACCATTGTTCAAAAATAAATCCAAGGATATTTCCTGTTGGTAAATGAAACATTTTTCATGGTAACTGTTATCAGCAGCACCAAAGCACGTGTGATTTACAGAGGAAAATAGAGCTGAGGTTGTTGGACATAGGTAAATAAATTTACATGCTACCTACTGCAGTATTTTTGTTAACACAATCATCTCTTTGTCCACAGAGTATATGCAGGATGGATCATGGTGAGTCTGGAGGGATCAACTAGTATGATAGTTTCTGAGAAGACTGGAACTTAGAGAAGGATGATGCAGTGTGTAGGTGTAGTATGGGACAGACCAGAGAATGTTGGGGTTGAAATGACAGAAATTTTGAGGAGAAGAGAGAGAAGGAGAAATTTAAAATCACTCTCAGTTTTTATATTTTACCACATGTGGCCAGCTCCATAATATGTATGTGGCAGTGCTGGTGGTAGGGCGGTAATTGGTTCTTTCCTGGTAGTGTTTTCATATGGATTCCATGTTGTGTAAGGTAAGCCCCTCCCTCACTGCTGGTCAATATTCAGGGTCATGACTGAGAGGGGTGGAAAAAGTCAGTTGAGATTATATTTTCAAAAATCAGGGGAATGCAAACCAGAAGAAGGTTTTGTAGGTACTGTTGAGAGCTCTTCTGAAGACAGTAATGTTTTGCTGAGTTGGCATTATTTTTGCCAGAATATCCATTTAGAAGAAAGTTAGAGAAGGTTGTTAATTGACTTCCTGTCTGTTTGAAGAAAGACAAGGTATATATGACAGAAGGAGAAAGGTGCAAAATTTCTTGGGTGCGTAAAAAGTGATTGCAGTGAAGGATTACAAAATCTAAGCTGTAGAAAGGAGATGAAAGAAGGAAAGAGACTGGATTAAATAGACTGTTTAAGAGCCCTCATACTTAACTGGTCCCTTATAGTTTAAAAAAAAAATTGGGAAACTAGAATTTTAAAGCTGGTTTATTTGTTGTTCCGGATTTTGTTCTATTGGAACAGTTCTGAATGCAACTATAGAAGTCTGTGACTGTGGTAGGGCATAGACTAAGTGAGTGAGGGAAGACGTGAAAACACTGAATAGTTTTGGTGTTGGGTGTTTGTTGAATTTGCCAAGATTGATGGCAGACAGTGTAAGGAAGCCTGAGAATCAGGAGCTAAATTCATCACTAAAAATCATGGATGGGGAGAATGGGTTGGATCGGGATTTAGGTAAACATAGTGAAAGAACAGTTTTCAGGAGGAAGTACACCACCAGTGTTTGTATTTTTGCTAAAAGGATGGGAAGTTACATTTGAAAGTTGTGCTGGTGATTCCCAATCTCATCATGTGTGCTATGAGAAGTGGGATATAAATACTTAGATTTGCTATATTGTAAATAGAGTGGTTTCTTGAGAAAACAGCCTGGTTTCAGTTGAGAAAAAGAGGTGAATGAAATGTTGAGAAGGTTGTTAAAAAGCAACAACAACATTTGGATGCAAATGGCTAAAATCTTGAATAGGAATGTCATTACAAAATTTACTTATGCCAGGAATGAGGCATTGTGACTGGGACTGAGCACACAAACATTACTGCAGGTGTGTTTGAGAAATTTTTATTTCTTACCCTGAGTGAGATATGCCTTAAATAATTCATGAAACCATTCATTTGTTTTGTTTTCTGTATTTGTGTGTTTCTTTCTTCCTATTTTTTACAGTAACAAGTTAAAAACTCCCAAAAATGAAAGAAATGCTTTATAGTCCAAGAGGTAACACAAAAGTATGTTAATAGCTTAATTTTTAATTGTTTCCTATCCCTCATGTTCCATGTCCACTCTATACCATTGTCTTCTCTTGTTTGTCTCATCCCATTTGGACTGACTTTACTTCACTCAAGATCCACCAAGCAGAGAACATAATGATACTTTATTCCCACTGTATTGGTTAATGCTTGTCATGAAGCCATCACAGATCCAAGGGACTGAGTAATAAGCTGCATTGCACTGCATGATGGGTAGTTGTCTTGTGTCTCTAGTGGAGGAAAGAATTATTAGTTTCCACTTTTGTAGAAAGTCAACCATACCGGAGACAGTATTAGACTGTGAAATGTTGAAAAGCTTGACAATCTACTGTCCTGGCAAGGATGTGATGAAAAGGGAATTTAATACATCGTTGATTACAATAAAACCAGGAAAAAATAGAAATAAAATAGCCTTTATAAAGGGACTATTTCACATAGGTCACTACAAAGTACAGTTATAGTTTGACCAAGGTACACTATTTTTTACTGTGTATGTGTGTGTAGGTAAATAAATGTATTTAATTGAACTATATTTCATCTACTGTTCTAGAATAGATGTTTCTCATTTAGCAAATTAATACAGACATAATCCCTTGCTAAAACTATGTACCTCTGCAGGCATTTGTATAACCTTCCACTGCATTCCTACAATGATATACCATGTATAATATAGACAGACATACTTTTTAAAAACATTCCTCACGTGTCATTGTAATTATTTATTTACATTTCATTTTCCAGTTGAGAGCAGGCTCAGCAATCTATATACATTACTGTCCTTGTGCCCATTATGTTATCTGAAAGTGTAGGAACTGAAGTAAAATGCCTAAAATACATTTCTTTATAAATTGTATGATTATGAAATTATCACTTTAAAATATTAGGGATAATGAAACTAATATAAAAGTTACATTTATTACTTATGTTAGTGTGAGTTACCTTATTTCTTTTTTTGAATTAGATTTTTCATATCTGAAACTATTTTTTCATAAATAACACACATATTCCATGTGAAATCTATTTATGTTTTTACATACTGTAATTTGCCATGTAGAATGCACACTTTTTGCCCAAATTTTTGTGGGAAATATAAGGATGCACATTTTACATGGGTTATACTAATTCTGTATCTATATAAATGTTTTAAAAATTTTTAGTTATGTTTCTGCATTAAAAGGGTAACTCTAGAAAGCAATAATGATACAAATATACAAAATAATACCCTAGATATGATAATCAGTTTTGTTTCTAAATATAAACAAATAAAAAATTGAATTAAAAAATGAAAATGAAAGATTTTTTTCTTGAAAGTTTGATCCAAAAACGTGGGTGCACATTATACACAACAATATGCAGTATATGGAACTACATTTTTACATAGGTTTATAATGTAAGTACTTTAACATAATTTAACTGGCTGAAAAATATACAAGTGTATGGAAAAACCGTAATTCACCTAGCCATGTCATTATTATTAACATGGAGTAAAGGAAACTCCATTAACATGGAGTAAAGGAAAGGAACGTGATCCATGCACATTCTGGAAGGCCTGCAACAAGCAGAACACCTGAGAATGTTGAATGTGTATGGGTTACGATCAACAAAGATTAACGACCTAGGTCACTCAACCCCCCTACAGCCTGGATTTGGTGCCCTGCAACTTCTGAGTTTTCCCAAAACTAAAATCACCTTAGAAAGGGAAGAGATTTCAGACCATTGATGAGATTCCGGAAAATACAACAGGGCAGCTGTGGTGATTGGGAAGACCGTGTGAGGTCCCAAGGGGCCTACTCTGAAGGGGACTGAGGCGTCCTTGTCCTATGTACAATGGTTCATGTATGTGTATCTTCTTCAGTAAATGCCTCTGTTTTTCATAGTACATGGCTGGATACTTTCTGGATATTCCTCATATATGGGTCATATCTCCTTATTCATTCAGCTACCCGATGTCTGATTGGAACATTTAATCTGTTTACAAAGTGTTTTTTTTTGATAGGAACTTATTTATTGCCATTTTTAAATTTGTACCTATGTTCCCCAATCTCTCTATTTCATTTCATTTTCTTCTTAAAGCAGGTTCTCTAGCATTTCTTGCAATATTGGTTTGGTGGCAATGAACTCTTTCAGGTTTTTTTTTCCTTTTCCTTATCTTATGTTTTCTTTCTTTTTTTTTCCCCTGGGAAACTCTTTTTTTTTTTTTTTTTAAGATTTTATTTATTTTATTTTTAGGGAGGGAAGGGAGGGAGAGAGAGAGAGAGAGAGAGGGAGAGAAACATCAATGTGCAGTTGCTGGGGGTTATGGCCTGCAACCCAGGAATGTACCCTGGCTGGGAATCAAACCTGGGACACTTTGGTTCCCAGCCCGCACTCAATCCACTGAGCTATGCCAGCCAGGGCTGAAACTCTTTATTTACCCTTCAATTTTAAATGATAGCTTTGCTGGATAGAGTAGTCTTGGTTACAGGTTTTTGCTTTTCATTACTTTGAATATTTCATGACAATCCCTTCTGGCTTGAGGTGTTTCTGTTGAGAAATCAGCTGACAGCTTTACGAGAGCTCCCTTGCAAGTAAAATATTTCCCTTGCTGTTTTTAAGATTTCCTGTCTTTAACCTTTTGCATTTAATTATGATATGTCTTTGTGTGAGCCTCTTTGGGTTCATCTTGATAGAGACTCTCTGTCTCTTGAAGTTGTGTGACTTTTTTCTTCACCAGTTTAGAATAGTTTTCAGCCATTATTTCTTCAACAACTTCTCCATCTCTTGCTCACTCTCTTCTCTTTCTGGTACCCCTATGACGAGGG
Source organism: Phyllostomus discolor (assembly GCF_004126475.2). Classification (NCBI taxonomy): domain Eukaryota; kingdom Metazoa; phylum Chordata; class Mammalia; order Chiroptera; family Phyllostomidae; genus Phyllostomus; species Phyllostomus discolor. Next base: position 122,803,462 of record NC_040908.2, read on the forward strand.
TGTTGGGGTTGTCCCAGAGGTCCCTTTGAGTGTCCTCATTTTGTAAAATTCTCTTTTCTTTTTGATGCTCTGCTTGGCTGCTTATTGTTGTCTTGTCCTTTACGTTGCTGATTTGATCCTCTGCTTCATTAAACATGCTCTTGATTCTTCCTAGTATAGTGTTTATTTTAGATATTCTGTTCTTCATTTGTGACTGGTTCTGTTTTATGGTTTCCATGTCCTTTACAATGCTTACCATCTCTTTGTTTAAGTTCTCACTGAGATCATCCATTCTTCCCTTAAAGTCTTTGAGCATCCTTATAACCATTGTCTTAAATTTTGCATCCGTTATTTTGGTTGTTTCCATTTCATTTCATTCTTTCTCTCTTGTTCTTTTTTTTGGGTGGGGGGCATTTATCTTTGTCTTCCCATTTTGTCTGCCTTTTTGAGTTTTTTTGCGTGTTAGGTAGATCTGCTATGACTCCCAAGCTTTTTATGAAGGCTTCCTAATGTAGGTGCCTTGTGTTTCTCAGTGGCGCAGTCTTCTAGATTACTTGAACTGGGTGCTTCAGAAATGTTTCTTGTGTGGGTTATCTACCCCCTCGTATTGCAGTTGAGTGCTGAATGCTGTTGGCCTGTTGGTGGATGGAGTTAACCCTCAGGCTGACTGACAGTAAGAATAAGCCTGGTTCATCATGTATGAGTCATTGTTCAGGGGCTGCCTCACAAGGTGGAGTTGTTTCCAGCAGGGACTGGTGCCTGCTGAAGTCCCCCTTTGGCTGTAGCATTTGTGTGGCTAGCTGGGTGGAGCTCTGGTGAGGTTTGAAAGCCATCACTGGTTGTGTTGGTGCTGGGCTTACTTGGATGGGGTTCCAGTGCAGGTCGATGCCAGAGGTTTTGTGTAACCAGGCTTGGAATATTCAGCTGTAGCTAACACACTATTCACTGATTGTGGCTGTGTCTACTGGGACTGGGTGTGTGTTAGAGGGTCCAAACTGTGTACAGGGGTCAGCTTCCTACAGCTCTGAGCAAACAGGCAGATCAATAAAAAATCCAAGGATCTCTGGAGTTGGTAGTCACCTGTTGGCTCCTCTGCCCCACTTGCCTGGGTTGCTTGGACTTCCTCCAGAGCCTTTTGAAAAAAGACTGTAGAGTGGGTCCAAGCTAGCTGTGCCCCATTGCACCTTCCACATGATTTAAACTAGGTAGAGTGGGGTGACTGGGTCTGGAAGACAGAGCTAGGTGGGTCCCGTAACTTGGGGGCAGCATGGTCAGTCACTCAATGGGAAGAATGTGGCCCCTAGCCCAGAGCTATGCCACTTAGCCTCTGCTAGAGTCTTCAACTCTAGCTTTCCAGCAAGAGCACACCACAGGTTCAGGTTGGGTGCAACCAGCTGTCCCCACTGCAGGAGTAAGCTCAGCAAGATGGGGCCACTGGGACTTGGAAAAACAGATCAAGATAGTCTTCCATTGGAGTAGTGCCACTGAAGCCCCAAGGAAGGGAGTGAGCTCCTTGTCTTTCTTCAGCTGCATGCCTGCTTGAGCCCTGGACCAGAGCCTTGGAGGGAGAAGCTTTCCCAAGGTCCCAGTTCTGAGCAGCATTATAGCTTACACCTACTGAGCTCAACTCAGTAAGGTGGGGTCTCTGGGATTGAGAAAACATATCAAGACAGCCTTTGGTTGGGAGTGGTACCAGGCAACCCCATGAAAGGGGAGCAAGCTCCATGCCTCTCCCTAGCTCTGTAGCCATGCCTACTTGAGGCCCAGAGTGGAGCCTATGAGGGAAATGTGTTCTGAAGATCCCAGCTCTTAGCAGCCCTTCCTTCCCTCCAGAACTGAGCCCAGTATGGCAGGGCTGTTGGGACTTGGAAATATAGAACAGAATAGTGTCCCCCTGGGGGTGGTGCTGGCCAAGACTGCATTTGGAGGGAAAGACTGTCTCCCATTCCAAAGCCTTACAGTTCAATGTCTGTCTGAGTATCTACACAGTTTCTTCAGAGAAAGAGCACATCAAAGGTTCCTGTTGGATGCAGCCAACAGTCCTTTCTGCCAGACTTAAGCTCGGCAGGGTGGTGTTCCTAGCATTTGGAGGACCAGTCTAGTGTACTTCCAGGCTGGTGCTGTAAGAATAGGAGTGCTTAACCCTGGGATGATGGTGCCCGAGGGTGGTGTGGGATACTGACTCAGGACTGACACCTCAGTTGCTGACCCTCCAGATCTTTCTTTGGGGTCACATCAATCAGGTCTTCTCTTTATGACTCCTGTATGCCCTGAGCTGCCTTTGCTCTACTGGGACGCTAGGTGAATGCCTGAGAGCAAGCCCCTGTGTGTTTTTCCTTTAGGAGGGTACCTAGTGTTTTTGCAGACTCCTTCCTTTTCCTGTGGACAAAATCTCCACTGATTTTTACTGTCAGATGCTATGCAGTCTCCTCTTCCTGATCCTGGTGCTCTGGGTCAGGGTATCCTGGCATAGAGGCACTTTTTCAGCTGAGCTATCCCTGTGGCTTCATAGCCACAACATGTAGGTGTAGTGGCCAGCCCTTTCTACATCTTTGCCCTTCTTACCAGTCTCTATATAGCTTCTTCTGTAATCCTTGGATATAATACTCCTGTTCTTCTGTCCTTCAGTTGGTCATTTGATTGTTCTATAATTTAGCTGTTATAAATGAAGTTTGGCACCAGGTGGAGGTGAGGGTAGTTTCTGCTTACTCCATAGCCATCTTGCAATTTCTCCAATGATGTATTTTTATGTGAATTATATATTGGAAAATATAAATGTATTTTCAAATAGACCATCATTGGATTTTTTTCTTATGGTTGCCAGTATCAATAAAGTTGTCATAGGCAACATAAGTCATGTGTCTTTGACTATGGTCTATTGTATTTTTCATATAAGTGATATTATTAAAATTAAAAAAATATATATTTACCTTGTCCCTGATCAGTTTAACATGTATAAAGTGTTAAGAAAATAGATGACATGAAAAGAGTCAAGACCTTATAATCAATGATCAAAAGTTAAAACAGAAGAGAGATCAATAGATGACCTATTTGTTGCAATTAGCAGGCAAGATTTATAGAATCTTTAGAATTTTGTCAAAAATGAGCAAAATATTGTTAAGATACTTGAATATTTGGTGAAATAGTAGGGAACTAGGATATTGAAAATATTCAAATGCTATTATACAATTGAAATAATAATTATCTAAAAACAAGCATTTAATGGATGGGTTTAAACAATGGATTTCAAATAACAAAGACAGGACAAGTGAATTGAGAGATACATTAATAAAATGGCAGAAACTGAAGTGAAAAGAGAATGGCAAAAAATGGACATAAAACAAATGATAGGCACATTAAAAATGTATGTAAGAACAATCGTAGTCCCAACTAGAGAAAAGAGAGAAACTGGGGCAAAAGTAATATTCAAGAAGGTAATGACAGAAACCATTCCAACACTGATGAACGATGTAAATTCACAAATTTAAGAAGGTCAGAAAAACTCCAAGAAGATGTATGCAAATCAACCACAGATGGATACATGGTAAGTGTTGTAGAAAACAAAAGGAAGCCGTATATGAAAGGTACATTACATTCCTAGGAGCAAAAGTAAAATTTTCAAGTAAGTCAGTTTCTGATATAAAAAATAGAAGCAAAAAGTACTCAGAGAAAAATTTTTTATTGTTGTACAACTGTCTCCATTTTCCCACCACCACTTTCCCCCAACCCACCCACCCCCATCACCCACCCTCAATCCTACCCTCCTTTGACTTTGTCCATGGGTCCTTTATACATATTCCTGGACAACCCTTCCCCTTGTTTCCCCCATCATCCCCCTTCCTTCTCCCCTCTGGTTACTGTGAGTTTGTTCTTTATTTCAATGTCTCTGATTATGTTTTGCTTGCTTGTTGTTTTGTTGATTAGGTTCCATTTATAGGTGAGATCAATGTGGTATTTGTCTTTCACCTTCTGGATTATTACACTTAGCATAATGTTCTCCTGTTCTATCCATGCTGTTGCAAAGGGTAGGAGCTTTTTCTTTCTTTCTGCTGTGTAATATTCTGTTGTGTAAGTGTACCACAGTTTTTTGATCCACTCATTTACTGACGGGGACTTAGGTTGCTTCCAGCACTTGTTATTGTAAATTGTGCTGCTATGAACATTGGGGTACATGGGTTTTTTTGAATTAGTGTTTTAGGATTTTTAGTGTATAATCCCAGCAGTAGAATTGCTGGGGCAAAAGGCAGTTCAATATTTAGTTTTTTGAGGAAATTCCATACTGTTTTTTACAGTGGCTGCACCAGTCTGCATTCCCACCAATAATTTTGAGGTGCTGAAAAAATGCCCTGCCAACCCAAAATTCTACACCCATGAAATTATCCTTTTAAAAATGAAGACAATTAAAATAAGAATATTTTTACATAAGCAAAACTTGAGATAATTCATCCCTTGCATTCTTATACTAAAGAAAATATTGATCAATAACCATACTGGTTAAGTAAGTATTGGTACTTAACCATATTTCTTTTTTCAATTAATAAAACATCTTTAACTTATCTCTTTGAGTTATGTTCATTGTACAGGTATTAGATAATTCAGACTAAAATTGTTATGAAAATCACTTGCTCCTTATAATCCAAATATTGTTATTGTTCATATGATTTTAGCATAGATTGATGTGATGTCCAGATAAACATATTATTTAAAAATTGCATCATATTAACTAAATGATCTGGAACATACTTGTCTCACTTCCAAATATAATGTGAATATATTTTTATCAGCAAAGAAATTAACCCATATTATTATCTCTCACTTTTCTTTTATATAGTAAGTTATAGATGTACCATGGTTAATATAACCTAGTATAATCTTTAGATAACATTTATTATATATTAATGTATTTTTTGTTTAGTACTTGCCCTTTTGTTACAATTCAAAGATACTTTATTTCTTTTTCATTTTTTTTCCAATTTTGTTTTTGTTTTTTTATTGTTGTTCAAGTACAGTTGTCTCCATACAGTGTCTCCTGCCATCACATTCCCCTGCCTCACCCACCCTCACTTCCCACTCTCAATCTTTCCCCACTTTGGCTTTGTCCATGGGTCCTTTTACTTGTTCCTTGATGACCCTTCTCCTTCTTTCCCCCACTATCCTATTCCTCTCTCCTTTCTGGTTGTTGTCATTTGTTCTTTATTTCAATGTCTTTGTTGTGTTCTTTATTTGGTTTCATGTTGAATATTTTTTTCTAATAATTGACAATATAAATAAAAATATGAACATAAGCATCAATAAACTTTTGCTATGTTTTGAGATTTAAAAGAGAATAAAAATGTCAATGTGTCTGGTTATATTTTGCTTGCTTATTTGAAATAAAGTACAAACTGATAGTAATCAGAGAGGAGGGGGGAGAAAGATAATGGGGGAAAATAGGGGAAGGGTCATCAAAGAACATGTATAAAGGACACATAGACAAAGCCAAAGTGGGTAGGCTTGAGGCTAGGAGGTGGGATGGATGGGGCAGGTAGGTGTGGTGGAGTGAAAATGGAGACAACTGTATTTGAAAAACAATAAACAATTAAAAAAGAAATGATACAATAATTAATAAATAACACAATAAAAATAAGGAGAATAAAAATATATTTACATAAATACTCATGTATGCTAAAATGATACTAATGAATATATATGATAAGGTATATATATAAGATATGGATGAATGTTAAAACTTATATAAGACCAAGAATATGAAGATAGATATGACATAGGGGTGAATGACTAGAAAAATGTCCTAATGAGAGAAATAAAACAAGTGCAGCCATTCAAAGCATAGAATACCACAGTATAGTTCAACAATTTCCAGTGAAGGCCAGTCTCCACTTCACTGCATTCTAACCTTCAGTCTAGAAGTAGAGAGATGAACTGATCCAGTTGTAAATTCTATGAATGAGAAGGCTAAGTAAGACCCCAGAGAGACTGATAGATAATGGCTTACTCAAGACTTTGCAAGAAACATTCACCAACACATTACTGAATCAATTGGTCTAAGAAAATAAGACACAGAGACATTTGACTAGTATCTGCACTGTACCCTCCACATCCTGATAAAAAAAGTAACCTCAAGCATTGTAAGACTCACAGAGAAAAGTATAAGGTTAGCTTCTGTTAGTAAAGTCTTTTCCTTCCTCTGGTAGCTGTCAGTTTGTTTGTTCCCTGTTTTCCTGTCTCTGGTTCTGTTTTCCTCATTAGTTTGTTTTGTTCATTAGATTCCTCTTATAAGTGAGATCATATGGTATTTGTCTTTCACTAACTGGCTTATTTCACTTAGCATTAATAGTCTCCAGTTCCAGCCATGCTGTCACTGGACAGAGGAGGGAAAGGGGGGGGGAACTGGGACAACTTTAATAGAATAAATTAAAAAAAAAAAAGTCATTTCTGTTTTGGAAACAAGAAAGAAACTACCAGGTCCCGAATCTGCTTGGTCTTAATCCCATAAATAATGGGATTTACCATAGGTGGAATGAGAGTATACACATTGGCCAGCAGAACGTGAATATGGAGTGCAATGTGGCGTCCAAACCGCTGAGCGAGGACTGAGAAGATCCCAGGACCATAAAAGAGGATGATGACACAGACATGGGAGCCACACGTATTGAGAGCTTTGTGGCGAGCATCTTGGGATGGGATGTGAAAGACAGCATGGAGAATAAGCACATATGAAACAAAAATTAGCACAACATCTAAGACTAAGGTTGATATTAGGACAAAAAAACCATACCAGATATTTACTCGTATGTCATTACAGGAAATTTTGGCCAAAATAATGTGCTTACAAGTAGTATTTGGGAGGATGTTACTTTTGCAGAAAGTCAGTCTTTTCAGAAGAAATATCACGGGGAATATTGTACAATAACTTCTCAGAAAAATGACAGCACCAATTTTCCCAATCAGTGCCTGTGTAAGAATGGTGGTGTATCTCAGTGGGTAACATATGGCAATGTAGCGATCAAATGCCATCACCAGCAAGATCCCTGACTCAGAGATGAAAGTGGAAGTGAGGAAGAATACCTGAGTGGTGCAGCGGTTCAGGGAGATCTCCCCAGCTCGGAACCAGAAGATGGCCAAGGCCTGAGGTACTGTGCATGTGGAGAGGATGATGTCAGTTCCAGACAGCATGCAGAGGAAGAGGTACATGGGTGTGTGGAGGCTGCGCTTGGTGACAATAATGAAGATGAGCAGACTGTTCCCAAGCAGGACGATGACATAGGAGATGAAGAAGGGGATGGAAATCCACATGTGTTTGTCCTCAAGGCCAGGGATGCCCAGCAAGTGAAAGACGGTGTGGCTAACACCAGTGTGGTTTGAGGTAGTCATACTTGTGGAAATCTTTTAAGATCTTTCCACCTATATACAGAGGCAGAAAAAAATTCAGATTTTATATATGTCTATATTTTTCTCTTTGATATTGCCAGGTGCTTTTGGTACCTACATGATCCTATTTCATTGTGAGGATGTCAGGAGTTACAATGCATATAGATAAACAAATAACTAAGACATGATTTTTGAATGAGGTCTTAGTCTCACTAATAAGATAGACCCTTATACAAGTACAGAAAATTAAATGATTAAGTTAATGATTAACATCTTTCTGGTACTAATTAAACTGATATAAAATAAACTGAATACAATGGAAGGGTTACTTCAGTCTGTATTTGTGTTGGTTTTAAGAAGTTATTTTTGAGCTTACTTTTCAGGATAGTTTAGGATGGCAGTAGTTGGTGGGAGTACCAAGTACAGGATGAAGCTAGGTCATTTGGGAATTTAAGGAGAAATGTTTGCCATGCAAATACCAAGTCAGTTTAAAGCTGCTTTCAGCTCTGTGTGTGTGTGGCAATGTAAATTTGGGTAATTGGAGGAAAGATGGTAGCCAAAGCACAGTTGCTCAGAATACAGATCCTGGACTTTGTGAGTGAATGGTCAGCCATGATGAGTTAAGAAACTGGAGAACATTTTAGATATACTGTATTAACCAGTCAGCCAGTGGAAGATAGTTTGGAAGGGAGAAAGATGACAAAGTCTGGAATGTCAGGACACTGAAATTATTGTATTATAGACTAATATATTGATCAATTGCAATCACAGTGAAATAGATAGGATAAGCTTTTTTAAAAAATCTCAATGTTAGAGACTAATATAATGCTCCCTAAGGTACTTCATTACTGGGTTCTAACAACACAGGCAAGTAGGTGTTTTCACCACTAATTTCTGCAAATAGTACTTTTAGGCTCACGAATCTTGCCACATCTCTAAGAATATAGCCTTGACTTGGAAATTCTAAGAGAGTAGTACATATGTTTTTATCTCCTGTGAATAGGTTAAGGAACAAAAGACTTTTCTGAACTGAATGAAACTGAGAAGGTCTTGAGACCAGTAGGTAGTGGGTCAGGGGAGGAGGAGAACAAAGGTGTTTCCTGAGCAGGTAGTGATGTCCTACCCTTTCAACTACAGAGTAAACAGGGATAATATAACATGGGTTTTTTAATTGTTTATGTTTAAACTCCACCAATATTTGATGTGTTTCCTTGTCAGTGCCTCTGTATGCAACAGTGATGAGATACTAATAATATCTGAAACATTTGTGGACCAGGTCTCCAGGCCACTGAAGGCTGAGCAATTCATAAGTAGTTCTGTTATCGATCATACTAGAGAGGAAGAGGAGCTGGGTGAAAATATGGAAGGAAGGCTACTCAGCCCAAATTCTAAGAACTGATGGAGAAGACAGAAAAAAGGTTAAGCTGTTGCAGAATCTAAAAGAAATCATATGTCTAGTGAGCCCAGGACTCATTATTCCATTGAATCAGCCAGCACTGGTGTTTGTAAAAAGAAATAGTTTATACTGTGAAGGCCAAACTCTAGGATTTTCCCTCTTTCATGCCCACTCTATATGTTGAACTTGATTGACACCCCAATCTCCATTCTCAGGAGAGGAGCTTAGTGCAACACTCAGGTTGTGAGAAGTTCAGGGGCCCATGACATCATGAAGTATATAACAGCTTTCAAGTTCTCTGCATGAATGAGGATCTAGCTCATAGTATTAACATAATCATTTGTTTTCTGCCTTTCCAAGTTTGATTCCCTTCACTCTAAATTTAATATCCAGAGTAGGAAATTATACTCCTACTTTCATTCCTATATTACTCTCTAAGTAATAGTTAAAATTGTCTTAAAACCAAAACCATGATATGGGAGTTCAGTAGAGATGTCTGAGAGTGCCTACTGTGGTCAGCAACTGCCACCAACCAAGTCAGCCTCTGGCCTCTCAACCACTTGAGAATATACAGTGCCCTGAGGAAGGCCATCTTCCTGGAAGAGATGGAAGAAATTGAAATGGATGTGACAATGCCATTGGGAGCTAAGGGCTAGGTGTATGTGTCATATGTCGACAAAGTCAAAACAGGAAAGGTGATTAAAATGAAGCAATGTAAATGTTAAGTAACTAAAAAGAGAACCAGCTTACAGATGAGAGTAGACTTTGGATAATTCGGGAGTAAAGAGAATTTTTCTTCTGGGAGGCTGAGAAGAGATGCTAAGGAGTTCAGTGCTTGGGGTCTGGTCCATGGGTAAAGTTGTGAGTACTTTAGTTTCTTGTTTGTTAATCAAATTTAAAACAACTTCTCAAATACCTCATGAGTGTCTTCTCAGTCTTGATTCAGGTATCTTCAGCATCCTGGAGGATTTACTTGTTTCTCCTTTCTGTGTTTGCAAGAGTATTACCAATATTCAGGGTGCTTTTCACCATCTGCACACTAAGCCAGCAAGGTACTTGTGTGAATCTTTTCCCCACACATCTTCTTTCCCTCTTATTGCACAAAGAGTCTCATCACCAGAACATCAATCTCAAGGGAGGAGCACATTTGATTATCTGGCAATGTTTCCCCTGTTGATTTTAAACTTTCTGGGGTCTAAGGATTGTTTTGCTTGTCTGTGCAGTTCCAGATCTGAGCACACCTAGGCAAAATATAACCCCTCAAAATGTTGAACAGAACCACCCAATTACAAATATTGGTTGGGTGTGCCAAAGTATCAGTGCAGAGTATCCATAAATAAGCCTCTTTAAGTAGTAAGGGTCTGGGGTCAATGTTGAACCTTCTCAGGAAGGGCTTAGGGATCCTTGGAATACTGAGAGCTAATGAGGGTATTCATTCCTAGAGTCTTCCCATTCTCTTCTCCCAGATAGCAGTTTCCATTCTACTGGAGATAACCCATATTTATGACTGTGGTTCAGTGGTATGCTGGCAATGCAGCTCAAATGCACATACTTTAAATACACATGTAAATACACAGTCCTGATTGGTAGTATTTGCCAGTTTCTGCAGTGGTGTTCTCCTACCATGGTCTCTTCCCAGGTAGCAACATGATGCCTGTGAAGGTGGAGTTTGCAAGGAATGGGCACAAATGAGTCAATAAAGGTGGCTCTAGCACATAACTGCTTTTGTCTCTCCAATTCTGTCTACTTAACTGGAGACAATGGTACTGATATTTTCAACCACCTACCTTGGGTCCTGTAACATCTAGGCTGGATAGGGCATTCTTGCCTGAAATTTCATCCCACAGAAAGAAAACAATTTCACTCACCTGCTTTAAATGGACTTCTCATATGCTAGAATGGGATGAGTCACAATAGGACTGTCAGAGAGATGAGCACCAGGGTCCTGAGATTGTATGCATTTGCCTGAAAGCCTCAGGGACAGTATTACTTCAGGGAGTCCAGTTTAGAGGTGTCTTTTCAACCTCTTTATCCTACACATGTGGATCAAGTCATTATGGCTCTTCAAGCCTGACTAGCCCACTCTTTCCTCTACACATCCTTTGATTAGTTGAGCTCATTTACTTATTTATAAAATTGATAGCATTACCATATGAAATATTCTGTTTTTATTTTAATGGCAATTTGTAAATATTAATTCTGTTTTTAGTCAGTACAATTTGAAAATAAACATTATAACAAAAGTTTTTTTTTAATGTAGACAAATGAACTAAATTTATATCACATTTGTCAAGTCATTCAAACTTTGGGATTTCTAATAAAAATGTTTTAAGTACTTCCATGAAAATACCTGAATGTCTTTTGAAATGTCTACTTGGATTTCTTATGTGAATGAAAGTCAACTATGAAAAACATTCTGTACCCTCTTTTCCTTTGGCTACCAAATGATTTACTTTAATTTTCATTCATCTTATGCAATAGAACTCTGCTTCTGATAAACCTAACTCTTCCTTTTTGTATATGTATATATTTTCCTTTTTATATTTTCTTTTTATTTAATTAATCCAAGTAATTCTATGTATAAATATTTATAAAGGATAAATAACTTTATGCCTAAGAAATATGTTTTTGTCTGTGTATTATATTAAAACCATGGCATTCTAGTGAAAATGATATAAGAAGGTGATTCAGAATTCTACTTCCACTTAACTTATAAAGAACTTAAATAAAATTTTTTCACTAGTATATGTTTTAAGAAAATTAATTATACTATTCCTGGCTGGCATAGCTCAGTGGATTGAGCTTGGGCTGCAAACCAGGCATCGCAGTTTTGATTCCCAGTCAGGACACATGCCTAGGTTGCAGGCCATGGCCCCCAGTAACCACACATTGATGTTTCTCTTTCTTTCTCTCTCCCTTCCCTCTGTAAAAATAAATAAATAAAATCTTAAAAAGAAAAGAAAATTAAATATACCAAAAATTTGCAAAAATATTACAGTGAAAACCCATTTAACCTTAATCTAGAGTTACCCATTATTAATACTTTGCCATTTTCTTTTTGCTTTCTGTTTTTCATTTTCCTTGCATATATTATATATTATTATTACTCTTTTTCTCTTTTTATTTATTCGTTTGAGGGGGGGGGCATCCATTTGTTGTTCCACTTATCTATGCATTCATTGGTTGATTTTTGTTTGTGCGTTCCCTGACCAGGGATCTAACCCACAACTTGGCTTTTCAGGATTACACTCTAACCAACTGAGCTACCCAGCCAGGGCATTATACTTTTTTTTTTTTGTGAACCATTTGAAATAATTTGCAGATGCTATAACCTTTGACTTTAAATATTCAGCATGTATTTGTTAAGAACAAGGAAAACCTCTTATACCTCTTACATAACCATAGATCAGTACACAATTCATAATATTTAACATTGATACAATATCACTATCTAATATTCAGTCCACATTCATAATTACTATGGTCAGGATTCAATCATTTACAGCAATGATTTTTTTCCAATCCTTAAACACGATGGCATTTATTTGTTATATATTTTTGTCATGGATCTGTATTCTCTCTTTCTTTTTCTTTTTAATTTCTCCCAACTTTATTGAGATATAATTGACATACAACATTGTGTAAGTATAGCATATATAGTGTGTTGATTTGATAATTTATATATTGCAAAATGATTACCACCACAGGTTTAGCAAACATATCCATCCCACCACACAATTACCATTTTGTTTTATGGTGAGAATATTTAAAATCTAGTCTCTTAGCAACATCCAAATGTATAATGCAATAGTATTGGCTCTAATCACCAGAACTTGTTAATGTCATCACTGGAAGTTTGTACCCTTTGATCGATATCTCCTCATTTCCTCTACCCCGCCACCCTGGATGCTTCCATTCCAATCTCTGTTTTCCTGAGTTTGGCTATTTTACTTTCCACATAAATTGATGTCACACAGAATTTATTTTTTTTATCTGAGTTATTTTGCTTAGCATAATGCCCACCAGTTTCATTCATATGGTTACAAACAGCAGGATTTTCTTCATTCTCATAGCTGAATAATGTTTATACACACACACACCCTCTCTCTCTCTCTCTCTCATATCTTCTTTCTCCATTAATATGTTGATGGCCAATTAGCTTATTCTGATATTTTGGCTATTGTAGATAAGGGTGCAACAAACATGGGATTACAGGTATTTCTACAAGATTCTGATTTTAATTCCTTTGGATGTGTACTGAAAAATAGGTTTGCTGGATCATATGGTAGATCTATTTTGAATTTTTTAAGGAACATCCATACTATTGTCCATAGTGATTGTACCAATTTGCGTACAACCAGTAATGTGCAAAGATTTCTTTTCTCCACACGTTCTTATGCATGGTGGTGGGATTCCACCAGGTGCCTAGGTGGGTGTCTTATACTTTCGCAGCTTAGGGAGCTCCTATTGGCTGTGAGCATAGCTCCTGGGCTCTGATGGGATCTGAGTGGGACTCAGAGAGCTGGCATCTTACACGTGTGAAGCCACAGAGACCTTGGCTGGCCAGAGGTGTATGTCCAAGCTCTGGTGGGGGCAGGAAAGAGGTAGGGAGGAGGTAGGACCCAGGTAGCTGGCAACATTGAACACAAATGCCAGTGGGGAAAAGCTGGCTAGATCTGCAGGGTGTTCTCCATGGCTGTACTAGTTGTTGGCTTCCTCAGTGGCAAAGTCTGCTGAATTTGTCCACAGAGTAGGTCTCTGTGCTCCTGCTGCATGTCTGCTAATAACACTTGCTGCTTTTCCTCCTTTTTTCCATCTGGGTCCAAATGTGTCAGCTTTGCTGGTGTGTGGGGTGAAGCCAAAGTAGGATCTTCAGGCAGTACCATAGAAGGGTAGAGAAGTTAGTCACTCAGACTGCTCTTCCTTTCCTGGCAAGAGGAAATCAGTAACTGTGAAGATCTTGGCACTGATCAGTGCTGGCTGGGGGAATGGGACTATGTAAGCAAAATGAAGTTGTCTTCCTTCTCTTCTTGTCTGAATGTTCTGAGTTTTTTGTTTCATGGCTGTCTTTCTGAGTGGACTCTAGAACTTTCTGAGTGGACTCTAGAGGTCTCCCAGAGCTGTTTTTGTCTAGATGGCTGTCCAATTTTTGACATTTGTGGAGGAACAGGGAAGCTGGGTTCTCCTCTGTTGTCATTTTTTTAGTTGTCTTATAAAGTGGAACAGTTTCTGAGGTTTTCATTTCATTTACAACACTGTCATTCTCAAGGAGTACTGGACTCTTTTGGGGAGTAATGTCTCTCAATTTGAGTCTGTCTGATCATTTCCTCATAATTTGATGGCAGCTGTGCATTTCTTACAGGAAGACAACATAATTCCTATCCTGTCACCCTTCATGCATCACACATGAGGCATCTTCTATTAATTTTTGTCCCTTCATAGTGACAGCAACTTGATCTATCAAAATGGTATGACTATGTTTCTCCCCAGAAGGATGGCTTTCTTTTTGAGACTGTTGAGATACACTATTTCACTATGGATTTATTCCAGGGATTTTTGGAGTCATTCATTATCTTGCCAGAATTAGCTATTATTATGATGCTTGCAAAATAGTGTATTGTTATCTTGATGATTTCTTCTACATGTATTATTTCATATTCTGATACAAGGAAGAGTTTTTCCTTCTCTACATTTGCTTTGCTTGTTTGTGTTTTGAGTATCAGTGTTGATTCACTTTGTCTAAACCCAATGTGTTATTGCCCCTTTGATATCAGTATTCATTTTCATAGGATGATATAACCTCTTTATGTCCAAAATTTTCTTATAATTTTTTTCAAATACACAGCAAAATTAAAAAAACTTTAAAGTGAATATTCTTATATCCACCCCCTTTATACTGCCACTAATATTTTACTGTACTTGTTTTTTTAGCACCTATTATCTAGTCTTCCCTCTGTTCATCAATTTATCTTATTTTAAAAATATGTGTTTCAAAATAGAGTGCAGATATCAGTACACTTTCCCCCAGATAGCTGTGCAAGTATATCATTCATTGGAACTTAATGAACACTTTTTAGTTTTTAAAAGCTGCTCTATTAAGACATAATTCCTATACTCTATTTTTTACCCATTTTAAGTGTACAATTCAGTGGTATTTTTGGGGGGGTATTTTCACAGGTATGTGTAACTTTCACCACAATTAATTTTAGAACATTTTTATCACCTCTAATAGAAATCCCATAACCTTGACTATCACTTTGCTACCCACCCTGTCCACAACAGCCCTAAGAAACCACTGATGTATTTTCTGTCTCTATATGTCCCTAAATATCTCTGGAAATTTAATGTAAATGGAAATATATAAAAGTGCTTTTTTTAAATGACTGGTTTGTTTCACTTAACATGATGTTTTCAAGGTTCATCGTGAAGTAGTATGTATCAGTAGTTATTTCCTTTTTATGTTAAATAATATTCAATTGTATGGATATGCCATATTTTGCTAATGCCTTTACCAGTTGATGGATATTTGGGTTGTTTCTATGTTTTGGCTGTTGTGAATAATTTTGCTGTGAACATTCATATATAGATCTTTGTGTGGACATATTTTTTCAATTCTTTTGGATATATGGCTAGTAGGACAATCACTGAGTGTCATACACTATTGATAAATTGATCACCTTGTCATATAATGTGACCTGCTATCTTGGTGGCTGTTGTAAGAGTGTTTCCAAGGAGAAAGTCTATAGATCTGCCCCACATGACACCACTGTCTCTCATTTAAGTTTAACAAGATTATCTCTTGGTGAGGGTAGGCGGAGGGGGGGGTCTTACCAAGTCTCTAAGGACATTTTTTGCTGCTGGGCAAAAAGTGTTGTCAATTTAATTTTTCAATTGAAGTTTCAACAACTGACTGTGCCACAGGATGTTTGTCAGTGCTAGGGTCTTGCTCAGAGTTAAAAAGTTATTGAGTGCAATTTAGCATGTGGGGCTTCTGACCGTGTCTTGTTTTGTTGCTAGAGAATGGTGAGCAGTGGCTCGGAACTGTTTATTTGTAAAGCTTTTTAGTTTTTTTAGATCCCTTTTGTTGGGTTTTAATGTAACCTATCTCATGAGCTCAGCAGCTGTGGAGTTAGGAGCTGAAGTGATGAATCAATGGTCTCTCCTGGAACTGAGCAGTTTTTGTGCACATTCTGCTAGCGACCCCTGCGACTTGTTGGCATGGCTAGTGAAGTACCTCACATCCCTTAGCACTCTGTAAAACCTTTTGGTATTACCTCACTGGATTCTCAGGTTCTTATAAATAATGAGTTAGCAAAAGTGCTCTGTAGGATCCTGAGGTTTTTTTGTTATTCTAAAATAGCATTAAGGCAACTTACAGAATGAGAGAAATATTCACTGATACTTTTGATAAGGGGTTATCCAAAATTTATTAAAAAATTACAAAACTCAGTACTAAAAAAACAAACAACCCAATGAAAAATTGAGCGAAGGATTTGAATAGACACTTCTCCAAAGAGGACACACAGATGGCCAATAGACATATGACAATATGCTTAACACCATTAGAAAAATGCAAATTTAAACCTAAATGAGATATCATCTCACACCTGTCAGAATCTCTATAATCAATAAGTTAACAAATAACAAGTGCTGGCAAGGATGTGGAGAAAGGAGAACACTTTTGCACTGTTTATGGAAATGCAGATTGGTGAAGCCACTGAGGAAAGCAGTATGGAGATTCCTCAAAAAAGTAAAAATGGAACTGCCTTATGATCCAGTCATCCCACTTCTGGGAATATATCCAAAGGAAACCAAAACACTAATTCAAAAGAATGTAAGTACCTCTTTAAAAAAGATTTCCTTTTCAAAAATATGTTCATTGCAGTGTTATTTACAATGATCAAGACATGGCAGCACCTGGCTGGCATAGCTCAGTGGCTTGAGCGTGGGCTGTGAACCAAAGTGTCGAAGGTTTGATTCCCAGTCAGGGCACATGCCTGTGTTGCAGGCCATGGCCCCCAGCAACCACACATTGATGTTTCTCTCTCTCTCTCTTTTTCCCTCCCTTCCCTCTCTGAAAATAAAAATAAATAAAATCTTAAAAAAAAAGATATGGCAGCAGCCAAAGTGTCCATCAATAGAGGAGTGGATAAAACAACTATGAGACATTTACACAATGGAATACTACTTGGCCATAAAACAGAAGAAAATTTTACCCTTTGCAACAGTATGGATGGACCTAGTGAACATTATGCTAAGTGAAATAAGCCAGTCAAAGAAAGATAAATACCATATGATTTCACTCATAAAATGGGTGAATCTAACGAGCAAACTGAACTAACAAGCAAAACAGAGATAGACTCATAGATGGAGAGCAGATGACAGCTAGTAGGGGGGCAGTTTGAGGGTGGGGCAAAAAGGAAAAAGGAGTCATGGACATGGACAACAGTATGGTGATTGCTGAGGGGAGGGGGAATAAGGTGACTAAATATTAATGGAAAAATATAAAATAAAGATGAAATCAAAATTAAAAAATAAAATAGCATTAAGTTCAATTGACCACCCTGCACTGAACCATGTCTCTTTCCTTGAACACATCCAGCTCTTAAACGCTACAAAATTTTAAGTATTGATACTTCATCATGTTGTCTTTCTGTGCTATAATAAATGAAATGGTTTGTAATTTTGTTTTAAATTGTTTGCTACTAATATGAGGTCTGTCCAGATGGTATCCAGCCATGCAATAAGAAAAATAGAGCCCTGGCTGGCGTAACTCAGTGGATTGAGCTCGGGCTGCGAACCAAAGTGTTGCAGGTTCGATTCCCAGTCAGGGCACATGCCTGGGTTGCAGGCCATGGCCCCCGGGAACCGCACATTGATGTCTCTCTCTCTCTATCTCCCTCCCTTCCCTCTCTAAAAATAAATAAATAAAATCTTAAAAAAAAAAAGAAAAATAGAGACATTTATAGAAGAAGATACAAGATACAAGAAACATTGTACAAAGGACGATGACACCTCAGTCTCCATGAAGAAGGCACCTTAGGAACTCACACAGTGCTCCCAACCACCATTAGCTGCTCTGTCATATTTTCCTGAATCTCATGGATGGTCTGAAATCTCTTCCCTTTCAAAGGTGATTTTAGTTTTGAGAAAATCCAGAAGTCACAGGGCACCAAATCTGGGCTGTAGGGGGGCTGAGTGACCTGGGTGATTTGATGTTTTGCCCAAAAATTCTGCACCAGACTTGATGCATGAGTGGGCACATTGTTGTGATGAAGCTGCCAATCACCAGTTGCCCATAGCTTCGGCCTTCTGAATCATTCAAATAGCTTCCATGGAGGAATGTTCAAGCTTAACACAAAATTTGATGCAGATTCGTTGCTCTACTTGCTCAGTCATTTTGAATGCAATGGCAACATAGTACACATACATACTCATTCAACAGTGTCTACTACCTCCACTGACTACTACAGTGAAGTCATCATTGTTCATGCATGTGCATTCCAGTCCACTCTCCTTGGCTGCCAGGTTACATCAATGTTGCCCAAACTGTTCTCATTATATTAACAATGGCTGGACTATTTTTGGACAGCCCTTCAAATATAAAAGTGCATATTTTTGTATTTTAAACATATATCTTGTGACCAAACTGCATGCATTTATTAAGTGTTGTTGTATAGATTCTTAGCATTTCCACATATACAATTATTTCATCTATTAATAATCTGCTAATAAGTGCAAGTTTAAGTGTCCCTGTCCAAACTGAATACCTTTTATTTAATTCTTTTTCTAAAAAATTTAGTTTTTTAGTTTATTTATCACATACTAAAAGACCTTTGAATCACTTCCAAGTTTTGACAATTATAAATAAAGCTGCTATAAATTCCATGTGCAGGCATTTGAGTGACTATATAGTTTTAATTTATGTAAGTAAATACTAAGGCACATGATTGATGGAATGTATGCTAAGAGTATGATTAATTTTGTAAGTCAATGTAACAGAACACAGACTTCAGAAACAAATCAACATATGTGGTAAATTTAACAAAAGTGAAAAGGCAACAGTAAAGAAAGGATTGCCTTTTTTAAAAATAGTGCTTGAACATTAGCTATCCACATGCAAAATAATGAACCTCAATCCATGCTTCACACTCCATGCAAAAAATAAAACTCAAAATGGATCACAGAACTAAATGCAGAACTAAAACTATAAAACTTCTAAAAGAAGACAGGAGAACATTTTTGTAATTTAGAATTATGCAAATGTATCTTGGAATACAGAAAACATGTATAAAATAGTGTATTAAGTAAAATGTCATCAAAATTAATGATTTATCTTTTTTGAAAGATACTATTAAGGAAATGGAGCCCTGGCTGTTGTGGCTCAGTGAACTGGGCACCATCCTGTGAACCAAAGGGTTGCTGGTTCAATTCCCAGTCAGGGCACATGCCTGGGTTGTGGGCCAGGTCCCCAGTAGGGGATGTGCGAGAGGCAAACACATATTGATGTTTCCCTCTCTTTCTACTTCCCTTTCTTCTCTAAAAAAATAAATAAAATCTTAAAAGCAAAAAAGAAAATGGAAAGAAAATCATAGAATGAGACATGTCTTCAAATCACATATCACATTGAGGGCCTGTATTCAGAATAAAGGACTCACAAAAACTCAATAATTGGAGAAGAAACAATGCAATAAAAAGGCTGAAATATTTGAACATACATTTCTTCAAAGAAGATGTACATATGGCAAATAAGTACTTGAAAATATGCTTTACACAACTAATTATTATGGAAATGTAAATTAAACTACAGTGATATATGATTAACCATCTGTTGGAAAGCTAAAATTTCTCCCAATAGGGACTTGGGAGAAATTAGGCAATTTTTAAATAAAGTCAAACATGCTTAGCCTATGACTTGGCAATCTTAGTCTTAGATTTTCAGCCAAATGAAGTGTAATTTAGTTTTCACTTCTTATGAAATATATGAAATTATGATAGCTTTATTTGTAATCACCAAAACCTGAAAAGAACCCAAATGTCCTTCAACTGGAAAATGGATGAATTGATCTGGTATATCCATACAATGGAATGCTGCTAGCAATGAAAAGGAATGAGGTACTAATACAAGTACAACATGGATAAAACTGAAATATATTATGCTAAGTGAAACAACCCAGACTCTAAATGCTACATGCAGTAGACTCCATTTGTAAGACATTTTAAGAAAAGCAAAATAGTAAGCACAGGAAACAAAAAGCTATCAGGGCTGGTGAGAGGAGTTGACTCAACAACAGTTGCATCAGGGTCTTTTTTGGGGGAAGTGATGGAACAATCCCACATCTTTATTGTGGTAGTTGCATGTTTATTAAAATTCACAGACATGTAAACTAAAAGGAGTAGATTTTACTCTGTTAAGTTTTATCTTTAAAACATGAAAAATACAATGATAAAAATGATCTTAACTTTGCATATTGCTCTTGGATTCCATTAAATGTTTGGAAAACATGAATTTCTTAGAATTTCTAAAGAGTGCATTTGCCCTGGCTGGCATAGCTCAGTGGATTGAGTGCGGGCTGGGAACCAAAGTGTCCCAGGTTCGATTCCCAGCCAGGGTACATTCCTGGGTTGCAGGCCATAACCCCCAGCAACCGCACATTGATGTTTCTCTCTCTCTCTCTATCTCCCTCCCTTCCCTCTCTAAAAAATAAATAAATAAAATATTTAAAAAAAAAAGAGTGCATTTAAAAAACTTTTTGCACATAAAAAACACATATTCAGCCTGGCTAGGACAGAGTCATTCAGAGATGCAGTAAAAATTTTTCAGAATTTTTCCTATCATGTACCACAAGGACACAAAATATAATGTCTTAATGCTCATGTTCCTGACAGTTTTACTTATAATGTCAACTACTTGGATGTAAATATTCAACAAGAATTCACTGGCTTACTGAAATAGAGTATACCACATATTAGTATATTGAACACTTATTCAATTGAATATTTATTTAATGTTCTTGATGGCAGAGGAAAATATATGTTTTGTGACATTAAGTAACCGAAAAAGTAAGGCATAAAATAGTCACACAGTTCATAATATGAAAGTATGCTTAGGTGACAAAACATTTTGCAATTATGAAGTATTTAGTTTAATGGGTATGATTAGTGGCAATTAAAATGCTCCCTGATATTTCATATTTTTAAATAAATAGACATTGATGAAATGTTGGCTATAATTATTCAAATGCTAAACTAATGAGAAACAGAATTTTAAAATAATGTAATTCACGTTTGATCTTGAAACAGTTCTGAAGAACACAAAGATTTAGTGTTCTAGTATTTAGGGGTTCAGGTATAGCTAAAATGAATGGACATTATGTTCTTGAACAGCTGAAGAATTTGAAATATACTGCATGTTAATAATAATGAAATGGCTAGATAAATTATGTTTTTTTCATACACTTGTATATTTTATGGCCAGTTAAATTATGTTAAAATTATGTTAAAAACTTATGTTATAGATCTATGTGACTGTGTGGTTTTATATATGTAAGAATATAGATTTCTCATAGAATATGTATGTAATCTATGTGAAGAATAGTTTCAGATATGAAAAATATAATTACAAACAAAAATGGTACATCACACTAACATAAGTAATAAATGTAATTTCTTTATAATTTTCATTGTCTCTATTATAAAGTGATAATTTCATAATTTTACAGTTTATAAAGAAAAGTACGTCAAACATTTTAAATGTTTAGTGCCTACTTCAGTGCCTACTCTTTCAGATAACATAATGGGCGCTAGGGAAGTAAAGTATATAGAATGCCAAGCCTGTTCTCAAATGGGAAATGAAAAGTAAATAAAAAATTGCAGTTACATGTGAGGAATGCTTTTTTAAAATTAATTAATTAATTTTTAAAAAAGATTTTATTTATATTTATTTTTAGAGAGGGAAGGAAAGGAGAGAGAGAGAGAGAGAGAAAGAGAGAGAGATATCAATGTGCGGTTGCTGGGGGTCATGGCCTGCAACCCAGGCATGTACCCTGACTGGGAATCGAACCTGCGACACTTTGTTTCGCAGCCCGCGCTCAATCCACTGAGCTACACCAGCCAGGGCTTATTTTATTTATTTTTTTAAAAAATATTTTAATTATTTCTAGAGAGAGGGGAAAGGAGGGAGAAAGAGAGAGAGAGGGAAGGGGGGAGAGAGCGAGAGAGAGAGAGAGAGAAATGTGTGCTTGCCTCTTGTACGTCCCCATCTGAGGACCTGGTCTGCAAGCCAGACCTTGACTGGGAATTTAACTGGTGACCCTTTGGTTCTCAGGCTGGCATTCAGTTTATTGAGCCACACCAGCCAGGGCAGGAATGCTTTTTAAAAGAGTGCACATCTCTGTATTAACACGGTGGAGAGGTGGTATAAATGCCTGCAGAGGTACATAGATTTAGCAAGGGATTATGTCTGTATTGATTTGCTAAATGCGAAACATCCATTCTAGAGGAATAGATGAAATATAGTTCAGTTAAAAGTATTTATTTACCTGTGCACACATACACAGTAGAAAATAGCAATCTATTATAAAATGTTAGTAGTAAATATCTTGATTTTGAAGACATGAGGGTTTATACATATTTATTTCTCATAGACTGTCTAAGGTGAAATGAGTGAGGAGTTTCTAGAATGAGAGTCTGTTTCACTGTGTCAGATGGTGCTGATGTGTCATGTACCATGTAGACCAAGTGCTGACCATTGGATCCTGCAGTGTGAAGGCTACTGTGTGACATGCAGTCCATGGCACAGGAAAAGTACCTGACTGGTGTACGAACAAGAGAAATAGAGAAGTAATTGAAACCTGAATGTATAGGTGACTCTTTTAAGGCCTTTTACTGTAACTGAGAAGGGGAAAGAAAGAGAAGACCAGGAATAGGAGGAAGAAGAAGAGGAGGAGGAAGTGGGAGAGGCAGGGAAGGAGCAGAAAGAGGGAGGAGTAGGTGGGCAGAGGAAAAGCTATAGGGGAATGTGGATGCCAGAGGTTTTTCTCTCTTCCTGTGCTCCTTACCTCGCTCCCAAATTCTCTAAGCATGAAATAAACCAGGAAAGAATAGTCCAGCAATAATCCATAGTTTTTATCCTTTCAAATACTTTCTCGAGGTATAGACTTGGAATGATTTAAAAAGGTGAACTGGTTTATTTCTCAGACTCTAGGGAGAAAGCTCACTGTGTCATAAAGAAATTGATGGTATATTACTGATCAGAGATTTTAAAAGCATGGAGTAGCCAAAGAACCTATACATGACCCTTAGACATGAACAATGATGTGGGGATTACTGGAGGGAGTGGGGGCTATTGGGTGGAGGGGGGATGGGGGAAAAGTTGAGACAACTGTATAATCAAACAAAATCAACTATATAATCAAGCATAATCAACAATATATATATACTTTTAAAAAGCATGTCCCCAAGCTCCCCTATGGACTTGCTTCAGGAACATATATGCAGTGAGACATTTATCTAGTCTCAACTGTCCCTCACCTGCTGGGGCTTCTAAAATTTTTCATGTATGGCTAGAAATGTTGAGAAAACTAGTCTGGTTCCCATTTCCAAAGACATATTTTTGGGGGAAATAGGACATGAGTTACCTGGTCCCGGATCTGTTTGGTCTTGATCCCATAAATGATGGGATTCATCATAGGAGGCACAAGAACACAGACATTGGCCAGCAGTACATGGATGTGGGGTGAGATGTGCCGTCCAAACCTGTGAGTGAAGCTTGAGAAGATCCCAGGCCCATAAAAGAGAATAATGACACAGACATGGGAACCACATGTATTGAGAGCCTTGTGGCGAGCATCTTGGGAAGGGATGCCAAAGACAGCATGGAGAATAAGCACATATGAAACAAAAATTAGCACAACATCTAAAATCATTGTTGATATCAGGACAAAAATTCCATACCAGATGTTTATTCGTATGTCATCACAGGAATATTTGGCCAGTGCAATGTGTTCACACACAGTGGTTGGAAGAATGTTAGTTCTGCAAAAAGTCAGTCTTTTCAGAAGAAATATTATGGGGAATATTGTACAGTAACTTCTCAGAAAGATGACGGCACCAATTTTCCCAATCAGTGTATGTGTAAGAATGGTGCTGTATCTCAGTGGGTAGCATATGGCAATGTAGCGATCAAATGCCATCACCAGCAAGATCCCTGACTCAGAGATGAAGGTGGAAGTGAGGAAGAATACCTGAGCGGTGCAGCGGTTCAGGGAGATCTCCCCAGCTCGGAACCAGAAGATGGCCAAGGCCTGAGGTACTGTGCAAGTGGAGAGGACAAGGTCTGTCCCAGCCAGCATGCAGAGGAAGAGGTACATGGGCTCATGGAGGCTGCGCTTGGTGAAAATAATGAAAATGAGCAGACTGTTCCCAAGCAGGGCGATGACATAGGAAATGAAGAAGGGGATGGAAATACACCAGTACTGGTCTTCTAGGCCAGGGATGCCCAGCAAATAGAAGACAGTGTGGCTAACACCAGTGTGGTTTAAGGTAGTCATGACTGGAGCATATGACCTAGGAACTCACTTTCTGTTTACAGACACAGTCAAAATTGCAGACTGTACTCAAGCTTTATGGCTCCTATCAGATTCTTTCCCATAATGCATGTTCCAAGAACATCTAGGATGAAAAAATAAGGTTATTATTTTTTTTTCCAGTGGGGTAACAGTAAAATAGTTATTTATACAGCCAACTAAAATAATATGGTAAGTGAACATATTAGCAGCACAAACAAACTATAATAGAAATCCAACAGATGGCTAATTCACTTTATTTGGCTGTAGTGTATCTGTGGATGGAGGTGAAATAGGTGGAGAATGGAATGAAGTCATTGGCAGTTGGAAGAAAGACTGCCGTCATACAAATATTTAATGCATGTAAAACAATTTGCAATCTTGTGTCATTGTGTGATTGCATCTATTATGCAATGGTAAAAGTAGAGAAACAAAAGTATATTGGCTCTGATTACAAATTAAAGAGCTTGGATGCTAGGATGAGATTGTCAACTACCATGAATTTTAAATTGAAAAGCATTAGTTATCACCCTGCTTTCTTAACATCAGACAGAAAGCCCCAATGTTCTTAATATTTACCTTTGGCCCCATAGTCCTTTAGTGTAAATGGGATCCTTTCCTATTTACTCCCCAGGTTGTTACCTGACATCAACATGTAACTTACTCACAATCTTCAAATGCAGTCTTCATAGCCTAGAATGTAGCAAATCAAGGAGGTCTCGGAGTGCTGGGCACCAGGGAGCAGAGATATTTATGTATTTGCCTGAAGACTCCAAGGGAAGCCAGTTCCACAGGGAACTCACAATTACTTTTTACAAACAACCCTTCATCGTATACACGTGGGTGAAGATATTTTGGTTCTTCATATCTGCCAACACTATCCCTTCCGCACAACTCCATCCCTGGATTGGGTTGCACATATATTACTTCCAATGAATAAACTGTTAGGGTTATTACACCATGTATTTCTGTTTCTGTTTTCATGACAGTTAGTAAATAATCCTGTTTATATTACTACATATAAATTGACTATAAAATATGTAGATTATTTTAAAAACACTTATTCCTACAAGGTTTTCTCTGTGATTTTAACAAATTTAAAATGAAATTTGTTTCTTATTTTTTATATTATTTTGTAATGCATTTAATTATTTTTGCATTTAGGAACATAGTTTTATTTTTAAAAAATAATTGCACAAATTACATTTTAGCTTTACTCTGCACAGGGAATTTAGGATAACATTTTAAATCTTTTATTTCTCTTTTGAACTACTCAGAGTATTAAAACTATATAGCTATATTAGAGGACATTTTGCATCAGCTTATTTTTATTTTTTGACTCTGTTATATTGTTATACAATATTATATTAGTTTCAGGTGTACTATCCAGTGATTAGACATTGTATAACTTATGAAGTGATCACCCTGATAAATCTAGTACTCTTCTGACAGCCTATTCCTGTGACTATTTGGTAATTTCAAATTTGTACTTCTTAATCTCATTGTCTTTTTTACCCATCCACCCAACCTCCCCCCTGTAGCAACCTTCAAAATATTCTCTGTATCTGTGAATCTGTTTCTTTTCTGTTTGTTTGTTCATTTTGTTTTTCAGATTGCACGTATAGGTAAGGTCATATGGCATTTTTTCCTCTGTCTGATTTACTTCACTCAGCACAATACCCTCTAGGTCCACCCA
The DNA here is from genome assembly GCF_004126475.2 of Phyllostomus discolor. NCBI lineage: Eukaryota > Metazoa > Chordata > Mammalia > Chiroptera > Phyllostomidae > Phyllostomus > Phyllostomus discolor. The sequence continues at coordinate 122,829,470 of NC_040908.2, forward strand.
TGTTGATACAGATGGCAAGATTTCATTCTTTTTTTTATGGCTGAGTCATGTGCCATTGCTTATGTGCAATGCTTCTTTATTCATTCATCTATTGATGGACACTTGAGTTTTTCTCCATATCTTGGTTGTTGTAAATAACGTTGCAATGAACATATGGATGTCTATATATTCTTCATTTCTGACTGTTTTTAAAATGTTTTCTTAATTTCTGTTTTTATGTTTACTCTCTGTTTGTTGAAGTTCTCACTAATTTCAGTTATTCTCTCCCTAATTTCATTGTGCATCCTTACAAGCAGTTTTTTGAACTCTGCATCTGGTAGATTGCTTGCTTCCATTTTTAGTTTGGAGTTTTGTTCTATTTTTCATGTGAGACATTTCTTTGTCTCCTCATTTAGGCTGCTTCCCTGTTTGTTTCTATGCATTAGGTAGGCTTGATAGTATGGCCTAATATAGTAGGTGTCCTGTAGCATCCAGTGGCACATCTTCCCAATTACCCGAGAAGGACACCCCAGGTGCCCCTCCTATGTGAGCTGTGAAATATGCTCTTCCCAAACAAACCTATATCACAGGTTTTTAACATTCATTGGTGATTCTTGCCTGAATCAGTTTTTATTTTGATGGCTGTAAATGGTGGTTTTCCAACTCAGTATTTCTCATTACATTTATTAGTTGCTATTCTATTATAAATAAGAGGCTTCCTGTTTATTATTATTTTTATTAGTATGAACTCATGGATTCTTTTTTATTCCATAGTTTATAATCCAGTGCTATGATTATTCATTTTGGTACTCAAAAATTCTTTTAGGTTTGACTATAGAGAGCCACTTCAAATAGGCTCTTGTAACCTTTGTGATTTCTCTGTATTTTTTTGAGCACTTCCTTACATTTTAGCACAAGAGGTTCCAGAATCATCTTGTACTTTCCCACTTCATCCTTGGAATAAATGATTTCTCTAAGATTCCTTACAGACTTTTAATGGTAAGTAGTATTTAGAAAACAAGTTTGAGCTCTAGATGTGCTATTTTGGTGTTATTGTTTCTAGCCTCTTTTATCTATCAGAGTCAGGAAGAACAGAAGCTTTTCTTTTTTTCTTATTCTCTTTGAATGATTAATTCATACTGATAACTCCAATTCTAATGCAACATAGTGGAGTTTTTGTCTTCTTGAATTTCTTTCAGCAATGTTTTGTAGTTTTCAGTGTACAAGTCTTATATCCCCTTGGTTAAATTTATTCATAATTATTTTATTTTATTTTTGATGGTATTGTAAACGAAATTGCTTTCTTAATTTTGATTATTTATTGCTAGTGTAAAGTAAAACAACTTACTTTTGTGTGTTGTTTGTCATTTGAGCATGCATCCTGCTCTGGGTTTGAGTGGGGCTTTCTAGTCTACCTGTTTGTTATGTGTGAAAGCCCTTATTCACCAAAGATCCCCCCTTCCCAACCTTTTGGTCTATCTATTGTTTGTCCAAACTGTGCTCTTTTGTACCAGGTGGCAATGATAGCAAAACACCCCAGTTCATTTCCTTTCTGTGTTTTGAGAAACATCCTCTATATAGTGGCTTTTATGTCCTGAGAGAGGTCCAATTTAGGCAAAAAAAAAAAAAAAAAAGGTGAGTACCTTGTGTTAGTCCCTCAGGCAACAACACCCTGACAGTGAAAATAGGCAAACATGTTTAAGTCATCTTTTTCTTGATTCAACATTTGCATGGATGCTGTAAGTCTTGACCATTTTTCAGAGTTCTGAGAAAGTTGATGCTTGCAGGTTTTACTCATTATTTTTTGGTGTTTCTGAAGGAAAAAACCCCCAAAATCTCACACAGGTCTTTAGAGTTCCCTACTCTGTCTTTTTTGCCAAGTAGTCAATTTATTTTTGGTAAAAGTGACTAGGAGATTCTATGGGACTAGCATAATCTTTTATGCTATAGATGATGCCTAAACACTATGGATTACTATATGCCTCTCTCCTCAAAGTCCTCATTTGCTACCTCACACCATATATAAAGTTTAACTCTAAAGAATCATAGACCTACATGTAAGAGGCAGAACAATAAAGCTCCTAGAATAAATCATGCAAAGACATTTTAGTAATCTTGGACTTGTCAAAGGATTTCTTAAATGTGACATAAAACTCATAAAACATTTAAAAATAGTAAGTATTGAACTTTATTTATTTAGATTAGGTCACAGACAAAAGAAAATATATGCTGCTTACAAAGAAATTTCTTAAGTATAGAGACATAGAAAAGTTAGAAATAAAAAGATGGAAAAGATATACCACATAAACACTAACCAGAAAATAGCCCATGTTGCTGTATTAATGAAGAAGAAAGTAAATGCTAGGGAAAGAATCATAACTAGAGATGTAGGGGGATATTCATAACAATTAAGGTGTAAGTTCCCTACAAGGATATGAATATTCTGAACCTATACGCACCAAGTTCTGTAATAGCTACAAAATGCATAAAGCAAACATTGACAGCACTAAAAGGACAAATAAATCTAATATCATCATGGGAGACCTTGACATACCTCCCAAGAAATGAAAAACAAGGAGACAAAAGACTGGTAAGACTAATAAGGGTGTAGAGGGCAATCAACATAATTTAAAATTTTACTTATTAAATATTCATAGGCCACTTTATTCAATAACAAGAGGATACACAATCCTTTCATATGTACATGGAGCAGTTACCAAAATTGACCATGTGCTAAGTTTTAAAGCAATCTATCAAATTTAAGAGAAATGAAATCATTCAGAACATGTTGTATGGCTATAGCAGAATTAAGAAAGAAATCAATTACACAAAGATTACTTAAAAATCCACAACTCTGTAAAAACATACTTCAAAATAATCATTGGGTCAAGAGTTCACAAACATTTTGAACTATATTAAAATGAAAAAAAACCCCGAAGTATCAAAATCTGTAGGATGCAGCTAAACAAGTGTTGTTTTGTATATTATTTTGTTTATTTGATTGTTGTAGAATGTTTCTGTGCCAAGGGTCAACCTGAGATGTAAGCTTAAGGTCTTTGAAGGTCTTTCCTGAACCTGCAACTTTTCCTGGGTAGGCATAGTCACTTTTTCAAATATACTCCCATTATGCAGTTGCTTTCACATGTTTTAATCTTTAATTTTGACTCCCCCCAAAAGAAAAAGGAAAATAGAGGAGGAAAATGGATGCTATCTATTCAAACACCTAAATGTCACTTTATTTAGAGGAAGATATAATAACAATGGCTGCCTTCCTCTTCGCATCTCACATCAGAGGCAGCATTGGTAATCAGAACATAAATTCCTGATATTGGAGAAGAGGATCTTTTTTGCCCACCCTGGCTCCTGCTAGCCACATACCAGCTGCTCAGGAAAACATGCACAGCTTCCTGCCATAGAGCTGAGGGTAGGGGATGAGTAGCTGCTATTGTGCTAAGAGATGAAAGGGATCAAAATTAATCACAAGTTACTGTCCATGCCTTCCCCTGGAAGTTGGAAGCCTTCAACAGACTTTAGAGTTTCAAAGCTGCTGTATCAGACGGATTCTACCATTGTGATTTTTTCTAGGTAGGGAGACAGATTCCTGGCGATTCACACCCCACCATCTGCCCAGTTTCTCAGGAGGAAATATTAGGTTAGGAGTGAAAGCCTCTGAGTATATAAAGCCAAAAATATGCACACATAAAATTTGAAGATAGAGATCTAATAACTGGAGGTGCCCAAGAATCAGGTGTCAATAGGAGGCATAATGACTTGGCCCAAGTGAGATTGTGGGTGAGTTGGTGGAGTCAGAACCCAAGGGAATGGGGCTGTGAAATAAAAGTGACCTCCTGAGAACTCATGAAGATAATCACTTCTGTAGTCTCATCTGCAATTCTCCGGGTTTCCTCTGGTCACTGGTTCCATTTCTGGTCTGAAGCTGATGACTGACTTTGTCATACATGAGGTGAGGTTCTAGGAATAGGGGAGAGTAGGCCTAGATATTAGATCTACTCCCAGGCCCAAGGTAATGGAACTAACTTGTGATGCTGGAGTAGCAGGCTCTTTGTCTGCAGTCTTTGAACAGATTGTGAACACATTGTGGAGGAGACCTGTGGCCAATATTTGTGCTGGTAGGAAACAAAGAGACGGTTCTCATAGTACTTTCTAAGTCTCATTTGGATTCAAGAACCTGAGTCCTCAAAGGAAAACCTTGCTTTGGTCACTAATCTTAAATCCCTCTTACCTGGCTTCCTTCCTTCCTACTCTCCTGTTTGCCTTTCCTTCTGTGCTGTGTTCTAGGTACACAGTGATGAAAGGCCATGTCCAATGCGCTAAGGAATTCAAAATTTGTTAGAGGTGGTTCATAGATAAAGACGTTTCTGATGAATAAGATATGTTTTGTAATATTTAGAACATTGTGACTTAGGGGAGATGGATCATGTAGACAAAGAATTCCTATCCTAGCTGACTCCGAGAAGTTCCAGGTGAGAAGGACAGCAAAAGTACTCAGCAGCACAAAGTAGGGGAATGTGTGGGGCAGGCTCAGGAAAACTTCCTTTGGAAGGAGGCATGGAGAAGAGTCTTTTAGGATAAAATTGAAATTGGACCAGGATTTTTTCTAGGCAACTGTTTCCAAAGGCCATTCCCTAACTCCTTGACTTTCCTTTATATCTCCAACCAAAACACTGTCCCCACCCCTGCCACTGTTCCTTTTCTCAAAGCCTCCACAAGCTCCTGAAGGCAGTTCTCCATCCAGCTTCTGATCCTATTTTATCTCTGGCTCTGTTCTTCTTGCTTTTACCTGTTATTTTGTCATTAGGTCTACGGTACACCACTGTGCCCTCATTGTTTTTGGTGACACTTTTTCCTAGAGGAAATGCCATTTCCTCTAGGAATATGGCATTCCTTGGAAAAGTATTTTTTTTTAAATAGCATGCAATTTACAGGAGGCAATCATTCATTGCAGGAAACATTTCCACCAGACTGTCTATACCTGCTTTGATGCCAGCTTCCCTAGACTTCCCTCTTAAGAGAGAGGAGTCAGTTTACTTGAGTCACTCTGTGTTCTCTAATGGGTAATCTGGTGCCCAGAGAAAATAGGAATTTTGGTTGCAGAATTTATAATGAGGAGAGAGATAGAGATAGAGATATATATATAGAGAGATTGAGGTATGAGCTGCTAAAAATTTGTTTCTTGTTTTTAGTTATATTTTTGTAAATACTATGCATATACTCTATACGTTTATACTCATATATGCATAGTAAAAACTCTCCTATTTAAAAAAATAGAGATTCCCTGTCCCATTCCACTTCTGAATCCTACTCAGAAAAACCACTTTAACACTTTATAGTTGTTTCTTTAGCATTTATCTCCATATAGACAAATAACATGTTATAGCACTATTTCTTGTTTTATATATATTTTTAATCATTTATATATGTTGCCCAGTGACTTTCTTATATGAAAGATGCTTTACTTGCCTACATGTAAGCCTTCTGCCCTCCCTGGCATATACATTCAGACCATGCAGACGTCCCTTTTCCTGATGTTTGACTTTGAAGATACATATTTATGTTTATATTATTATAATTATGATGCCTGAGGTAAATAATGACATACGATCACATTTCTTTTCTTATACAACATTTTTTTTCTCCTCTGGAGCAAGTGATTATCTATTTTTTTGTTTGCCTAGTTTTTATGTGCCTTACTTTATACTAGAAATATAAATTCTTTCACGACAAGTTTATTTTTTTTCCTTTGAGACTTTCCTTTGTGTGTCCTTTATCCCTTTGATTCAATCTAGATTCACAATAGCCTAGGACTCTTCACAGTTGTCAGCCTTCCCTATTGTTCAAGAAATCCCCTCACTCTCATAGCCTATACTGCCTCCTGTATTATATCAGTTTGGTTGAGCTCTTTTGTTGGAGCCTGTGTTTCCTTATTTTTGATTTATTTCCTTATCTTGGTGGTACTTATCTTCTAGTAGCTTCCTGTGACAGGGTTAGTGGGAGGTAAACCTTTTGAGTTCTTTTAAGATATTAAGTAACTTTTTCTACTCTTGAAATTTTAGACATATTTCGATGTAAAATTCTTAATGGGAGTAATTTGACAGGAAATGTCTCCCTAAACAAATCCTATGCCCACACATAGAACCTCTAATCACTTTTTAGTGCCTCATTCTTAAATCAAAATGAATTGTAAGATATGGATATAGGGTTTGTAAGCTAGCAGTGGCAGGCATACATAATAGGTTAAGTTCACTGGGGTTTCATTTTGTTCAATATGTAGCCTTTCATTTAATCCTCTGTCCCATTTAGCATAGTACCCTTGCCCCAGCTGTGCTTAGATTCACCAGAATTTTCTAGGTTTATCTTCATCAGGGAATAAACCTCCATATTCTGCTAAGGAAAGTGGTGCCTGGATGAATAGGTTGGGAAAGAGGATCCAGTAGACTAGCTGTTCTTTATACAGATTTTCCACAAAAATCCTTAAAAAAGCCCATTTATCTCTATTTAGAGAAGTATATGATACCTTTAATTCTTGAGACTATTTGGGTTTTACCATAAAAATTATCTTGACTTTTGTTTTCAATTTGAAGTTATTAGTTTTATTCTATCTGTTTAGTTAATAGTCATCCATCTGCTTTTGAAAAGTGGTTGCCACTTTTCTGCTATTGGTTTCTCTTTTGCTTTCTATTTTATGATGTTATTTTACTAATATTTTAGCAGGACTTTAGGAGGCGACTGTGGTAAAAGCAGGCATTTAATTTGATATATTTAATCAGAAAACTCAATGAAAATATTTACATATAATCTCTATTTCTCCTTACCTCTATTAGGTGAAGTTAAAGTTTACATTGGCCTGACTCGGGAATGGCTAGCTTCAACCACACTGGTGTTAACCATGTAGTCTTCTATCTGCTGGGCATTCCAGGCCGGGAGGACCTACACATGTGGATTTCCATCCCCTTATTTATTTCTTATGTCTTTGCCCTCCTTGGAAATGGTCTTCTCATCTTCATTATCCTCATCAGGAGCTGCCTCCATGAACCAATGTATCTTTTCCTCTGTATGCTGGCTGGAGTTGACATTGTCTTTGCCACGACAACAGAACCCAAGGCATTGGCCATTTTCTGGTGCAACAGCAGGGAAATCTCTCTTAATAGCTGTATTGCCCAGCTCTACTTTCAGCATTCCTCCTTCATATCTGAGTCAGGCATCTTGCTGATCATGGCATTTGATCGCTACATTGCAATATGTTACCCATTGAGGTACACCATGATACTCACCCACTCTCTGATAGGGAAAATTGGTGTGGCTGTTTTGTTGAGAGCACATGGCACAATTTTCCCCATGATATTTCTTCTAAAGAGGCTGACTTTTTGCAGGAATAACATCCTCCCACATACATTCTGTGAACACATCGGCTTGGCCAAGTATTCCTGTGATGACATTCGAGTCAACATCTGGTACGGATTTTTTGTCTTAACGTCAACAGTGATCCTAGATATTGTCCTAATTTTTGTTTCCTATGTTCTGATTCTTTGTGCCATTTTCCATATCCCTTCCCAAGATGCTCGCTACAAAGCTCTCAACACATGTGGCTCTCATGTCTGTGTCATCATCCTCTTTTATGGTCCTGGGATCTTCTCAGTCCTCACTCAGCGGTTTGGACGCCATGTCCCACTACATGTCCACATCCTGCTGGCCAATGTCAGCATGCTTGCTCCTCCCATGCTGAATCCTATCATTTATGGGGTCAAGACAAAACAGATACGAGACCAAGTAGTTCATATGTTGTTTCCAAAGCAGAAATGACTTTGGCAAGGGCAGAGACTGGTGTCTCAGGAATTTTGGCCTTCCATGAGTGTGCTTTGGCAGCAGTGAACAGGAGCACTCCAACTGAGTCACGAGGAAAAATGACTCAAGGAGTTAGGGGCCTCTGGAACAAACTACCTGGGGCTGTGAGACTTGCTTTTCTGATCAATCTGAAAGCAGTGCCTGTGTGTTGACTGAGATTCTTGTAGCTCATTATTTGGGAAATAGGTTGCTCTCTAGTAGTCATGTCTAACTCTGTAATATTCAACTCAACCTTGAGAATAGTCAATGTAACATTAAAAGTATCATATAGATAATAGTAAGTTTTCTGTCTTGAGCTATGTCAAACCCTGAGACACCTCACCACATCCATGGAAATCCATGTAAAATCTTCATTCCTTCATATATTTTCTCAACCTATCATGGGTGTTAAGAGGACATTAAGGGAGCTGTGTACATAAGTTTTGACTTTTTGGGAGTAGTTTCTCAAAGGCCATCCCCCTTAACATGGTACAGAATAAATTCAGACCTCCCAGCAACAATTTCCATACCACTTTCACGCAATCTGTGCTTCAGTCTCAAGGGAATGGATATCTCTAATTTCTCCATGTTCAGACATGTTTTTAAGTACATTTTCCCTAAGGGATCCATTTGTGTAGAATGACCTCTCCTCTCCTTGACTTTTTAAAGAATTTCCATTATACATCTTACAATGCCCATCTTGGTGTCACCAACTCAGTAAAGTCATTATTAACCACCTCCTCTCTAGATGAAGTACTACTTCTGTGAGGTAATACTATATTGTTGATACATCTTTTGAAAACATTTACATCTTTTTATGTAAGAATTCCATAGAAAAATGATAAAAAGGAAATTAAAATTGCACATGACATACACCACCCAGAAAAATGTACTGTTCTATTTTTACAGGACAATACATTTAGGAATCTATAATAATTTTAATGGCTATATTATACATCTTTTAATTACTTACAAAGAAAGTATCATTTAAAAATTATTTTTTTACACTAGTTGAGGTAGTGTTCCTCCTTTTATTTTTTAATACTTATGTTTCATTAACAATATAAATGTTATTCTAGGGACAATTTTATACATAAGATTTGTCTATTTTTTTGTGTGTATTAAGCTTTGCATGATTTTTAGCCTCAAGAAGAATTACTGGGTCAGGGGTGTGAAGATTTTAGGCTCTTTGGTACATTGGAAAATTATTTCTAGGGAAATTGTTATTAATTCTCACACTTGTTAGAATTACATGAAAGTGCTAAAACTTATTGCACCCTTATCAGCATTTTGTAAGTAGTCTATTTTAAAATATTTGCCATGTGATTAGGTAAAATAATTTTCTCATTGTCTTTTAATTTTAATTTATTTAGTTAATAGAAACATTGAACACATTTTTATTGTGTTTACTGGATATTGTATTGCTTTGCAGATTAATAGTAACAACTATTTATTGAATCTGTACAAATCTTATTTCATATCTGATTTTATTTAATCTTTACATTAGACTTGTTATTGTTTCTATTATTTCCACTTTACAAACAGGTAATTTGAGTCTCAGAGAGAATACCTAACTTCCCCACAGTATTAATATTTATTGAAAGTGCTTCTTCAGGTTATAATTTTTGTAATTTTCCCTGGTTGGTTTGGTTGGCTTTTGCTTTACTTAAATGGATATATAAAATATTTTCCAGTTCATCATTCTTTGAAGGTTTTATTGTTTTAGTGTTAGACTATTTTTTATATCTAAGATTTGACTATTATTCTTAGATTTTTCTTCTAGCTTTTTTATGGTATACTTTATAATATTTAATTTTTTACCAACAATATTATTAAACAAAACTAGAATAAAAATGATAAACTTCAATGACCATTACTAGAAAACTGAGGCATAATTGTTAAATTTTAGTATGTTGTTAGTCTTTTATATGCCTATATCTTTCTATACTTGTGATATAGTTAGCTTTTTCTGTAACATTATATAATATGATATTTGTTATACAATAAAGTGGTACAGACTTCCTAATATGCAGTATAAGTTAACTACTAGATAGAATAAGTTTATTAGTTGTACTTTTCAAAGCTTCTATATACATACCAAAAATTATTCAGCAATTCTTGGGAAAAGTGTTAAATATCTCACAGCGATTATCATTTACAGTTTCTTATAATTCCTATATTTTTGCTCTGGAACAGCTGGTTTCCTAAACATGACAATTTTGATATTGTTTGTGTACTGTTTAGTTGATTATGAATATAGCTGCAGAAGTTTTCTGTTGGTTAGTATTTTTCTTAATTTTTTAATTTAGTTATCTTTGGAGAGGGAAGGGAAGGAAAAAGAGAGAGAGAGAAACATCAATGTGCAGTTGCTGGGGGCCGTGGCCTGCAACCCAGGCATGTGCCCTGACTGGGAATTGAACCTGCGATGCTTTGGTTCGCAGCCTGCGCTCAATCCACTGAGCTATGCCAGCAAGGGCTTGGTTAGTATTTTCTTAGGAAGCCATTTTGTATCCTTTACTTCCAAGTATTTCATGCCCATATGGTTCAGGTTAATGTCCTTTAAGTGATAAGTGTAGTCCAGTTGTATTTCTTATGAATTAAAGATGTTCTTTCTCTAAGTTCTATCTTTATCCTACAAGTCATTTAACCTCTCTTTGTTATTTCATAGTTCTGTTTTTTTGTGTGTGTCACATTGGGATATATTTTTTCTAATCTATCTTTAAGTCTAATGATCTCTTTAGGTCTATCTAAATCTTATTTAATCAATCCACTGAGTTTTAATTGTTTTATTTCAAGTATTGCATTTAAAAAAAATTAGATATTGTTTTTTAGAGCAGTTTTATGTTTCCAGAAAAATTGAGTGGAAAGTGCAGAGAGTTACCATGTACATCCTTCCCCCTCCTTCTTTCCTCACCTAGAGAGTTTCCCCGATTATTAGCATCTTGAACTGGCATGGCATATTTGTCACAATTAATGAATTAATGATTCATTTTTACTAATAAAAGTGCATGGTTTACATTAGGGTATACTCTGTTGTAAAATTCTATGGGTTTTGAAAAATATATGGTATGTATCCAACATTATAGTATCATATGGGGTATTTTCAAGGCCCTAAAAATCCCTTGTGTACCTTATATTCATTCCTTCCTTGTTCTCCTTAAACTCTTAGAAATCACTGGTTTTTTACCATCTCCTTAGTGCTGTGTTTTTCTGAATGTGATAAGATTGGAATTATACAGTATGTAAGCTTTACAGACTGCCTTCTTTCACCTAGTTAATATCCATGTAAGATTTCTACATATCTTTTTTTATGTGGCTTGATAACCCATTTATTTATATTGCTGAATAATATTCCATTGTGTGGATGTTTCAGAGTTTTTTAATGCATTCACTTGTTCAAGATATTTTGGTTGCTTGCAAGGTTTGGCAATTATGCATAAAGCTTCTATAAACATCCATGTGCAGGTTTTCATGTAGACATAAGTTTTTAGCTCCTTTGGGTAAATACTAAGGTGCATGATTGTGGGATCATATGATAAAAGTATGTTAACCTTTGAATACAACTGCCACACTGTTTTCCAAAGTGCCTTTGTCATTTTGCATTCCTGTCAGCAAAAATAAGAATCCTGTTGATCCACATCCTTACCAGGATTTGGTTTTGTCAGTGTATTGGATTTTAGCCAACCTAATAGGTATGTAGTGGCATCTCACTGTTGTTTTGATTTGCAATTCCTTAACTAAGTACAATTACACTGAATATACTTTTTATATGCTCATGTGCTATCTCAATGGGTTCTCCTCATTAGGACAGCTATTGGTTAATTTCTCAGCTATACAGATAGTACAAATTTTAGCCCTAAATCATAATATTTTGCAGGTCCATGGTTATGAGTGCTCAGGCTAATCTTTCTTATTGGTGTCCAGAGAACAAATGAAGAGATGATTCTTTGACAGAAGAAACGGTTTCTTCACCAAGAAAGAAGCAGACATGGGTGGGAGCAGATACAGATATGTTTTAAATTTAGTGTCTTGAATTTGTGTGGGTTTCTTACAGATTGGTTCTGATTAAGTAGGCAAGCTCTTATGCCAGAGTCACCAGGTAGGTTCTGGAGTCAAGGCTGGAAGTGTGTATAGGGTGCACATATTGAGTACTAATTAGGTGGAGTGGGCTGTCTTGAACAAATGTGTAAGTTTGCTAGGCTCTGTTGTTAGTAAGAGATGCTAATCATTTTAGTGGCACCATTCTGTTCTCCAGGTGGCTACCCAAATATGGGTATTGATTTGGTTCATAATTATGTTGGGATAGACCAGTTAATGAAGGAAAAGATTTAAAGGATTTGAACATACTTAAAAGAAATTTATTATAATAAAGGGCATGTAATCTACATTTAATTAAGAATAACACAGAGTGGATGGGTAGTTTAGAAAGAAAACTGTAGTGTAAAATGGATGAGCAATTTTTGTGAGGTTAAAAATAGGTATAATTAACACATACTTGGGCGAGTAATTGTGTCTAGAGAGTAGGATGTTTGAATCTGTGACTTTGGAAGTGATGAAAGGATGTGATTGTGGGAGTATATAACTAAAATAAGATAAAGGGAAATGCAATTGAGATAGGGGGAGAATTCAATCAGCAACACAGCACGAAGATGAAACTAAAAAAAACAAAAGAACACAGCATGAAGAATCAGTTTTCCACATGGACTTTGAAATCCTAGTGACACCAGTGCCAGCCTTGCATGCGTTTGCTTGTGATGAATCTAGGAGGCCTTCAGACACAGTGAGGAGTAGGAAAAGGTAGATAATGATTCTCAAGGAGGCATTAGCTTCTACAAGAAAGTGAATGAGCATTAGTCTGAAATAAGACCTGGTAAATATTATGGAACAAGAATGCCCCCAAATGGGTTTATGTCTTTAAAATATCAAGGGCTTCCACAAGTTCTAAATATATGGCACCAGAATTTTAATGGACAAAAATACTTAACTAGAGGATTTTTCTTTTTCTTTTTTCCTTATTGTCTATTTTTTGCTCTGTACCATAAATTCCCCAAAGGCATCTGTCTGGTTACTCCTGTATTGCATGCTGCCTTGTTCAAAGTAGGTTTCCAATTAAAAAAATGTAACTCTTTCACAGAAAAAATTCTAAGTAATAATTAAACTATGTAAATAATGAAAAATTTTGATCAATAATAAAGATATTACATGGAAATGGAAACAATGCTATAATAATTTCTTTCTTTTGAGTATCAGATACTCAAATAAAATAATTTGGAATGTATATACAAGTTTATGTATAAGTATGTTTATCACAGAATATTTTTAATGGAGAAAAATGGAAGCTATGCAAATATTCAATAATAGTGAAATGGGTAAACTATTGTAGTATGTCACCAGAGTGGAATATTTAGCCACTTAATTTTTTAGGAACTATTTATAGAATACTCACTATTTATATGGCGTTGTGTCAGACTGAGGATAAATGCAGCTGTGTGAAAGGAGGTATGTGATTTATAGCAGCAGTCCCCAACCTTTTTGGCACCACAGACCAGTTCCGTGGAAGACAATTGTTCCATGGAGTGGGGTGGGGGGATGGTTTCAGGATGATTCCAGCACATTGCATTTATTGTGAACTTTGTTTCTATAATTATTACATTGTAATACATAATGAAATAATTATACAACTCACCATAATGCTGAATAAGTGGGAGCCCTGAGCTTGTTTTCCCTCAACTAGATAGTCTCACCTGGGGGTGATGGGAGACAGTGATACCTGGACTGTGTTGCTTTTGTCCACTCTGCTCCATAATCTCATTCTGGTTGCTGTCACTGCAGAAAACCCTGCTTCACAAACATAGGATGCTGGAAATGGAAGCAGGCTTTTCAGTGCTTTTGTGGCAACCTCAGGATATTCTGCCTTGACTTTAACCCAGAATGTATGGAGATTTGAAGTTGTCTCAAACATATTTTTAAGGCCACTATCATTTGTGACCTCAAGCAGTTGGTCCTCTTCTAGCATGGACAAAGTCGACTCACCTGGCTGGTTCACAAATGGGTCACAGAACCATTCCTTCCCAGTTTGGGGGTCTTTTGTGATTGGGAGGTAATGCTCAAACTCTTTTGAAAGATGAAATAGGTGAACGTGAACCAGCTGGGAGAAAGAAGGCCCTGGCTCAATCTCTTTCAAAATTTCTGGTAATGTTTGAAACATGTCAAAAATCCCAATGTTCACCCGTTGCCCCATCATTACAGTTTGGCTTTGAATGCAGCCACTGTATCTGCTGACTGGAACACGGTTGTTGTTCTCCCCTGAAGTGACAGATTGAGTTTGTTGAGCAGGTTGAATAAGTCACACAAGTAAGCAAGTTTTGAGACCCATTCTGTGTCACTTAAATGTGCTGCCAGTGGTGACTGTTTTTCTAAAAGAAATCTCTGGAGTGGCTCTTATAACTCAAAAATTGTGGTCAATGATCTGTCTTTAAAAAGCCATCTCATACCATAAGAATCCTCAACACCAATTCAAAAGAACATATGCACCCCAACATTCATAGCAGAACAATTTATAATAGCCAAGTGCTAGAAACAACCTAAATGTCCATCAGTAAATGAGTGTATAAAAAACCAGTGGTACATTTACACAATGGACTACTACGAAGCAGAAAGAAAGAAGGGACTCTTACCCGTTATAACAGCATGGATGGAATTGGAGAGTATTATGCTAAGTGAAATAGGCCAGCTGGTGAAAGACAAATACCACACTGATCTCACCTGTAAGTGGAACTGAGTCAACAAAACAAACAAGCAAGCAAAATATAACCAGAGACATTGAAATTAAGAACAAACTGACAGTAACCAGAGGGGAGGGAGGAGGGAAATAATGGGGGAAAGAAAGGGAAGGGTCAAGGAACATGTATAAAGGACCCATGGACAAAGACAACAAGGGGTGAAGATTGATGTGGGAGATGGGCAGGGCAGGGCAGGGCAGGGGAGAGTAATAGGGGAAAATGGGGACAACTGTAATTGAACAACAATAAAAAAAGAAAGAAAAAGAAAAAAACTAGAGCACAAGGTCATGATTAGTTTTGAGTACAAGAATGAAAAAATAAAGTTTAGTTTTAAGAAAATAGAAAGCAATTTCAATAAAGATAAACACCAACCTCCCCTCCCCAAACTTTGTTGGAAATAAAGAAGAGCACTAGAAAAAAAAAAGAAAGCCATCTCACTTCTGTGTATAAGAGAAGACGTGTGCTCTACATCAATTTCCTCACAGAGCTGTGTGAACAGGCGTGAGTTTAGGGCATGTACTTTAATGTGGTTGATAATTTTAATCACATCCTGCAAAATGTTGTTAAGTTCAGGTGACATTTTTCAGCTAGCCAGCATTTCTCTATGGATGACACAGTGCGTAAACTCACATTTAGAAGCAACCTCTTTGACCTGAGTAGTGAAACTAGAAAGCTGTCAGTCATGGCAGCAACTCCATCCATGCATATACTGACACAAAATGACCAACTCAGTTTTCCTGATATATGATCAATCAAAGACTTGAATAGTTCTGAAGCTGTGGTGTTGGTTGGCAGCAAAAGTGAACATAACATATGTTTATGCACATCCCCCTGAAAAAATATATTGTATAAAAGCAAACAAGTCTTTTGATGTTGTCAACATTGAGAGACTCGTCGATCTGGATTGTTGACGAGTGACTCATTGACTTGTGGTTGACAAGTCAACCATGGCAACTCATTAATCCTCTCTAACAATTATGCCTCAATATCCTCTGCTATTTGGTCAATTTGTGTAACCATGGTGCTAGACAAAAGAGGAACACATGCTACCTTTTGAATTGTAGACTCTTAAAAGTTCATGACAAATGTCCTTAGCAGCAGGCAGGATCAACTCTTTACCAATAGTAAAGGGCTTTTAGCTTCAGCAATACCACTATTTAGCCACTCTTTAGCCACTAAGAATGATACTGTCAGTGCACACACATTTGATGAAGTGGCGGCCTTCAATAATTGCTTCTGTTCTTTGTGTTCATGTTTTTAGTTTTGAAAAACTCCAAAGGCTTGTTTTTTAATGCAGGGTGCTTGGTCTCCCTGTGACAAAACAGTTTCCAAGGTTTCATGACTTTGTTGAATGGCCAGTTGCCACATATTATACAAAGTGGGCTTGAAGAATGTGAATCACCTGTTGCAATGAATTTAAGTAGGACTCTTGCTATTTTCTTTTAAATGTAGCTTTCTTTTTGTTGACAGTCTTAGAGTGTTCTGCTTTCTCATCATTGAGACTTTTCACCCTTTTCCCTGAAAACTACATGTCCTTTAACATCTCTGTGATATTGTTCATGTTCTTCCCTCCTCACATGATTTCCCTTGGCAAACTATAACTCATTATTCAAGGTTCAAATTAGAGTGGCACTTTTAGAAAAATCTTTTCTGAACTTCTAGGGGATTCTTCGTGTTTTCACAGCGCCCTGTGTTTAACTTTTCCTCTACACTATCCATACTATGTAAACAGATACTTGGTTTAATTGTCTGTCTTCCCAACTAGGTCCTCCAGGAGCCATGGGACCTGCTCAGTAAGCTTTGTTGAATTGATAGTCAACTCAGTTATGATTTTCCTCTTGAGAAGCACATCACATTCAGATAGCCAAAGTGGAAACTGCAATGTTTGTTATTCACAGCTCTGAACAACCTGTTTGTAACAATCTGAGACTAAGGTCTATCTCATTCTAGAGCTCGAACAACTCTGTTACAGATGAACTAATTCAACTCCCCAACTTTAGTCTTTTCAAAATTAAAAATATTTTAATTACAGTTGACTTACAATACTACATTAGTTTCAAGTGTACAACATAGTGATTAGATATTTGTATAACATACAAAGTGGTCATCCTGGTAAGCCCAGTACCCATCTGACACCATAAACAGTTATTAAAATAATATTGACTTCATCTCCTATGCTCGAATTTACATCCCCATGACTATTTTTATAACTGGTGATTTGTAGTTCTTAATCTCTTCACCTATTTCACACATCCCTGTACTCCCTCCCATCTAGCAACTCTGTTTGCATTACTGAATGCAGCTTTGTTTCTGCTTTATTTATTTTGATTTTTTTACATTCCAGCTTTAGTTTTAAGATGATAGAAGAGAGACCCAGAGCAGGGAAGCAATGTTACTGAGATCAAGTGGCAAGTGAATAGACCAGCAAGGTGTTTTAACCAACATTTCCTGACTTTCTGATAAGGACCCTTCCCACTGCTCATCTGATGGAAAATGATCTGTTCACATCTCCCCTACTCCAATCCAATTCACCTCTTTAGGAAGGAAGAAAGAAAAGGTGATGGCCAAATCCTGTACAACAACACCCAAGTGAATTGTCCTGGGCATGACAACCCCCAACCACACTGTTACTAGCCATTTGTTCTTCATTCTGCTGGGTATCCTTGGCCTGGAAGACCAGCACACATGGATCTCTCTCCCCTTTTTTATTTCCTGCCTTGTTGCTGTCCTTGGGAATAGTTTCCTGGTCTTCATCATCATTACTGAATGCAGCTTCCATGAAGCCATGTACCTCTTCCTCTGTGTGCCGGCTGTGGCAGACAGACCTCATCCTGTATAGTACCACTGTGCCCAAAGCCCTGGCCATATTCTGGTTACATGCTGAGGAGCTCTCCCTTGATGGCTGTTTTACCCAAATCTTCTTCATCCATGCCACCTTTGTTGCTGAGTCAAAGACTTTGTTGGACATGGTGTTTGACCACTAGGTGGTCATCTGTGACCCACTGTGCTATACCACATTGCTCAATCATGCAGTAATCATAAGGGTTGGCCTTGCTGTGGTCCTGAGAAGATACCTTCTGATACTCTGTGACGTGTTCCTGCTGAGACTGCCTTTCTACAATAGCAATGTGTTACTACATACTTACTGTGAGCACACCACTGCTGCCAAGTTTGCTTATACTGATATTTGTATTAATGTCTGGTGTGGTTTATCTGTTCTTCTCTCTATTGTAGTGCTGATGCCATGCTCATTGTGGTTTCCTACACCCTTAGCCTCAATGTAGCCTTCCACCTCCTCTCTGGAGGAGCCTTGCAAAAGGTCCTAGGCACATGTGGATCTCATCTTGGGGTCATTTATGTGTTCTACTTGACTGGTATTTTTACCATGATTGCCCAGCATGGCATCATGTTTCTCTTTGTTCACATTCTGCTGGCCAATGTCTGCATGTTAGCAGACCCTCTTATGCTGAACCCCATCATTTATGGTGTCAAGACCAGGCAGATTCAAAAGCATGTAGTCAGTACTTTGTCTTCAGAGTGGAAACACTGCTGAGTTTGTCAGACTGATCAGGAGGTATGTTACCAATGTAGGGTCTCACATTTTCTTTGCCTTGTTACCTCGAGAAGGGCAGTGTTTCAAAAAGATCATAAACTTTTGGATCAGAATTAGATTTGAATTCTGCCTCCACCAAAATTGATGTGTTTGAGCTTGGGGGAATTACTTGATCCCTTAGAGACTCTTCTTAGCACATGCATAAGATCCCAGGAAAATAGGAATATCAAAACCAAACTAAATTATATTAAACAATGAGAATTATTTCATACAATGAATTTATCTAGGATATTGTAATTAAAACATGTTGGTGAATACATATTAATTTAATCGTAGATACACATGATATTAAAGGAAAACTTTTTTGAATTAAAAAGTAGAATTAATGAAACAGAATAGAGAGCCCAGAAGTAAATCCATGCATATAAGGTCAACTGATCTTTGACAAGAGGATCAATAATACACAATGAGAAAAGGATAGTTCCTTAAAAAAAACTTAGAAAAACTGAATATCAACATGCAAAACAATACAATTAGACTCTTATTTTATACCACACATAAAAATTACCTCAAAGTGGATTAAGGAGTTAAATCCATTTAATTCCTAAATTCCTTAAATGGATCAAGGAGAAGGTCTGAAACCATAAAACTCCTAGAAGAAAACAAAGAAAATCTCCTTGACATCAGTGTTGGCAATGTTTGGATCTGACTCTAAAAGCAAAGGCAAGAAAACCAAAACTGTTAAACAAGCAGGACTACATCAAACTAAAGAGTTTCTGATAGAAAAGGAAGCCATCAAAGAAATGAAAAGGCAACTTACAAAATAGGAGAAAATATTTGAAAGTCATATATCTGATAAGGGGTTCATATAAAATATATAAGAAACCCATGCAACTTAATAGGAAGAATAATAACCTGATCAAAGATGGGCAAAAGACCTGAATAGACATTTTTCAAAGAAGACATAAAAATGTACCAACAGGTACATGAGAAAGCTCACAACATCAGTAATTATCAGAGACATATTAATCAAAACAACAATGATATATCACCTCATGCTTGTTAGAATGACTGTCATCAACAAGACAAGAGATAAGTGTCATCAAAATGTGAAGAAAAAAATTTGGATCCACCAATACATTAAACAGATCCTACACCATGATCAAGTGGGATATATCCCAGGGATGCAAGGATGGTATAACATTTGCAAATCAATAAATGTAATACATCACATAAATAAAATGAAAGATAAAATTACATGCTTGTATCAATAGATGCTGAGAAAACATTTAACAAAATCCAGCCCCCATTTATGATAAAAACACTCAGCAAAGTAGGAATAGAGGAAGCATACTTCAACATAATAAAGGCCATGTAAGAGAAACCTACAGCCAACATCATACTCAATGGGCAAAAACCAAAAGTATTTCCCTTAAGATCAGGAACAAGACAAGTGTGCACACTTTCACCACTCTCATTCAACATAGTACTGGAAGTTCTAGTCACAGCAATTAGATAAGAAAAAGAAATAAAAGGCATCCAAATTGGAAAGGAGGAAGTAAAACTGTCCTTATTCGCAGATGACATGATAGTGTACCTAAAAAACCCTATAATCTGTACCAACAACTACTTGACCTAATAAGTGAATTCAGCAAAGTAGAAGGATACAAAGTCAATATTCAGAAATCAACGACATTCTTGTACACCAACAATGAAGCATCAGAAAGAGAAATGAAGAAAAACATCCCATTTACTATAGCAACAAGAAAAATAAAGTATCCAGGAATAAATTTAACCAAGGATGTAAAAGACCTGTACTTGGAAAACTATAGAATACTGAAGAAAGACATTTTGAAGATACAAATAAACAGAAATGTATACTATGTTCATGGATTGGAATAATTTACATTAAAATGTGCACGCTACCCAAAGCAACCTACAGATTCAACATAATTCCTATTAAAACACCAATGGCATATTTCACAGACCTAGAGCAAATATTCCAAAAATTTGTATGGAACCAAAATCAACCTTGAATAGTTTCAGCAATCCTGAGAAAGAAGAACAAAGTTGGTGGGATCACAATACCTGATATGAAACTATACTACAAGGCCACTGTAATCAAGAGAGTCTGGTACTGGCATAAGAACAGACACATAGATCAATGGAACAGAATAGAGAGCTCCTATATAAACCAATGTCTCTATGGTCAATTAGTATTTGACAAAGGGGACATGAGCATACAGTGGAGTAAAAACGGTTTCTTCAGTAAGTGGTGTTGAGAGAACTGGACTGGTACATGCAAAAAAAAAAAAAAAATGAAACAACCACCAACTTACACCATACACCAGAATAAACTCAAAATGGATAAAGGACTTAAATATAAGTCATGATACCATAAAAGTCCTAGCAGAAAACATAGATGGTAAAATTTCAGACATCCCACATAGAAATATTTTTGCTGATGTATCTCCTAGGGCAAGGGAAATAAAGAAAAAAAATGGGACTATATCACATTAAAAACTTTCTGCAAGGCTAAAGAACCATCATCAAAATGAAAAGGGAACTGATTGTATGGGAGAACATATTTGCCAATGATACATCAGACATGAGTTTAATCTCCAAAATATGTAAAGAACTCATACAACTCAACACCAGGAAAACAAACAACCCAATTAAAAAATGGGCAAAGGACCTGTATAGACACTTCTCCAAGGTGGACATACAGATGGGCCATAGACATATGAAAAAATTCTCAACATCACTAGCCATCAGAGAGATGCAAATTTGAAGTACTTTGATATATCACCTGACACCAGTCGGAATGGCCATGATTAATAAATCAACAAATAAGTACTGGCAAGAATGTGGAGAAAAGGGAACTCTAATGCAGTGTTGGTGGGAATGCAGGCTGGTGGTGCAGCCACTGTGAAAAACAGTATGGAGTTTCCTCAAAAAATTAAAATTGGAACTTCCTTATGACCTTGTAATTCCACTTCTGGGAATATACCCTAAGAATCTTCAGACACTAATTCAAAAGAACTTATGCATCCCTTTGTTCATAGCAGTGCTATTTACAATAGCCAAGTGTTGGAGACAGCCCATGTGTCCATCAGTAGATGAATGGATTAAAAAACTGCGGTACATTTATAACTGGAATCTAATGAACAAAATAAACTAAGAAGACAAATAAAACCAGAAACATGGAAACATGGCATCAGCTGATAGCTGTAGGAGGGGAGGAAGGAAGGAATGAATCGTGGAAGGAAGGGGAAGGGATTAGTCAAGGAACATGTATGAACAACTCATGGACATGGACAATGGAAAGGGGACTGGCTGTGGTTGAGAGGGGTGAACTGGAGGGGGACAAAAGGGGAAAAAAGAAACTTGGACAACTGTAATAGAATGAACAACAAAAAAGGGGAAAGAAACAAAAAAAATTCCTTAGCAATCAAAAAAAAAAAAAGGATGTGAAGAAAAGGGAACCCTCATGCACTGTTGATAGGAATGCAGATTGGTGCAGCCATTGTGGAAAACAGTATGAAGAGTCCTCAAAAAATTAAAAATATAACTACAATATTATCCAGAAATTCCACTTCTAAGTATATATCTGAAGGAAATAAAATCACTATCTTGAAAAGATATCTGTACTTCCCTCCTCCTCCACCCCATGTTCATTGTGACACTATTTACAATAGCCAAAACATTGAAACAACTGAGAGTACATCGACAGATGAATGAGTAAGAAAATGCAAAAATTATATAAATACAATAAAATACTATTCAGCTATTAAAAATAAGGAAAATCTACCATTTGTTACATGAGTAAACCTTGAGAGAACCGTGAGAGAAGTTAAAAAAAAGCCTGACAAATACTCTATGACCTCACTTATGTGTGGAATTTAAGAACAAAACAAAACTAGAATTCACAGAAGCAGAGAACAGATTGGTGGTTGAAAGTAGTCAAAGCATAAAAACTTCCAGTTATAAGATAAATCAATCGTGGTGATATAATATATAGCATGGTGACTATAGTTAATAACACTGAATTATATACTTGAAAGTCTCTAAGAGTAGTAGATCTTAAAAGTTCTCTCTACACACACACCACACACACAAATGTAACTATGTGAGGTGAAAGATGTGATAATAACCTTATTGTTTTAAGCATTTCAAAATATCTATATCAAATAATTGTACACCTTTAAGTTACAAAATGTTGTCAATTATATATAAAAAAACTGGAAGAAAAAAGAAAATGTGGTATATACATACAATGGACTACTATTCAACAATAATGAAATCCTGCCATTTGTGACAACATTGATGAAACTGGAGGACATTATACTAAGTGAAATAAATCAGACAGAGAAAGATAAATACTGTATGATCTCTCTGATATGTGGAATCTAAAAGTTGAAATCAGAAACAGAGAGTAGAATGATGGTTGCTAGAGCATGGGGTGCAGGAAATAGGGAGATATTGATTAAGGGTACAAACTTGCAGTTATAAGATGAGTAAGTTCTGGGGTTCTAATGTACAGTATGACTATAGTTAAATAATATAGTATTATATACTTGAAATTGACCAAGAGAGTTGATCTTAAGTATTCTCACTACACATATACAACAGGTAATGATGTGAGGTAATTAATCTTTAATTACCTTGGTTGTAGTAATAATTTCACAAAGTATACATACATACTTAAGTATATGCCTTAAATATATACAAGTTTTATTGTACCACAATAAAGATGGAAAAGTTGAGAATACAAAATGAAATACATGTTTTTATAAATAAAAGCATCACATAATCTTTAATTTTTTTTTTGGTTAAACTTTTATCATACAGCTGTGATGGAACTAAAAATGTAAAGAATAACATGATCTTGAATATGTATGACACAGAGTAAGCAGTGCATGAATTTCAACTTCTTTCTGTAGTAGTCTGTTTATCTTTAAAATTTTGCTTTAATAATTTCTGCCTCTTCTAATTCAAAAGGAAGTTATATAATCAAAGGAGATAACAAAAATCCACAGGTCTTATTTGAATCTTAAGGTATAATATTAATCAAAATTAGAATTGGTACTGGTAGAATTTTTCCTTGTTTCTCAAGAGAATTTTTGTGTGACATGCAGGGGTGTACTGGATTACTTGTTAATAATTATTGGTGGGGATGAAAGCTGAGATACTATAAAATCTCTACTACTTAATCCATTTTGGTAGAGACCAAGGAGATGGTAATATGTCATCTGTATAATTTCCCTGTCCAAACATCAGGGTAACTCAATATGCCAAGGTATTTAGATTTTGAGAAATGAGAATATTTAAGTTAATATCATTATGGTACTCTCCTCCCACTAATATATCAATCGAAGGGAATAAGCCATCATTTCACATTGGCACACCCCAAGCAGAGACATAGAGATGCGGAAAAGCTGATTATGTATATATAATCTATCCTTTAAAAAAAAATCTCTCCATGATCCTGACATACAGAATCCAACCATTCCTCAGTACATCCCCATTCATACAGGACTGAGTTCTCTTCCATAATCTTCTTCCAGTTTATCAACCAAGGCACTGGTTGATTTTGTCAACTTAGATTGATTTAGCTCCTGTAATGTCGTCATCTTGCCTGAGAATCCTGTTCTTTTTATCCTTCCTCCTAAGGACCTCCTTTCTGTTCAGTGTTAAGACAGAAACACTGTCTTTTTTTTTTTTAATCAATAAAATGACTCTTTTCAAGGCCACCGACATCTTTTACAGTACCTGAATTTTTCATGAAATGTTTAGCAGCTGCTCTGAGGGCACATCTGAGATTTTATTTTAGACAAGGAACCAGGGATCCTGGGAGAATAATGGCTTTCTCATAGTCTATTCTTGCTTGGGTATAGAGCTTCATTATGCCAACCTCAAAAGTTTAAACTCAAGAAAGCGCTGTCACTAGGCGATGCTGTAACCTCACT
This sequence comes from Phyllostomus discolor, assembly GCF_004126475.2. NCBI lineage: Eukaryota > Metazoa > Chordata > Mammalia > Chiroptera > Phyllostomidae > Phyllostomus > Phyllostomus discolor. Next base: position 122,853,595 of record NC_040908.2, read on the forward strand.
CCTGGCCTTTATACCAATCAGGGTTTAACTGGAGAAGCAGAAGTAGTAAGAGATAAATATTGACATTTGTTGCAAGGAATTCACTTACACAATTATGGAGACTGGCAAGACAAATTTTAAATTCTGCAGGGCAGGCCATCAGGACAGCAAAGCTAGAACGTTTGGGCATGAGCTTAAACTGTTCTTTAGAGGTAGAAGGTCTGTTTCTTCAGGGAAGCTTCAGGTCTGTTTTAAGGCCTTTTACCTGACTGAATTAGGCCCACTCAGCTTATCTTTGACAATTTCCCTTACTTCAAGTCAAATCATTATGGACTTCAATGACACCTATCAAACTCCTTCACAACAATATCTAGACTAGTGTTTGAAAAATGCGGGGCTTAGAGCCTAGGCAAGTTGACACACACAAAAACCCATCACAACTTCCATTTATATTGACATGTCCTTTAACCAATTCCAGTATCAACAAGATGTGGTTGGAAGGTAATGGTGGGAATGGTGATTTGGCAATCTAAGGTATGCATAATTCAGTTTTTTAAAAAAATAAATGTGACTGTTTCTATAGGCAGTATGGAGTCACCTATGATCAGATGTGTGTGTCTTGGAAAGAGTATTCCAGATGTGTATGAGAACAAGGATTGAATGGGATAGGTTAAGATGAAATTTACTTAGGAAACCCTTTTGCAAACCCTGTAAGATAAAATAGAGATCTGAGTAAAGGTCTAGACATGGCAGGGAGAAAACAAAACTTGAGTCACAGAAAGAAGGCAGAAACATATTTTGGTTGATCCAGATGAATTTGGACCAAATATAAGTAGTCTGTTTCATGGAGAAATCATAAGCTACCTAAGGCAGGAATAGATATATTGAAGATCATCTGACATAGATATTCCGTGGCCTCTTGTCAAAATTGGCTTGCTGTTATCCTGACACCTCTGCAGGGACAAAGGTGGTTCAGAGTTCATGGGAAAATAAGGCAGGGCTGAGGAGGGGGATAAACAAAGGGGGTGTCAGTGACCAGGGAGAGCCATCAACAGTCAGTGGATCCCTATAACTCCATGCTCAGAGGACAGAGGGTCAGAGGGGCTGCATTTCTTCCACTATCATTGAAACCGGTATTGAAGAAAGGCCGCACGGGTCCAGTGAAGGCACAGTCTGAGAAGGTGTAGATGAGGGAGCCATGGTCAGTGATGTTATAGAAAGACAGAGTGTTGGCCTCATAGTCCAGGAAGATCCCAATTTGGTGTGGAGGCACTGGAAGGTGGAGGGTAGTCTGTGGGCAGGTGCCAGCCTCATATTTTTGTTTGTTCCATAGCCAGATTGTCCAGAAGCCATTCATGGTGTTGAGCAAAAAATGCCCCTTCCTCTGCACAGAGTCTCTACAAACCCCCAGGTCCCAGGCGTCCTTTCCTGTCACATCTACCTCCCAGTAAAATTTTCCAGAGTCAAAGTGCTGGGTACCCAAGACCATGGGATAAGTATCAAATCTCTCCTCATTTTCAGGCAGCTTCTTCTGGGTGTTTCCAAGCCTCACTTGTCTCTGATTTTCTGAGATGATGAGGCACGGATGGGCTGTGTGTGGATCCAGAGTGATGTATACTGCAGAGAGAGCACCACAGTCAGCACGAGAGAGTGTGGGGAGTCACTAACCATGTGCCTGTGGTAGGGGGATGAGAGGGTGAGCCTGAGCCTTACTGTGTGACGAAATGACACCCCAGCCAGCTCTAGCCCTTGACTGGGACCTTTGGGGGGGCCACTTTCCTGAGCTCTGTTCCTGCCCCACCTACTTTGACCTGCCATCCCTCCTTGACCCTGGACCTACTCTGTACCCTTGTTATCCCATTGCTGCTCAGCAGGCCAGTCCAACACTCCTGTAGCTTGCCTCACCTCCACATGTCCTCAGCATCCACTTCAGCCCTGGCACATGGCACACACTCCTCAGGTCTGGGGAGACGACATTCAGCTGTTGCAGGTTCCAGGACTCACACCTGGGGGAAAGAGAGTTAGATATCCTGTCTCCAATTCCTACCCCACCCTCCCTGAACTCTAATGCTATACCCTCTCTTGTGGATGACTGATACTTTAACTCAACACAGATATTAAAATGCCTGTTGTTAGGATCCCTGGGGATGGGATTTACTTCCTATGCAGCCTTTTGGGTCACAAGGGCTTCTGAAGCATGTGGAGAGCCTGTACCTCCTCTCCATGCCTGAGGTCACCACACAGGCACATTCTGTTTCATTTTATAGGCAGGGGCAGATATGATATTTGCAGAATCACTCCCTAAGGAACTTCAGTGAGTCTGGCCCACACTGTGGGTCTTAACATTTCTGACCACAGCTCTTTCTGGGAGGTTTGTAAGTGGTTGGATGCTTTTTAAGAGTCCCAGCAGGCTGCAGACTTAGAACTTCCCAGAATTTCCCTGTTTGTCAGGGCTTCACTTTGTGAAAATGTTACAGTCCAATTACTTGGGGCGACTCACCAACTGAGGCACCCATTAATTAGCCTTCTGAGACTAGAAAGTATTTTATGAAGGATTGAATCTTTGAGCATAGGAAGCAGGATGGGGAAAACTTCAGTGCATGTTTTTCTAACTCAATAATCTTTTATGCAGGTAGATACACTTCCTGCCACCCCTTTCTCTAGCAAAGAAAACCTCTCCTTACCTTTTCAGGATACTTTTCACCTCCTGAGGAAAAAGGAGACAGAGTAAATTCCAGAATCACTGCATTAATGACTGAGTCTTCAGTCCTATGGGTAATGAGACAACACCCTGAGGTCATAGGCACTGCTCTGCTCAGTTCCTCTGGGCCATGGCCTGAAAGACATTTCTGACCAACTTGGAACAGAGGGATGTGTGGATGCTTGTGGGGCCACCAGAACCCCACATGTAACCTACAGCCAAGAGAAGGGTGATCTGTTTAAGGACTCAGAAAACAAATCAGACAGACCAGATTCTTGGGGAAATGAACAGGTCCAGTAGAGTGGAAAGGAGCAAATACCTCTGGCTGAGGCCCAGAGATAGTCACAGAGAAAGAACAGCCAAATCTGGATGCACAGAAACTGCCCTCTCTCATTTGTGGGCTTGAGTTGTTTGGAAGAAGAGGCTGGTCAGTTAAAGCTCTGCCCTGTGCTGTAGTTAATGTTGCTCCCTCATGTATGTGAAATCAAATCACCTGAGAATATTTTGTTGCCCAGGCTGGGTGTCCTTATCTGGAACTGGCAGCCTCCTAGGTCTCATCAAAAGTGCATTAGAAGCTTGGCTCAGTGCTGAGTCAAAGCAAGATTCAGATAAGGGGAAGAAGAGAATCTTCCAAGTCAACCACTCCAGTCAGCATTTTTGCCCAAACAAAAAGAAATGGCTTCATGACCACATCTGAATGAGACAGAGAAAAGGTGTGGGAAAAGAAGCGTAGACTCTTACAACAGAATAGACTTTTGAGACCATCGAGTTCCTAGTTTCTCAAAGTGAGTCAAACAAATCATTGTTGGATATGAGGTCATTTTAAGAATATACATTGATGAATTAAAAAGTTATGTATTTATTTTAATCTTAGCTCTGTCTCTTACTATTTGGGTGAACTTGATCAAGCCATTTTAGTATCTCATTTGGTTTCTTAACATTCCCATGGCTTAGTTTTCTCATCTATAAAATGGGGATAATAGGAGTACCACCTTATCACATTGTCATAAGGGATTCAATGTCTGGCATGTAATATGTGCTGTTTAAGAACATGCAGTTATTATTTTTGTTATGAAATAGAAAAAATATTACTAATAATATCAGTATCAACATATGTGATTTCTTGGCTACTATTGGTTAGGGCAAATTTCCTTTTGAACTAAATTTATTCTGCTGAAAGAATGAGATAATTTAAAGGAAAAATAATATCTTAGAAACACTTAAGTAGTTCATTGAAGTAGAAGAAAGTGTAAAGGTGATACATTTATAACTAAAGTTTGGGAAATCCTTGTTATTTAGGCCACTTCCTCTCCCTTGTTTCACAAATGGAGAAATTAGGTCTAGGAAAGGAAAAAGACTTAACCTTGAGTTATGGAGAAAACTGGTAATAGGGCTGAGGCTAGGCTACTCTCTCTTAATTTTCAGTTCAGTATTTTTAGTTTATTTGAAAACTTTCTCATGGCCAGACATGCATCAAAGAGTCTTAGTGGATTCTCTCATTTAATCCTCACAAAATTCTTTGAGATATGTAATAGTATAATATCCATTTAACTATGAGAAATCTGATACTCAGAAAGATTAAGGACCTTGCTCAAGGTCATGAACTTGGTACGTGTTAGAGCAGGCACTAACCAAAGGTGTCCATTTTTAAAAAACTGCTGCATGGAATACTCCCTCCTAAATCTGTATCTTTCCATGCCTTGATTGCAAACCACTCACGGTTCTGAATTCCAGTTTATTTTATTTAAGAAATTTAAAGGGACTGGGTTATTGTTTGCTGTGATGGTAGCACCAGAGAGCTCTGGCTTCTGCTTGGTTCCTCCTTGAGTACAGATTGGGAGCCTCTCCTGTCTCACCTGCAGCAGCTCCAACTCTGAGCTCCGGCTTCTCCTTTCCAGCTCTGAGACTAGCTCCTGCAGGACCTGGCTTTGCTGGGCCAGTTTGGTCTCTGTCTCCCCCAGGATTCTCAGCTCTTCCTTCTCTTCCTTCTCCAGCTTCTGCATTTGCCTCTGTTCCTCTTCAGCCAGGAACTTTTTCTGCTGCTCAAACTCTGCATGAATTCGCAATCTGTGTGTCTCAACCTTCCC